>NW_006913051.1:769464-1227424 GCF_000585515.1 Cladophialophora yegresii CBS 114405 | reverse complement strand
TCTTCAATCTTCAATCTTCAATCTTCAATCTTCAATCTTCAATCTTCAATTTTCAATCTTCAATTTTCGATCTTCAATTTCCAATCTTCAATCTTCAATCCTCCAGTCAAGATGCGCCAAAACCTCCCTAGTTAGTCATCCAACGACGGAGCGACCCAACAACCACGTCCACCTGCGAAGTTAGTTGCTCGACCCGATCCAGCTCCTCCCCAGTCCCCTGCATCTCATGTCTGGACCGTAGAAACTTACAGCGCGCAGCGCGCAGACGGGGGTTTTCGAACAAGCTTTCATGCAAGACCCATGTCGTACGTGAGGGCCGGGCACCCACCGAGACCTCGGGAATCGAAACACGTGGTACGCAGCCGAACCGAACCCCTGCAGGTACTGTATATGGGGAATGTGCGCCCCCCTTCCTGACAACAGCATGTTCGCGTGCACTTCGTGCTTGCAAGCAGCGATCATACATCGCTACAGGATGGGAAGGGCATCGCAAGCACTCGCCGAGATCTCTTGGTCACTACAGTATCGTCAGCAAACGGCGAGATACCGTCGTCCGTGAAGCAGTTGAGATCCACGTCCGTCTACCGTGACCACGTTCTCCTCCCTGCACATGTTCGCTCACTTGACAGGAGCCGACACTTGACGATCACTCAAGCGGTGGTGTCCCCTGCACATGTTCGGCATGTGTTCAGCAAGCAGCTCAATGACAGTGACAGGAGTCGACGCTTGACGATCATCTAAGCGGTGGGGACTATGATGTGAACTCTACTCGTGTTTGCTGGTTCTAGCACCGTCGAAAACTTGACCCGCCGGGATAGATGGAGACTGCGGCCTGGCGATCCTCGAGATTTGGCTGGCAGGCTGGAGAGAGAACGTGAACTGGAGTCTGAGCTTCGGTTGCTAAAGGAGGCATGAACTCAATGTCACTATGGCGACATGCGTATGTTCGTGTTGACACCTATCACACTGCTTGGCTGTGGTAGGGCCTTCCAGAACAGGACCAGCGTCAGTCACCACACGTCCAATCGAACACTGCATGGTCTTGGTACTCCGTACTCGTACTGTCCCTATCACCCACCTATGCAACTCCGTACTCGGCGCCCACTCGAAGTTCTCGAACTTCGCATCGTGTCCGTCAAAACTCAGTCTTCGGGCTACTTTGTAGCGTGGGAGAAAGAAGAACGCGAACTCGTGCGTTCAACCTGACGAAAGTTGACAGCGGCTTGGTTGGCTGGCCACGTTCGTAATTTGTGGTGATGGTGACATGAGCTCCTTTCGTCAGGGCCGACCGAATGAGTTCTGGGACCGAGTCCTGACTTCCGAAGGAGGCTGCAGTGGTACATTCATACGTACCGTGCAGGTAGTGGTTTTATGGTGCTGGGTTCTTCGAGAAATCTGGGGGATGATATGGAGTACACTACTGCGGACGGTGCGGTGAGATCATTGGAGTGTCAGGGGGTGCAGCTTCGACGCCATCTACTGTGTACACAGTACGCATGTTTCGGTCTCTGACTCCGTCTGTCTTGCTTGTGGCCTCTGGGTGGCCGCGGACGGTTGTCGTGGAAACTACGGAGTACTACATACTGTAGTGACTCGCAGACACGCTTACAAGAACTGGACGAACACGGCTGATGCTGCGAACAGCCCTAGGATCGCTTGCTCCATGATACGAAAAAGTCCTCCTATGGAGCTACCGTAGAATTGCTCCGTACTCCGTACTCCGTATTCCTACGTCTGACCTCTTGGTTAATTGGGCGATGCTCCAGGTGTTTGCTTGCTTCAGGGGCAGTCAGCTGATGGAAGATGTCCAGCCCTACGCCAACACCCGCAAGGTTCGACGAGCCATCGGATGACACCCGTCATAATTGCTTGCTGCTATGTAACAGTCTGAACCAGAGAGGTCTCACAAGGCTTTCCCCCGTTCGTGTACGTACCTTGTGAGCATGATTAGGGGGTGCCTTGCGATCAAAGGACATCATAAGCAGATTAGTGATCGCTCGCAGTACCTCGTACAATGCCAGCTGAACGACTGATTGCCTAGGTACTGTGTAGATCAGAATAACATTGATCGAACAGTAAGCAGCAATATGGAATTATTGTACCTAGTGAAGAGGCACCTAATTAGTGAGGCAGCGCGGATGGAGCCGTAGGATCTGCAAACTGGACTCTCCAGCGCCCGGAGCGTCGAGTTAGGCACCGCATCAGGCGCCCCAGGGGCCATGCTTAGTGTAGCGTGCAGCCGGAAACTAAGGCCATCGAGCGCTGCCCGGACGGCCCCAGCTTTCCACGCGGCTGCTAAACTTCCCTGCAAGGTACGCGAACGTCGTTCAGTGCAGTCAGCTTATCAAAGTTTGATGACGGCAATCTGAAGCCTGGATTGGTGAATGCTTTTCGATTCAAAGTTCGAACCACTGTTTTGTCACTCTGACACGTCTCCCCGTGTCCGTTCGTTCTAGACTCCAGGTTGCACAAGCCTGCGATTGACTGTCTAAACGAAACCAGCCCGGCCCATGCCAGAAATTGAACACTATTTGGAGCCACCACCAGGTGTCTGGCCGCTCAGCGCCGCTCGAAGTGTCCCCACCGGCGCGCCTGCCATGCCGGAGAGTGAGTTGTTTGTCATTGTTCGTGTTCGGCCCGCCGCCTGGTCTTCTACACGGTCATGGCAAACAAGAGTCACATCGATGCGGTACGGACAAGGTCTACCAAGAAGCAAGGTGTAACCACGATGCTGCACCAAACACAGACATATCGGATGGACCGATCATACCTCATACGTACACTGCAAGATCTCGCTGAGGACGAAGAGGGCCTTCTCCATCATCAATCAGCCACGCCAGCGCCAATCACTCTGCGCCAAACCTCCACAGATCGAACTGCGCCTATCACGCTACTATCGTTATTGTCCCGAGGTCCTCTCTCCCCGGGTCTCATGATCCAGCCAATTGCCAATCACGGGCAACAGAAGATATAGTCATGATGAACAGCTGAAGCATCGTTGCTATGGAACGGCGATTCCCGGATCGCGGCTCTCGACGTACAATTGTACACGGGCGCCAATTGCCAATGCGGCCGTCCTTCTCCCCTGCTTCGTTTGATTGCCAGCGTCCAAAAGCCAATATTACGGATACAAGACGAACCCGGCCGAGGCTGCACAGCTGTCAATACCTCGTGGGGTGCTTGGCCGGCTGGCGAGAGAATGACAAACTCTTGGGTATCCTTCTGACGTGAACCTTCGCTACGCTGTCGCCTTAGTTCGCGTAGGCCTCCTCTTTCGGTGTGTCGACCCTTGCGACGTACCTGAAGCTAAACCGCAAGCGGAGGAGCAGGGGGTTCCATCACAAATGTCAAGTGACCACTCTCCCACTCTGAGTGCCACTCTAGCAAACTCTCCAGCCATGCCCCTAGATGCTTGTCCTTCTGCAACCATCCGTTACGGTGCACACGAAGTTTGCTTGACGTTTTCAAACACGCCTGAAGTGGTACCACCCACCCACCACCTGATCAGACTCAGCCTGACATGGCGTTCCTTAGCCTCTTCTGCGCATTCTTTGGCGTCTGTCAGAGCTACCCTGCTCGCTACACTCTGGCTCTTACCGCAATCTAGCCGTCCTAAGGTTTCCAAATTGAGCAGTCCCAAAGATCCACGTTCCCGGTTCCTGCATGGACATGGGTGTAGTATCCATTTGTGGTCATGACATGAGCGATGAGAGGCTCCAGGATACATAAACAGAGAGGAGCCTCTTCCATGAGGTAGGGCTTCCATCAGAACAGCGGACCTACCTTCCCTACCACGTTTCTCAACAGCCTTTGGCAACGGCAGACTTTGTCGAGTACTTGCTTACCCTAGCACGGACCAACATTCCAAGGATCCTTCTGATACGAACACGACAAAAATGCAGGCAATTCCCGTCATCAGAGAGCCCGCCCCAGCTAAAAGTACATCGCCCACTCTATCTCGGCCCAAGTCACCCAGCCAGACGAGGTACTCACATCTTCTGTATCTGTCCGAGGCTGAACGACAGCTCTACGCCTCTCGAATGGAAAAGGCTTCAGAAACTTCACTCCGCTCGTCGAACTCCGTCCGCTCAAACCGGTCTGCTTCTTCCTCTGCCAGCTCGGTCTCGACGGGACACACATCCAAGCTTAGCATGCGATCACCCCGCTATGTCGATGACCACTATCCTCTCATTACCACCATCCACCCAGAGTCGGTGCCGGCGTCAGTACCGAAAAACCACCCGGCGCTCTGGTGTGCTCGTCAAATGGCCCAGATCCACAACACCATCATCCGTGCCTTGAACGCCTCCTGGAATCATGCCGTATCGGTACAACCCGACACTCAAGAAGCGAGCGATTTCCTTCTTTTCAACCAACAACTCTTCAAGACTCTGGACCACCATCACCATGTCGAGGATGACTACATGTTCCCAGCGTTGGAGAAGCTGCTAGGGCGACCTGGTGCCATGGAAGCCAACACCAAGGGCCACGAATCGTTCGCCGACGGGCTGGCCGTCTTCGAAAAGTACGTGTTCGTCACCAAGCCCGCAGAGTTCAACGGCGTCACATTTCGGCACATTATTGAGTCGTTCGCCCCTGATCTCATCCAACATCTTCATGACGAAATCCCCACGCTGGTCAGCCTCCATGTTCTCGACCCCAGGGAAGTCACGAAGGTGTGGAAGCACGCCGAGCACCTCGCGACCAAGGACAACAGCCTGTACACCGACGCGCCGTGGACGCTCGGCTGCCAGGACAAGTCGTTCCTGATCGACGGGCAAAAATGCGACTTCCCGGCTGTCCCGTGGGTTGCCGAGGCGATGATCAGAAATTGGCACGGCAAGAAGCATGCGGGAACTTGGAGCTTTTGTCCCAGTGACCTTTCCGGCAAGCGCCGCTTGTTGCCCAGTGCGTAGATGGGGATGTTGCACTGGAATGACTTGATGAAGATTATAGATTATGCTTTGTGAGGAGTTGGCCTTTCTCTTTTGTACATGTCCAGCGTTCAAGCAGCAGTAGTTAGCGAGTCTCTTTGGGAAAGGGAAAAGGAAAAAATGCCTGGGATCGGAATTGGGATTGCGCCAACCGAAGTCGAGTCGGCAGCTCGCCACTATATCTTATTCATGCATCATGTATCATGTATCATGTATTATATCATATCATATTCACACACAAGCCTCTATCCTCCTTTTTCCTCGAAGCCAGCTCAGAGTTATGCATCCGTCCTCAACAACTCCGGAAACAGATCCAACAGCTCCGCCAGATCGCTAATCTGGTACTTACTCGCCTTTTCCTCCGGCTCAGGCACGCCCCTCTCGACCAAATGCACCGTGTTAGTCCACCCCCGCATATAAGCCGCCCGACAATTCAAGTACGAGTCATCGACAAAGTAAACGGGCGTGTGGCCCCCGGGCCGCACCCCGGCCTCGCGCTCCGCCTTGTCAAACATCTCCGGCAAGGGCTTCGGCACCAACGGCACCTGCCCGTAATCGCAGTACGTGATCCCCTCGAACAGATCATCGATCCCCAGCAGCCGCACGACGCGCCGGCCGTGCGTGACGTGCGCGTTGGTAAACAGCCACAGTTTGACCTTGTGGGGGTCGAACCGCTGCAGCAGCGCGCGCGTCTCGGCGTGCGGCTCCAGCAACTCGTCCAAGGGGAGCGCGTCGTCGACCTCGCGGTTGAAGTCCAAGGGTGCGATCTTGTGGTGTCGCGCCAGGCCTTCGATCGCCAGGCCGTAGTCCTTGTAGTATTTCTGGTGGAGGTGCGTGGCTTCGTCGGCCGACATGTCGAGGTGCGTGATGAAGTATTTGTTGATCAGGGCCGCCATGTGGTCGTGCACGCGGCGCGATTTGGCGTAGAGGCAGTTGTCGATGTCGAAGAAGAAGACCGCGCGGGTGTCCTTGTTCTTGGCCGTGTCGGCGGTGCCGGATTCAAGCCCGCCTTCGGGGAGGTTGTTGACGGATACAGAACCCATGTTTCAAAAAATTTCGTGTGGAAACCTCTATAACAAGGAAGAAGGGACGGTGGTGATCGGGAGAATGACGGTGAAAGTCGAGGTCTATGGTGGTTGCGTAGGAAATCTATATTCGAGAATAATGACGACGACGGTGGCGAGAGTGACGGTGGTGATAGGGAGAATCACGGTGAAGTCGAGGTCTATGGTGGTTGCGTAGGAAATCTATATTCGAGAATAATGACGACGACGATGGCGAGAATGACGGTGAAGTTGAGGTCTACGGTGGTAGGAACTGTATACTCGAGGAAGAAAGTGAGCGTGTTGTCTCATGTCATGGTGTCGCAGAGCAGGTCAGAAATAAAGTAAAATAAAACCCCGATAGTATGACTCTTTTCATCCTTTTAGAAGACGACATTGGTGGCGAAGCCGAGCGATGGACTGCGACTCTACTCCGTACTGTGCGGTAATTAGGTGGACTGTCGCGTCATGCATTCTGGTCAACTGCAGCAATACTCCGTAGTGCCATGCCACGTGTAATTGTTGACAATAGGTACATACATACCTAGGCACGGAAGTCCAATTACCTACTTTGAGTGCGATGCTCTATACGTGGTAAAGGCAGTTTGAAAGGCTTGAGCGGGGGGGCAACTTCACCTGGCTGTAAACATTGGTCTTTTGTACTGTATTCCGCCTTCTAAGCAGCCTATCTACTTCCTTTCCCATGATCCTTCAACCTACCGTTCAGTCACCTCACGAATGCGCCAAAACGACCTACCTAGGTACCTAGGTAGGCAAATATCGCACTATCGCTGTGCCGTCGGAGATCTAATCTTCAATGTAGGGCAGGACGACTCATGCGGGACGAACAGATGGGGATAGACATCAAGGACACGTCTAGGGTTGAACATGGTAAAGTGTCATTCGATGATGGTTACTCCGTACTCCGTACTCCGTACCTCTTACTTAATCAAGCGGCCCTACTCTACATTTCACCTTCAAACAGCCCGCCGTAGTCGAAGGTGTCTGTCCTGGCAGTCTCGTCGATCTCCCACGTGACCGCGAACAAAATTGCCAAGATTGGCTGGGAGCCGCTGCTGCTGAAAGTCGCGAACCTGGAACCTGCATCAAACTCTCCTTTCCTTCACCCATCAGCTCAAGGTCACCCAGCAAAGGTGGCAGCCTCCCTTCCAGCGAGGGACGATTTCTCTACTGTTGCTCCTTGCTAGCATACCCATTCCATCTTTTTCCTGGTCCTACTATGTCTCTGTCTAGGTAAACCCAGTTCTCCACGGCTTTCGCGCAGCTCAGACGCGCATCCCTAGACATGTCAGCTTCAGCTGTCGCTCTACCCAACGGCATCTTGCCACCACCCGCGCAGTCCATCGATGAGGCTCTCGAATACGAGAAGATCTTGAGGATTCGCGACGAGGTATTTTCCGGGACTCATCCTAGATTGACGGTGCCGGCGCATGCCATCCGCGTGCCTAGTTCTCAGAACTCATCGGCCCTCTCGCAGACTCAGTTGCATGTACCTTCTCCCTCCCCTGCCACTCCATCGCCAAATCGTCTTGAGGCTGGTGCACAGTCAAACAAGCGTGAAGATGAGCTCACACACACCCACAACAAGCCAAACGGGGTCTCCACCCCTTCTATTTCTGAGTTTGATCCTGTGCTCTTGACAAAGTCAGATGATCTGATTCGAGCCGAGACGTTGCTCAAGAGACAGCGCCTCGAAAAGGCCTTGAGAGATCAATTTGAGCAAAAGAGGGCAGATGCTCGCAAGAAACCTGCACCCGCAGAGGCAAAACCCGACTTCGACCTGCCGGCCATCTTCGCCCGAGTGACCGGCACAGCCAAATCCCCTTCGTCCAAGGACGATGAAGAAGCCACCGACTCGGTCAATGAGGACGAGTTTTACTCTAGTAGAGCGCCTGACTCAACTCCTGAAGGGCCACCTAGCGAATCTCCAGATGAAGCTGATGAGGAGCAGGCGGACGAGTCTTCCGGGCCACGTGCCGTGAGCGCCGTCATGGGTGCACCCCTTTACCCTGGTGCCGATGACCCAATCTCCGCCAACGTCACGTCGCCTGCGCCGCTTGCTGCGGCACCCACGAAGCCCCCACCGCCCCCTGATCCGACTGCGATGGACATGGACGACGAGGAAGAGGAGGGGGAGTATTCACCCCCAGAGGCTGCCATACAGGTCCCTTCGCCCAAGGTCCCTCACGCTGAAGACATACGAGACAGTAGAGATCCACGCAGCCGACCTTTGCGCAGATATTCGGAAGTGGAAGATATTGGGCCTCGGCCACCCTCACCATCTGAGGCCCGTATGCGGATTGTAAGAAACCACATCACCTCCCCCATTGCTCCCCGCCCGTCTCGTGTCTCGCCTCTGGCTGTAGCTAAGGACTCCCCGCTCTCACAGAATGCACGTACCGGCCGCAAACAGTGGAATGGAAGACCAGGATCTCCACCTAGTCCTGATGACAACCAAACACTTCCCGCCAGGAAGAAAAGAAAGCTTGAAGGGCGCAACCAGAAGAGACAGGCCCGAAGAAACGGCAGGGCGTCTCCAGACGTCAAAGAAGAAGATATCTCACCGCCACCGTTCCACGACGTCCAGCCACTTGGTACTGGCAGGCTTCATTCCGGTGGTGCAGATCGGCCGATCATCCTCGATGATGAATCTGCGCAAGAAGTGCGTTATGCTGTTCCCCCTCATGAGCGGTACGTGGAATCTCCCGCTCGGCCACTTCCACGCCAAGTTGAACGCTTGATGCCCTCCAGTGAGCCACGTCCATTGTCCAGGTCCAGCATGAGACCCGGTAGGGACGATCAAGATTTGCGCCGCGTGGCGAGTATGCACAGTATGCGAGTTGAGCAGCCTCAAGATTACGTCGATCCCTACTACGATAGCCCAACTCGAACTCGTGCTGTATCATACGCCCGAACGGGAAGTCCTGCAATCACCGAATCAGGCCGGCCACTGCGCGAGCTACCAGTCGAGTACGACCAACCACGCCCACCGGTCTATCGTGATGTCTACGATGAGCGAGATGGCACTTATCACCGCTACATTGCCGAGCCTCCTCCAGCTCCGGTCGAGCGAATAATCGTCGACCAGTATGGCAGAAGATTCCGCGAAATAGTCCAGGAGCGGCATCCGATGGCACCTCGAGAAGTGCCAATCCGCAGAGAAGTGGAGCCCGTCTACGAACAATATCCCCGGCAAGCTCGAGCCGGGTCTGTCTTTGTCGAACCTCAACCTCTCCAGGAAAGAGCCTACGGTGCAGACATGCCTCCACCGCCTGTCTCGTATCGTCGTGTCGCAGATCCACCACGAGGTTCTGCAATTGCGTCGCCAATCACAAGAGAATATCTTGAGCCGGCACCGCCGATGCGAAGCGCTAGCGTGCAACTGATGGATCGCCCAATTCGACAGACCATGTACCCAGATGAGCGGCCTGAATTTCGCGAGCCTGTTCGTGCAGGCAGTGTCCGGCCGCCGCCTGCAACGCGATACGAAGATGGCCCGCCGATGGAAATGATATCGCGGGGTCTCAGTGTTCGTCCAGTGGGTCGCGAAGGGAGTGTCTTCATGGATGACAGGCGACCCATCGCACCAGAGTATGCCCCTGTGCCAGACCCAAGATACCGGCCGATGGAACCCGAGAGACGCTACGTTGATGTTGATGGAAGGGAGATTACTCAGGCGGACGGGGCCATGGAAAGCAGACTGAGAGTCATGGACAGGTACCGAGCGTAGGGTTAATTTTCTAGCATTTGCTCTGTAAGTGGGACTTGCAGTGGATGTCAGACGTTGCTGGTCGAGAGGAAGCCACGTGTGTGTATGTGTACAAAATAGCAGATTGAGGCTCGACGAGGTGGTGCCGTCGATAATAATCAGTTCCCACAATTAGGATGGACAATATAAACATAGGTCTTGAGCAAATCACTTTTGAAACAACGTCTCATCAGCCTCGAGACCATCTACGGACCCTGTGCGGTTGTTTCATCGAGCACAGAGCTGTCGGACAAGAACCAGCTGTTCTGCGGCCATCCGCCCTGTGCACTATGGCGTCTTCTCTGCACTAATTACTCCGAAGCCTCGTGCATAGAAGCAGGCGAGACAGGATGATTGGTGGAGGCGCAGGCAGCTAGCCGCCCGTCTCATCTTCCTTCACACAACTTCTCCCACGAATGACAAGGCGCGTACTCTCCCATCAACACACAATCCACTATCCCATGGCGTAGGCGCTCGCTGTCTTCTGAAGCCTCTCGGATGATTGCTGACCTGGCATGGCCTTCTCTGCTGGCATGCTCTCATCCAACCATCGCCGTCGCCATGCAAACAGCTCATGGTCATCTCGGCCCAGGGCTCCTTCGGCGTGTCCTGCTGCCATTGAACAAGCGCCCTTGATGGAGTGTGATTGATCGAATCTACCAGGGCTCCGCTGCAACGTTTGTATCGACGCCACGAGGAGAGAATGAGCCTGCCCAAGGAGGAGCTCTGCGAGAACTGCAGTTCTCGTGGATCTGCGCTCCACAGCGAGGCACCTTGAAAGGTACCTACCATTCACACACCCCCTCCCTCCCACCGGGACTCAACTTCCTTGCTCAAGGAAGCGTGATATCGCGGTCGGTTGCAGCTGCGGGTTTGCGAGCACCACGCCTTCCTGTCCTTGCATATTCCCATTGTACTTGTAATCGCCATCTACCCTACCTAATGTTTGTGTTGATGCTGGCGTCACCAATCCCGCTCTACCACTGTTGCATCTTCGTGGTGCAAGCGACCTGTCCAGACGCAGTGTGTCGAGGGGTCGATCCTCCGTCCGCGAAATGAAGTCGAAAGTCACGCCAGAGGACTCATTGGAGCCCGTATGCCATCTCGAATTCTTTCAGTGCTTCTCTCCAGGAAGGGACAAACAGCAACTGCAAGATGAAGGACTTCCACCAGGTTCGTAACTCCCACGGTCAGGCTTGACAGATCTGATTCGCCTCCAGGTGTTGAGCGGGAAATGCGCATTATGTACCAACAACCTCATTTGGTACCACCGATGAAGCTCACTGTCTTCGACGAGTTGCCTCCGACACCCACTCCGCCTCCTCCGTCTCAGCTTTCGCAATGGGTCTCGCAGGGCAAGGCCTCGCTCAGATCCAGTCTGTCGACTCGGAGACATGCCTCGAGGCCATCTATTTCAGCGCCGCAACCACCTCTCCCCCCTTCGCAACAGCTACCCTTGCGGCGAGCCGCGCAGAGCTATCGTCCGCTCGAGCTCAGCATCTACATGCCCAGCAATCGACTATCCGACCTACCCGCGTTCGATAGACTGAGTTTCACAGAGGTTGGGGAGATCAAACTGCCACCTCGAGCACTTGTGCGCACAAAGTCGGAAGAATTCGTCCCGCACAAGATCTCAATGTTGCCGGCAACGGTCAAACCTGCTTCTATGATTGAGCAGCGACGTGCGTCCCATGTGCGCGCCGACACATCGTCTACAGTCATCGCGATTTCAAGACCACCTTCAGAGTACGATGCGCTGCACTCTCATCCGGTTTCTTGGGCTTCGCTTCCCGGGCTGCCTCCTCCAATCCACCTTCCCGGCGGTCGCCCAGAAGCTTCCGTGACCGTACTTAGCCCCATGCAAGAAGAGTTCAGCCCTGGGCCGACCTCTGTCGCGATTGGTGACACCGTGTTGAACTTTCCCAGTCCGGTCGACATGGCAGCAGACGACCAAGTCCCTCCAGAGGCCCCGGCGCCTCCACCATTTGTACCTCCTGCGCCTTCCAGGAATTTCTCCAAGCCAGCGGACATGAACTCGCCCTCGGGCTACTTCCACCCCAACTACCAGACACAGAAAAGAATCTCGCAATGGCTTGCCCATCGCACTTCTTCCTCGATCAGCACCACGAAGTCCTCGTCGACCTCTTCGTCCTTCGCCGAGCACCGCCGCAAACGTTCCCAATTCTACCAACTGTCTGCTACTGCGGTAGCACCACCGAAGCCGCTGTCGCTGTGGTCACGTCAACATCAGAGGACAATGACCGAATCCACCATCGCTAGTACCGTGGATACGGACATCCTCTCACACGGCGACCAGAGCCGGACGGATGCGACCAGCGTGACAACGTACTCGGAGAATCTGCAGAGCCGATCCGGGACTGTGCGAAGTGTGGCCAAGAGTGGACTGAGACCGATCGTGAGCGGTGTGCCTGACATGCCACCATGCTACGCGGATATTGTCAACGGAAATCACGACATTCTGATCAAGGAGATTGGTGGGCCGCTGCGCAGCCCTGGCGTTGGTGTTGCTTTTTGAGGCGCGCAGCTATCGCATGTGAATTCCCTTTGTTATATTGATACCCTCACAAAATTTATGCGGCAGCTCTGCGTGCTGTGGAAAGGACTGCGTCTTCAATTCGACCCAGACGACATTTTACCAGGCTATGGAATAGCCCCTGCATTTTGGCACCAAAAGTTGGAGGCATACACTCATTTGGTTTTTCTTCTTCGGCTCAGGCTTTGGACCTTTGAGCCTCGACTTTCTTCTTCGAGATACCCTGACCTGTTTTGCTTCACTTTCAGCCGTTCAGTTCTTCTTGGGTCCGGATTTGGGGTAGGCATCAGATAGACTTGGTGAGACTGGCAGCGTGGGAGGGCAGAGAGGTGTCTGGCCTGCCACCCACGACGGTTGACCCTGTTGGACATACACTCGTTACTGTAGATTGAATACCACCTCTATAATATTTAGTCTGCCTCCATCTCGCACGGAGGCGTCTCGAGAGTCTGGCTGAACGAAGTTGCATTTCCGTAATTCCGACGACAAAAGTGTATCTTTTCTGATTTCTACACAGTCATTGTCACCAACTCAGCTGATTGACTCCACTTTCTGTACAGTACTTGGTTACGCGCGAGACCCACCACGGGGAGTAATTCGAATGGCCAGTGTACGAGTATTGCGTTCAACAAACCAGAACAGAATAGTTATGAGCTGCTCACTGCGCGTGTGAACCGCTTGCGGGCTGGCGCGATTGCGTACCGTGTACTGTGTACTGTGTAACTAATAATTGAAGTTTTCAGTGGTCAAAGGTCTTCAAAAGCACATGAGTCGGACACAGCCCCTGGTTTCCGACCCGATCTGCCCAGCTACAGTACAGTACAGTACCTCACAGAGGCAGTCGCAGTCGCAGAGGCAGATGAGGGACAGGCAGGGCTCGGAGACCCGGGGGGAGGGGGGAGGGGGGGCCGGGGGGCTGTCTCTGACCTACTGTACTCCGTACTCGGTACTGTATCTAATTATTCATACAGTACAGTACCTACTGTAGGTACAGTATAGGCAGCCCCTTTCGGCACCAAACAGCGTCTTCCACTCATTATGTTGTGCACGTGTTGGTTTTTGTTCGACAGGATAAGGATATCGATGTAGGTATCCCTTGGATGTACTCTGTGGACGTAGATGAAGATTAAATGTACTTCGTAGCTGGAGCTATCAAAACACGAGCTCCTGTGCATACGTAGGAGGGAGGAGCTCCTTTCCCGGACAGCCCTACCTTTTCCTATCCTTTCCTTTCCTTTCCGTTAGCAACAATGCAACCCACTGACCCTGTGACTCCTCAAAAATGTCCAACCATGTGACAAGTAGTAACATCGATAATCATGCCGCCGCACGTCCATGTCCCGTTCAATTTTTGCTTATGATTCATCGGCTCGTTATCTTGTCCAAACAGCACTTTTTCTCGAATCCCTATATCCTACAGATCTACATATTCGCCAACTCCCCGTCAATGGCCCTGTCCAAGAATGTCCGTCTCTCACCGGCAGGCACCTCGCACTGCAGTCTCTGTTCCACCAAGGCTCTAACCTGCTTCTTGGTGACCTTGTCGAGATCGACTTCCATCAAGACGGCGCGAATCGCAATGATGATATCTTGATCGCTCGGTCCAGCGGAGGGTACGGTGCGGAAGTCCATGACTGTCGAGGCCGGACGGCTTGCGATGTTCAACAGGGAGGGCCGAGAAGCCGAATGTGGGAGACCGCCTTGGTAAGGGCTGCGGCTGCGATTGGGGTGGTCCTGATACGCCAAAGGTTGAGGCGATGGAGATTTTGTCAGGCGAGCTTGACTTCCCAAAGACAACATGGACATGTTCCGTCCGTGCAGACTGATTGGTTGGTCTTTGAAGGTGGTCAGGCCGGTCATGGTGCTGCCGCGATTGTTCATGCCCACACCCATACCCATTCCCATGGGCGTTGCTGATCGTGGCGGGGCCATATACGGTCCTTGCTGTTGAGGAAAGCCGGCCAAAATGGTGCTCGCTGGTTTCACAGACGAGTATGTCGAGTGCATGTCGTCCATCTCCATCACGGCTGGATCGTCAGTGTACCCATACTCGAATCCTTTCTCGGGGTAGACACCCGGATTGCCACGACGACCAGGAAGGTTGTTTGCAGCGGCGTAGTCATCCCACCGTTGCAGGGGAATCGAACGAGGATCGAATCCTTCGTCTTGGATAGCCACAACCTTCTTGTCTCCTTTCTCTCCGATGACGATTCTCGTGTTACCCCATGAGAAGTTGTCTTGATTCCAGAACGAATAGATGGGCAAGACAAAGCTATAAATCGGATATGCAAGGATGTAGATGATCATCCAGCCAACGTGCTGCCATTGTCGCTTGATGATAAATATAATGGCCTGGAGACCGTACACGGCGGCGATGATGACAAGGGAGATGAGAGGGAATTGCCCCGTGTGGGAAGCGACTCTATAGATGAGGTAGCCGAGATAGCCGCAGGTTGCAGGCAGGATCAACGTGCCGAACAGATCGATGAAGACGACGAATCTCATCGAGAAACAACAGAAACCGCACAGATCTTTCAAAAAGACCAACTCGGCAAGATTGTGGATGGTCGAGTTAATCCATCGTCTTCTTTGTGAGAGCAGGACCGACCACGATTCCGGGGCGGCAGTGAGGGCGTAAGCGTCGGGAATGAATTTGAAAGACATCTGCGGGAAATGCTTCGTCATCAATGTCGTCAGGTATCGATCTTCGCCGAGCGAGAGCAGGTTCTTTTTGTGCAGCGTGTCGACCTCGCAATCGGCATACTCGGTAATGACCTTGTCTGAGATGATCAAGGGTCGTCCCTTGTCGGCCGTTCTAAGCCGATACATACAGAAACTGTGCGATGGTCAGCAGCATTCAAAACACGACAGGAGAGGCGACCTACCATCCGGGTAAACAGGTAACACTGCCAAACAAGGACTCGAACGCTTTCGCGAGATGATGCGAGATGTAGTATTCGTAGACCTGAATCATGGTCCACAAACTGCGCTCTTCATTCTCCAAGCTCGTCTCACCACAGATACCTGCGATTTTGGCGTCATTGGCACAGGCGGCCACCAGGCGATTGAGAGAATCCTCTTTGACCATAGTGTCGGCATCCACCATCAGAAGGTACTCATACAACTCGGGATCCACGCCAATGATGTTGTTGATCTGGTGGAAGATCTCAAGCTCAAGGGGCGACATCGGGGACCGGTGATGGACACGGTTCAAAAACTGCATGAGCAAGATCTGCGAGTCTCGCTTGCCCCGATTGCCAGGCTTCGATTTGGTCTGTTCGGACTCTTTCCCGACCTTGATGATTACGATGTAAGGGACCACATTGCCCTCGTACTCGTACAGTCCTGAGTAGACCTTGCCGTAGTTCAGTTGCTCACTGCCATTACCAACAGACCGGAAGGGCAGAGCGGGAGGGTCTATTTTCGGATCAACGCCCAGGATGTCGAGCACGATCTTCGGGGTAGGCCGATCGTTCCCGCCTCCAACGATCATGCCGTCGCAGATGACGCAGATGAGCTTCCTCTTGTTGTCATACTGAAGAGCAGTAAGAGAATCGAGGGATTTCCTGAGGTGGTCTTCACCTTCGGTGTACGCTGGGACCTGGCAGATGACGAACTTGTCCTGTGCAGCCGGTCGACGTTTGGAGCCCAGCTGGAGAGCCGCCAAAAATTTGATCAGGATGACAGCACATAGAATCAGGGTGAAGGCCAGAAGAAGATAGTTGTTGACCTGACACTTGGGGGTATCTCGGAAGTCAACCTTGCCCACGTAGAATGCATTGTTCATGCAGTTCAGACTGTTCTGGAACGCGGCGTTCGTACCCCATTGAGTGGTAATGTCGGAACCGACGTTGTTTTGGATCAGCTCTGTAACCTCATCGGGCAGGAATCTGTAGGTGACAAAATTGTTCATGATGTCCAGGGTGTAGAAATAGTCAGTCAGATCGTATATCTTTTTGTGGATGACCACCCATTGCCTTTGGTCGACCTCAGCTTGTTTTTTTATGCTCGCCTTTGTCACGACGAGATCTCCCTTGTAGTAGTCCTTGATCTTCGGGAGGAAGTCGTCGCTATACCAGTCCCAGGAATAAAGTTTGGATTGCTGATTAGGTTGATACCGAGGCCCAGAGGTGTGGAGCGCGGTGGGAAATAGAATAGCACTGGTGTCATTGTGTTGTAGAAGCACACTTTCATCGACGTTCAGGCCCGGGCAAGCGCGGCTCAAGGGCGGTGGAAAGTAGGCGTCAAGATTCATCCCAGCAAGCGGCAGCATGTTCTCGGCGTTGGTTTTGATGGCGGTGTCGCTGTGTTGGGTTTTGTAAAATTTCGTAAAGTCGTACACGCCGCCTCGAATACTGGCGTAGTAGTCGTCCGTGCCAGTATGGAAGCCAACTTCTTTGGCGTTCCAAGCCTTGTCGAAGTTCGGACACAGCAGCCTCCCAAACTCAATGATGTAGAAGACAATGACGCCGTTCAGCAAGAAAATCAGAAACACCAAAACCAACTTCTCTCGCCACGCCATGCGGACGTCGGGTCGCTTCATCTGGCCAATATAGCGCAAGAAGATAGACGGAATCCAGAATGTCAGTGCCCATACAAGGGATACCCAAGCTTGTCGACCTGCGGACGTCTTTGCGGACTGGACATTTCGAGGATCAGCCAGCTCAGGGTCCATTCCTCCAACATAATGGCCGAGGTCTGCATCCCAATATGAATCGGTCTTCTGCGTGTCACCTTTGGGACCAAGACCATAATCACCGCCGATGGTATGAGTAGTCCGAGCCATGGTTGGCGCGACCGACTTCGCACGTTCTGTAGCTGCGGCACCCAAGAGGTTCTCCCGGCTGTCTTGGACACTCATATTGTCGCCCATTGGTGGGAAGAAGCCGCTGCCGTTATGAGGCGTGTTGGCCGAGTAGCCCGATGCGAAAGGGTTGAGCGGTTCGGCAAAAGGGTTGCTCTCGGGGTAGCCATGCTTGACGGTTTTCATGTCCAGCATTGATTCAGCTTCCCACCAAGCGGATTCACGCATCCATATGCGCTCCTTCCCAATAATCACTTCGCCGTTCGTCCACCCTCGTTCTAGGAGGAACGTTTCAATCCCATCCTTGCCGTCCTTGCACCCAAGGCTGGAGTATCTTGTCACAAACTCTTCCACGTCGAAATCGGCTGTAAAATCGAGTCGTCGGTTGCGATGATTCGCCCATTCTGGGAGTCTCCATGCTCGCAGTTGTCTTGACACCGGCCCAGCGGACCATGCAGAGGTTGCTGACGGCAAGGTAGCCAGAGTACTTGGAGAATCGTCGGTGGGATGGATGGAGAGCTGAAACCATGCCCTGCTGCTAGCCAGAGTAGTGCTGAGGTCGAATCGACCTTTCCGACCAAAGTTGAGGCCTTCGCCATCGACTGGGTAAAGCAAGGTGCGCAGGAAACCCCCATCCTCGGCTTCGGCGCCAATCTTTTGCAGGATGCCTTCTCTTCGGTCTCGGTCGTGCTCTCGTTCGCGGCTAAGGGGCCCGCCTCTGATGCCCAGATCAGCTTCCACCTCTGCCACAGCCGCGTGGGTCTCCTTCAAAACCGAATGGCCAGCGGAGTCGACCTCGACGCCATCGTCTTTCATCTCGGCGTTGATGCCCTGGGTGTCATCAAAAACACTCCGTAGAGCTATAGCCTTCCCGAGCGCCTGGCCAGGCACTTCAACGATGGTAAGACTGACCTCATCGCCCGCTTCAGTGCTGGAGTCAGGTGTGAGAGCACCGGAGCGGAGTTCTGCAGCAATGGCATCATTAGCCTTCGCCAGAACCCAGTCCACCAAAGCTTCGTACATGCTGGCGATCAGCACTTCGCGGTCGTCAGTGGTACATTTTCTGACAAGAACATCCGGCTCTAGTCCAATCAGAGCGCCAACATCCTGGCATGTCTCTTCCAACACATCGGAGTCAATCAAGAGCCCAATTGTCTCTCCCAGTTTCAGCAATCCTGCGAGGCATGACAAGAGACCACGGAAATCCGAGCCTTTGATACCAATTCTCTTTAAAGCTGTTCTAAAGTCCTCTGCAGCCGCGGCATCGTCGGCCGCTGGGAGGTAGCTGGGCGGATCGTAATATCCGGATCTATTCAGAAGTGTATATTTGGACGGTTGTTGCAGGCCCAAAACCTCGCGCTCAGCCGGGGTGGATGCTGACGTTAAAAGGTAATAGAAGACGTCGAAGGCGCGAAAGCCAGACTCGGCGGGGATCCTGAGCAGACCTCTCTCCACGTCAATGGCCGAGCCTGACAACGAAAGGCTAAGCCCGGTAACTGTCCCGCCGAGAGTGACGGTGTATTTGGCCGCTAGAGAAGAGTGTCTGAATGTTGTTGGATTGGAAGGCGTTACACAAGAGAGAAAGGGTCGAAGCGCTGTCAGCGCTACATACGCGATCTCCGGAGTGGGCAAGGGCACGACTTGCAAGAACGCCTGGAACAGTGAGGGCGTCGAAGGGTGTAGCGAGCCTAGGATTATACATCCATCCTCTGCTCTTCTCCTGGCATGTTCCCACGCTCTTGAGGCAAGATCGCCGTCAACCACGCCACCTACTCGCCCCTGCGCGTCTGGGTTGACCGCGGTCAGCCAGGTGTTGACGCCAATGCTCGTGCATGAGTCCAACTGGTAGGTTTGTCCTGAAGCATAGACGGTGTGAAGGGAGTTGAGGAGGGTAGTCGTCGAGACCTGCGTCGGCGGCTGAGCCGCTGACCGGGCAGCACCGACATGGGAGGAATTATTCGAATATGTCGAATAGCGGTTGGCCATGTTGAGGCAATGTCGGGCTCGGGCCCCTGTCGAGCAGGAAAGTCGACAGGGCCTTTATCGACCGCCGTGAAAGGATGTAATTGCGTCCGATATCCAACCACTCTTCGTTGTACCTGCAACTTTCTTCTTGGCTTCTGCTCTCGGGGCGTTTGAATGAAGGGGTTCGACAGGAGTGTCGTCGGGTGGTATCGTCAAGGCAGTATGCGGAACGTGGAATCAGATATCGGCAAACAATGATGGTCTGATAAGTATGAGTCTCTTGAGTGATTCAAGTGCAGAACGTAAACGAATGTGATATTGTGTCTGAGTGAAGGTGTGTACAGAATGAATGGGTGATGGCAAAAGCGATACTGGCAATTGCTTCACGCAGACAGGAGTTGCAACGCTCCACCCGCGTGTTTTGGGCTGTGTATTGACTGTTACATTACAGGTTGATGACAGCACAATAAGCATCCCTGCAACGCTCGCAGCGATCCGCAGCCACGGGCGAGCCAGGTCAAGAATAGCAGCCAATCTCCAACGCCACGTTGGTCTCTAGCATCCTTTCTTAGGCAGTCGAGCCCCGGATCTCGAATGGCCTTAACCTTCTCTGGGTCAAAGAGATTCGGGTTGCTGCAGGGGAGTCCGGGAGGTCAAAAAGCAACAAATCTTCTCCAAGCCAATCACCACAGCCAGGAGAACGTGCTCCAGGGCAACGGGTCGCGCAAAGCACCACGCGTGCATGTCGAGAGCTACCTCGTACTCATGCTGAGGCACAAGCAGTACGTAAAGGGAACGTGTATGTCCAACAATGCGACATGCGCACAGCACTCGTACCCAGTAAACACCGCATGGCGAGAGATCCAACGAAAGCCGGGAACAAAATCGTCGCGTCTTGTTTCAGTGTCGTGCCCACCTCAGCCCACAATTTCGTCCTCGCCTCAAACAAGCCTGGGCCAGCCAAGTCACATGACCCTCAGCGGGCATTCAACCTCCGGGCGTGCGGGCTCGGGCTTCACCACTCGGCTGTTTGCTGCCCGCAGCTGCTCACCTGCAGGCTGCACGATGTGTGCTGCATCACGAACACACTGTCTCACTTTTGAGCTTCGGCGTCCGTCACCGTCGATTTTTACGCATCAGTCACGGTTTGACGTTCCGAAGATGGGGTCGCTCGCTTGCCAGCGAGTCGGCCAGCGAAAAACAAACGTGATTTGTTCAAAAGCGTCATACTTAGTACGTAGACTGGTGCTACACCTGTCGCAGCGGAAAATAGGAGAACAATAAAGACAAGCACAAATGACACAGTTGTCTGACACATGGCAACTGTCGGACTCATGTCTATTTTCTCTTCGCAAATCTCAATATCTCGTCCTCACAGTAGTAAGGAGCCAGAGAATCCTTTTCGTGGAGGATGTCGCCTCAAGCAGGTGTGGCTCGTCGCGGACTGAACATGGCCGCGCAGCAGGTCCGGATGATGACTTGTAGATACGGAGTACGACTGGTGGCGTGGCAAATAGGCCATAGCGATCGCTCCTTCGCGTAAAGCTCGAGAGTAGAGGATCACCGACAACGGTCATCACGCTGCAACCACCACGAGTGCAATCGCCCTATCTTCGGGTACGGAATGCTCTTATTCTTTTCCATCTTGTACACAGTACGAGTCATCGTAGTCAGCATCGACGGCAGCGTTGTGCGTGTCCGCAGAGTCAAAGATCGCGCGTGTGAGGGGCGCGGTGGCGCAGTTGGCTGACTGGCCCAATGATGAACTGCCTTGTCAAACAAAAAGGCCAAAACAGGAAGAAGGCCGGGCACTCAAAAGGTCGCTCTGACATCTGTGTTGTTCCGGTTGTAAAGACAATACGACAACAGCCCGCGTTTGAAATCTCTGGCCTCACAGACGATTGCGCAGACAGACGAATCCTCTCTCCTGCGCGGATATCGAAGTCAGTGTTGCTCCTGTTGTCGACTCCCTTGACGTTGCATTTTCTCCATTGCAGTCTTTGCTACGAGTCCACGACCTTTCACTGCAATCGTTCACTTTGCATTGTTGTTTATTTCGACTATCCTGACGCTCGTTGCTTCGCCGTCGCCGCCACCCGATCCCCTCGACTGACGCTTGAAGGCTCCTGACTTCCGCATTGTGACCCTTTTCCCAACCGCCAATATCCAGATGCATTGACGATTTCCCATTCGATCTGGTGTGAGAGCCGAGACGGCTTGCCGTTACATCTAATTTGACGCGTCCGAAATATCTCTACAACATGGCTGCTCGCGGCAATGTCCCTGCCCATCTACAGGCGTCCTTGCCTGCCCTCCCACCCCATTTACAATCCGACACTCATTTGACCGCACATCTGGCTAGTCGATTCCACGTTTCACTGCCGACGGCAAAGTTATCCTCGCAGGCTCTAATCTGTCTCAACACATACACTTCGTCAACCCGGGGGCCCAATGGCGAAAAGGAGGGAAGCGCAATGGGCGAGGCGGAGGAGCTTGCTCGCAGAGCGTGGGCGAGACTGGGAAGCAGAGGCGAAGATCAAGCAGTCGTTTTCTTGTAAGGACCCTCGCTGCGTACCGAGAAATGTTTGGTGGCAGATGCTAATTGTGCAACAGTGGCGAGTCAGGGTCTGGCAAGACGACGGTCAGATCACATCTCCTTTCAGCCTTTCTCTCGTTTTCCTCGACACCGCTCTCTTCCAAACTATCTCTCGCCGCCTTTGTTTTCGATACTTTGACCACGACCAAAACGACCACCACTCAGACGGCCTCCAAGGCCGGCCTGTTCTACGAGTTACAATATGACGCTTCTTCTTCGATACCCACCCTCATCGGAGGCAAAATGTTGGACCATCGCCTGGAAAGGAGTCGCATATCACACGTTCCGACCGGTGAGAGGAGCTTCCATGTGCTGTACTATCTCTTGGCGGGGACAAGTGCGGCCGAGAAGTCACATCTCGGCCTCAATGGACAAACGAACATCAGTACTTCCGGCACGGGCGGCCTCACACGATCTGCTTCCGTGGCTCAGAAGCGATGGAGGTATTTAGGCCATCCGACGCAGATGAAAGTGGGCATCAATGACGCCGAAGGCTTTCAGCACTTCAAGACGGCTCTGCGAAAACTCGAATTTCCCAGGACGGAAATTGCCGAGATCTGTCAGGTGCTTGCCGCCATTCTGCACATTGGCCAGCTTGAATTCGGCACAGGCCAAGCTACAATGACCGCGGCGGAAGAAAGTGGTGGTTTCTCGCACGAAGGTGGCGAGACTGTGACCGTGGTCAAGAACACCGACACACTCGCTTTGGTTGCTGCGTTTCTCGGTCTCGGCGTGAAGGATCTCGAGGAGAGCATGAGATATAAGACAAGAACAATCCACCGTGAGCGTGTTACCGTGATGCTCGATGCCAAGGGCGCAAGAGAAAACGCGGATGAACTCGCAACAACGCTATACTCTCTTCTCGTTGCATACATTATTGAAAGCATCAACCAAAGGATGTGCGCGGCAGAAGACGCAGTGGCCAACACAGTCTCAATCGTCGACTTCCCCGGATTTGCAGACCACTCATCTACCGGCTCGGTACTGGATCAACTACTAAACAACGCAGCCAATGAGTCGCTTTACAATACTTGCCTGCACGGATTTTTTGAGAAGACGGCTGAGATGCTCGACAGTGAAGAGGTCAGCGTGCCAGCCACACGATACTTTGACAACTCGGACGCCGTCCGTGGCCTTCTCAAGCATGGCAATGGCTTGCTCGCCATTCTTGATGATCAAACCCGTCGTGGCCGCACAGACACTCAATTCCTGGAGAGCTTGCGAAAACGGTTCCAGGATAGAAACAAGGCCATCACGGTTAGCAGTGCATCTACGACCTTGCCAGGCAGCAACTTTGCCACCACGAACCTTGCGGCTTCGTTCACTGTTCGCCATTATGCTGGTGAAGTCGACTATCCTGTCAACAGATTGGTCGAGGAGAACGGCGATGTTGTCTCTGGAGATCTGATGAATATGATCAGAGCCACCAAGAGTGATTTTGTCGCGAGCTTGTTCGGTCAAGAAGCCCTCAACACGGTCAGCCACCCGGCCGAGAAGACGGCTATCGTTCAAGCCCAGGTCAGCTCGAAGCCTTTGCGTATGCCTAGCTTGTCTCGGAAGAAGCATGATCAGTTGCGCCGAATGGGAAGTCGAAGAGCCGACCGTTCTCCTGCACCCCAGGAAGAGGGCGACTCGGCCAGCGCCCACGAAGAAGGCAGAACCCGTCGAACCAAGCCTTCTGCTACTGGTTTGTCTCAGGGTGCGGCAGCGCAGTTCCTCTCTTCGTTGGACAATATCACGAAATCTTTGACTGCACCCAACGTCAACAACTACTTTATATTTTGCTTGAAGCCTAATGACAGGCGCATCGCCAATCAGTTTGACAGCAAGTGTGTCCGGCAGCAAGTCCAGACGTTTGGTATAGCCGAAATCAGCCAGAGACTCCGCACAGCCGACTTCAACATATTCCTACCGTTCGGGGAGTTTTTGGGTCTGACCGAGGCCGACCCTGGCATTGTTGGAAGTGATCGCGAGAAGGCTCAGCTCGTTCTGGACAGCAAGCAGTGGCCCGCGAATGAAGCAAGAATTGGCAACACCGGCGTATTCCTTAGTGAACGCTGCTGGGCAAGCATTGCTCTCACCGGTTCCCAGAGCGCGGCTTACTTCGGAGGCGATGTTCCCACACTTTCCCGACCCGATACCCCGAGCATGAATCCTTTCAGTGATTCCAAAGCCCGGCTGGTTCCTTCTCAAGATGGGACACCCAACATCTACGGTGACGAGACCAAAGGAGGCGGCTACTTTGGCAACAGAGAACTCGACACCAAATCCGAGGCGGGCGCCTCTGCATTCAACTCGGGCGACATGTTCCGCAACCTTGAAACCAAGGAAGAACTTGCCGAGAAGGGCAACAGGAAGAAGATGGAAGAGGTCGATGTAGTGCCTGTGTCCTCATCACGGAAGAGATGGCTCGCAATCGTCTACTTCCTCACCTGGTACCTTCCGGACTTCGCCATCAAGTGGGGAGGCGGTATGAAGCGCAAGGATGTACGCATTGCTTGGAGGGAAAAGTTTGCCATCAACATCATGATCTGGCTCAGCTGTCTCTTCGTGGCATTCTTCATCGTCATCTTCCCCCAACTCATCTGTCCAAAACAGAATGTCTATTCTGCAGCCGAATTGTCATCGCATGACGGCAAGGATCATAACACTGCCTATACTGCAATCCGGGGAGTAGTGTTTGATCTAGGGGCCTATGCGCCAAGTCACTATCCTAGTATCATTCCGCAAACTTCGATTGAGAAGTACGCTGGCCTGGATGCAACCGGCCTCTTCCCAGTGCAGGTGTCGGCGCTTTGCCAAGGGAAAGATGGACGCGTTGACCCTACGGTCCAGCTGGACTACACAACAACCAACGTTACGGGGTCTGCTACCGTCATCAGTACCACCGACCCCAACCGTCGTTACCACGATTTCCGGACCTTTACAAACGATTCTCGCCCTGATTGGTTCTATGAACAAATGATCTTCTTGAAAGGCAACTACAAGAAGGGCATGATTGGGTACACCCCTAAATACGTGCATTCCCTGGCCAAAAAATCGCGTGCCATCGCAAGTATGAACGGCCGTGTATACGACTTCACAACGTACAACCAGGGCGGACGCACGGTCAGAGCGCCTCCAGGTGAAGAGGTGCCTTCAGGAGTCGACACCAATTTCATGGACGATAGTGTGGTGGACCTATTCACACAACGGGCAGGTCAGGACGTCACCAAGTACTGGGACGCGCTCGACATCGACCCGGCGTTGAAAGCTCGCATGCATCTTTGTCTGGAAAACCTGTTCTTCGTGGGAGTTACCGACACTCGAAACTCGGCACAATGTCTCTTCGCTCAGTACATCCTCCTGGCGATTTCGATCCTGCTGTGTACCGTCATCGGCTTCAAGTTCTTCGCGGCTCTTCAATTTGGAGGGAAGAACGTGCCTGAAAACTTGGACAAGTTCGTCATCTGCCAAGTTCCTGCCTACACCGAAGACGAAGAGTCTCTACGTCGAGCTATCGACTCCGCAGCCCGAATGCGGTACGACGACAAACGCAAATTGCTCATTGTGGTCTGCGATGGCATGATTATCGGACAAGGAAATGACCGACCGACTCCCCGGATTGTGCTCGACATTTTGGGCGTGGCGGAAACCGTTGATCCTGAGCCATTGAGCTTCGAGTCGCTTGGTGAAGGCATGAAGCAACACAACATGGGCAAGGTGTACTCCGGTCTCTACGAAGTGCAGGGGCACATCGTTCCCTTCATGGTGGTGGTTAAGATTGGCAAACCGTCCGAAGTCTCGAGGCCGGGCAACAGAGGGAAACGTGACTCTCAGATGGTCATCATGCGCTTCCTGAACCGCGTCCACTACAATTTGCCTATGAGCCCTCTGGAACTCGAAATGCATCACCAGATCAGGAACATTATCGGAGTCAACCCGACCTTCTATGAATTCATGTTGCAGATCGACGCGGACACGGTTGTTGCGCCCGACTCGGCTACGCGCATGGTCTCGGCGTTCCTGCGCGACACACGGCTGATTGCTGTGTGCGGAGAGACTTCGTTGTCGAACGCCAAGTCGTCCTTCATCACCATGATGCAGGTGTACGAGTACTACATCTCTCACAATTTGACAAAGGCCTTTGAGTCCCTCTTTGGCTCCGTCACGTGTCTGCCCGGTTGTTTCACCATGTATCGAATCCGAGCTGCCGAGACCGGGAAGCCGCTCTTCGTGAGCAAAGACATCATCCAGGACTATTCGGAGATCCGTGTTGACACGTTGCACATGAAGAACTTGTTGCACCTGGGTGAAGACAGATACCTCACGACGCTGCTTCTCAAGTATCACTCCAAGTACAAGACGAAGTACATCTTCCACGCGCACGCCTGGACCATTGCGCCAGACAGCTGGACGGTGTTCATGTCTCAGCGACGCCGGTGGATCAACAGTACCGTGCACAACTTGGTCGAGCTGTTGCCTCTTCAACAGCTTTGCGGGTTCTGCTGTTTCAGCATGCGGTTCGTCGTCTTCCTGGACCTGCTGTCGACGGTGATCGCCCCGGTAACCGTGGCCTACATTGTTTACTTGATTGTGTTGCTCTCCATCTCGAGCGATGTCATACCTCTGACCGCCTTCATTCTGCTGGGCGCGATCTACGGTTTGCAGGCCATCATTTTTATTCTTAGGCGCAAGTGGGAAATGATTGGTTGGATGATTGTGTATATTCTGGCCATGCCCGTCTTCTCCCTAGGCCTGCCGCTCTACGCATTCTGGCACATGGATGATTTCAGCTGGGGCAACACCCGTCTGGTGACCGGTGAGAAGGGCAGGCAGATCTTGATCTCGGACGAGGGCAAGTTCGATCCTGACTCGATCCCGAAGAAGAAGTGGGAAGAGTACCAAGCCGAACTTTGGGACGCGCAGACGCAACGGGACGACGCGACGGAAGTGTCAGGATACAGCTATGGCACCAAGTCATATCACCCTACGGCTTCGGTCTACGGAGGTGCCCCTGCGGGCTACTATGAGAGCACCGCACATCTCATGGCGCCTTCACGATCTGTCTCGCAGCTCGACGTGAATCCACCAATGTATGACCGAGGCTATGCCCAGTCGAGGATGTCGCTGGCGCCTTCTGAGATGTTGGGAGGCGGCATGATGGTGGGTGGTCAGTCTGTGGCCGACATGGACATGTCGGACTTGACTGGACTGCCCACTGACGACATGATCTTGAACGAGATCCGCGACATCCTGAAGACGGCAGATTTAATGACCGTGACGAAGAAAGGTATCAAACAGGAGCTAGAGCGACGGTTCAACGTCAACCTAGACGTGAAGAGGGCGTACATTGGAAGTGGTAAGTTGTCCCGCCCGGTCGAATCTTAGTCAGACGCTAATCCATCGTGCAGCGACCGAGGCCATCCTTTCCGGCCAGTTGTGATTTGCAGGCATATTCCCGCATTGATGTATGGGTAGCGGGTGGTATTTGGGAAGCATATTGAGAGCGTTAGGACGGAAGGTCAAAATGGGTGGCAAGGTATTGATTGTACAACTGGGATGATTCCTCAGCTGGTCTTAATGGTCAGACTGGGGATACAACGGGGATGGTCTCCACAAGTGAAATCTAAGGGTAATAGAAAGAGGAGCGGGAAGACGCTGGCATGTGTCTTCCCTCGCAGCTGCTTTTTGTAGGAGCATTCGCATCATGGAAATCCAGCCCTGCACAATACAGGTGACATTGCGAAGATATCGCTGCAACAAATCCAGATCGTCTCGTAACTTTGAGGGTGTAGACTCTCGTTATTCAGTGTGGAACGAGCAGGAGAGGAACCGTTGACTGGGTGTAGGGCGTTCTTGAGCCCTACTGTATGTACTCGTAGGCTCCGGAAAGCCCGAAACAAGCATTGGCAAGCTTCAGGGGGGGCCACAAACCCGGATTGGGCGGAATTCCAGGTGCAATGCTGTCATCGCCCACCCGTAGTGACACGCGATCAGGAGCCTAGATAAAGATCCGAGCCTGAGATCAGCCGAGCACGCGACGCAGGACCGTTCCCTCAGAACGGCCAGGAACGGATACCAATCACGAGGGTGCGGGCGGAAGCAAGTTTTCGAGCATTTGGACCCTTGATTGCGCGGCCTTGACTCGAACATCGTCTTCCCACCCTCAGAGGACGAGAAATAATATGCGGCATGAAATCTCACCCGGTTCCAGCTGGCCCAGACCTGCCACGACGCCCAGTATCGCCATTGCATCACCCTGCATTGGGCCGCCAACTGCGAAGGTCCGACGCTGTCAAGCTCCTAATTCAACTGAAGACATCTCGGCGGTCGTGATGGGATAATCGCCATTGCACAGACGCGCCGGACATCCTCGGTACCACGATGATCCCGAAAAACGTCTACGAGCTCTGCCAGGACGGCCGGTCGGTAAGTTCCGAATTGGCCAAGAACCCGAACTTGTCTCCTCGCGAGGCGGCGAAGAAGCTCTACGGCGTCGGCGCCGACGACGAAATCGTTACCAAGAAGCTTAAGCTAGGGGAAGAAAAGCCGGGTGATCTGCAGGAGGCTCGAGAATGTGGGAATTGGGGATCGTCGAATCCGAGTGATTTGTTCTTGAGGGTACGACTTGAGGCAGTGGCCACCGTTAGCCTCTAAGTTGATGCTGACACGACGTCTAGATTTATCATGATGTCTTGTGTACGCTGGAGAAGAATCCCCTGGCGGGCGTCTGCTCGCCTTCCCTCATGGGGTCGAACGGAGTGTGCCCGCTTACCATTATGGCCATGGTTCCTGATATCTGTCGGCACATGTCAAATATAATAGCCAGGGCGGAGCACGAAGTATTCCTGGCGACCAACTACTGGATGCATTCAGAACCAACCAGGCTGATTACCAATGTAAGATGTTCTCCAGAGAAGACAAGACTTGCGGCAATGTCGAACCTGTAGACCAACGAGACGGTGTTTTGTCCCGCCTGTGCAGTGGCCTGGCGGTCCTCAAAGAAGTGAGATTGCACAGGGGCTGATATTGACACTCGTACAGGGATTACGAGAACTATCGAAAAAGGCAGTCTTGAACAACCGCAGAGTGGTCGTCAAGATCATCTATGACCGCGGCAGTGCGAAGCAGGTAAGTTCAGGTCGACAGGCTGCTGCCGGTCGTATCTGACCTCAGCAGGTCTTTAACAATCACCTGGCAGTCAAACCCGAAGAGTTTGCCGACCCCGACGGCAAAATCAGGATTCCGCATCCCGACGAACTCCCCAACGTCGACATCGAAGTCGTCAACTTTCATCGACCCGTTTTCGGCACCTTTCATGCCAAGTACATGGTTGTCGATCGCCGTATAGCGATTGTGCAGAGCAACAATATCCAAGACATTGACAATATGGAAATGATGACGCAGTTCGAAGGGCCGATCGTCGACTCTTTCTACGAGGTCGCTCTCATATCCTGGCACAATGCTCTCAAGCCGCCATTACCGCTGCTAGACCGACCGGCGGCTAGTTGTCCGGAGCCAACTTTCGAGGCGGAGAGTCATGCCACGATGTTCGACGAGCACGGCAAGTTGAGGACGGTCTATCATGCGTAGGTTGCCCCGTAGATCAACTGGGAAGTGCTTGCTGACCGGCCCAGCACAACCTCTGTTCCTGACGGGGCCGACAGCTTGAGCAAGATAGCCGAGGAAGGTGCACAGATAGACCTACCTCAGCATACCTCTCAGGATCCGCATTACGACCCGGACCTCAAATCGGAGGTCCTGCGCGCCGTAGCAGCCCTGAACCCGCGTAGAGGCGAAACGCGCGTCAATGCAATCACTCGCCTCCTCAATACCACCATCCAACCGCACACCAAGGGTAGTGCGCCGGAGATCGAACCAGCGGATACGATGACCCCGCTGATCCCCATCCCTCGACACGATCCCTTTCCCATCGCCATGGTCTGCCGGCAAGCCTGGGGCCCGCCGAACAAGCACAGCCTGCACACGCCGCAAAACGCCGCCTTCACGTCGGCCCTCCGGCACGCCACGCGATCCGTGTTCATCCAGACTCCGGACCTGAACGCCGAGGCGCTCCTGCCCGAGATTGTGAACGCATGCAAACGCGGCGTCAAGGTCACGTACTACTACTGTCTAGGCTACAACGACGCCGGCGAGCTTTTACCCATGCAAGGCGGCCACAACGAGATGATCGCGCACAACCTCTACCGCGACATTGGACCGGACCACCGGCTCAACCTCGAGGTGTACGCCTACGTGGCCAAGGACCAAACCCGACCGATCCACAACAAATTCAAGCAACGGTCCTGTCACATCAAGCTCATGATTGTCGACGACCACATCGGCATCCAGGGGAACGGGAACCAAGACACCCAGTCGTGGTACCACAGCCAGGAAGTCAACGTCATGATTGATAGTCCGCTGGTCGTGGGGAGGTGGATCGAGGGGATCAAGCAGAATCAGAACACGCACCTGTACGGCAAGGTCGAGGGTCAGGGGGACGACGCTGGGTGTTGGAAGGATCCCGAGACGGGGGAGCAGGCGGAGGGCGCCATCGGCGTGGATCCAGGACGCTTTGCTTGGGCAAAGGGTGTTATCGGCGCCGTTCAGAGGGTGAGAGGGGTGGGTGGATTCTGAAGCAGGGGAAGAAGGGAGGGGACAGGAACCCTGCACGCAGGGTTGCGCAAAACGACTACGAGATTTCAGCCCTGAGGTCATCCGGGATGTAGTATTTGATCAAGGGCATCCATTTCGGAGGGATCATGGCATGCACACGAGACGAGGTATAACGGGCCATGGAGTTCAAACTGAGACGTGTGCAGATGCTCGAGACCGAGGGTGGTTATAAAGGGGAAAGGGAAGACTACATATTGACCGGGTACATGATGGGGGAGATGGGCCTTCTTCTGCCTCCAAGCATACTCGTAGGGAACACTCCGGATTCCAACCAGGCGTATGTTCAGGCCACTTCGCAGTCGATGGCATCAATCAGCGTGGAGGAGCACAGGGGGCTTGGCGTGATCTCAGTGCAAGCAATTGAACGTTGAATCAGTCCTTCGCCGGCAGATGAGTTTGGCGTGTTCGGCTTCAATTCCGCACCGAAAGTTTACTAGGTACTCCGTACTGGTACGCGATGCATCAGTCGTGACACCGCGCGATGCCCGCAGATGAACGTGTGCGGGTGCATGCGCGTCGTACTGTGCACAGAAGGATCCCGGTGAGACGCCCTTTTGAAACATATGCGAGTCTAATCTCCACCCTAAGCTCGACCTGGGGTTCAGAAGCTCGATAGTCAATGTCGAGTTTCGTGTTCGTGCCCTGGGGAAGCGATGCCGGAGACAAGCAACAAGGAAGCGCAGGAAACCCCACACGCCACCTAAGCTCGAAAGCGCAACTTCCCCCCACAATGATCGGCTTCCTCGCGCTCGTCCCTCCACGGCCGACTGCCTGGAGCAGAAGCCGCAATAGATGGCGCCCAAAGACTGTTCGTGGGTACTGATCCGGCGCCCAGCAGTGGCTAGCATCGGGAATTCTGCCGGCTGTTGGGTCAACTCAAGCCGGCCAGGACAACCGATTGCGGGGGGTCTGATATTAATGTGTGGGTTGGACGCTCTAACATACTCCAACCCTGCTGAAAGATCGGATTGTATTGCAGATAAACAGTACAGTGGCAGCACAGCGCCAGTGCTCTTCGCATTCAATCCTGCCGGACGAAGCACTACTCAATCGCCCACGGACTCTCTGAGCGCGAGAGAGCGAGCCGAAGTACACAATGGGGTCCGTTGCGAAATCGTATGCCCGCCCGGATCGTGCCCATGGGAGCAAACATGCAAGCTGATCCTGCTCATCTAGCGACTACACGGCCTCGTATGCCTTCTTTGAGGCTATTTGGGAGGTGAGAAGAGAACCTGGCCAGCAAGGCGCCCCGGACCTGTCACTCACTAATACACCTGTGCTCAGGCCGGTATCACCCATGTCTTTGTCAACCTTGGGTCCGATCACCCTTCGATCATGGAAGCGATCACCAAGGGCCAAAGGGAAAAGAAGGACAACTTCCCCAGGATCATCACATGTCCCAATGAGGTATGATATGAACACAGAACTCTGTGGCCCGAATCAAGACTGAACAAATGCCACACACAGATGGTCGCCCTGTCCATGGCGGACGGCTTTGCGCGATTGACCAACAAGCCTCAATGCGTGATCGTGCACGTCGACGTCGGCACCCAAGGCCTCGCAGCCGCCGTGCACAATGCCTCGTGCGGCCGAGCGCCCGTGCTCATCTTCGCCGGCCTGTCTCCCTACACGATCGAAGGCGAATACCGGGGGTCAAGAACAGAGTATATACACTGGATCCAAGACGTGCCGGACCAGAAACAGATCGTGTCCCAGTACTGCAGATATACCGGGGAGATCAAGGGTGGGCGGAACGTCAAGCAAATCGTCAATCGCGCCCTGCAATTTGCGACAAGCGATCCCCAGGGTCCCGTGTATCTGGTTGGCGCGAGGGAGGCCATGGAAGAGGACATCGAGCCATACCACCTCGACCAGGAGCAGTGGAAGGCAGTCGCGCCGGCCGCGCTACCGCAAGATGCCGTCAAGATGATTGCGGAGGAACTCGTCAAGGCCAAAGAACCGCTGATGGTCGTGGGGTATACCGGTCGCAACGCAGATTCAGTCACCGCAGCTGTGGCGCTGGCCGACAAGATCCCCGCCCTCCGTGTGTTGGATACTGGTGGCTCGGACATGTGTTTCCCCACGGACCACCCTGCGTCATTGGGCATGCGGTATGGGTCAGACCCGGCAATCACGACGGCCGACTTCATCCTCGTGGTCGACTGCGACGTCCCCTGGATCCCCACGCAATGCAAGCCGAAGAAGGATGCGAGGATAGTGCACATTGACGTGGACGTGCTGAAGCGACAGATGCCAGTCTTTTATATCCCTGCGTACGCTCGCTTCAGCGCCGACTCGGCGACCTCATTCACCCAACTGAACGATTACCTCGCGTCCAATCCCCGACAGTCAGACGAAGACCACGCCGCAGCCGCGAAGAAGCGACAAGAAGCCTACACCGCCCGCTGGAGTCGACCCAAGGAACTCGCGAAACTGCCGGAGAACCCACAGCAAGCGGCGATCGACCCGCACGTCCTCGGCGGGCAGATCCGGGCCGCCGTGCCCAAGGACGCGATATTTGCGGTCGAAGCCGTCACACTGACGCTCTTCGTGGCCGACCAGATCGCCCCCGTGCTCCCCAAATCGTGGATCAACTGCGGCGGCGGCGGCCTGGGTTGGTCCGGCGGCGGTGCCCTGGGCGTGAAACTCGCGTCGGATTTCGAGCACCGGGCTGAAGGCCCCAACAAGGGCAAATTCGTCTGCCAGATTGTCGGCGATGGGACGTACATGTTCTCCGTCCCGGCCTCGGTCTACTGGATCGCCCAGCGCTACAACATCCCGATCCTCACCATCGTGCTGAACAACAAGGGGTGGAACGCGCCGAGGCGGTCCATGCTGTTGGTACATCCCGAAGGGCACGGCAGTAAAGTGGACAACAAGGAGCTGAACATCAGCTTTGACCCCACGCCGGATTACGCGGGGATCGCGAAGGCCGCGACGGGAGGAAAGGCGTGGGCAGGTACCGTCAGCACGGTCGCGGAATTGCTGGAGCAGTTGCCGCAGGCCGTCGAGGCCGTGAAATCGGGAAGATGTGCCGTGCTGGAAGTCAAGCTTGGCGAAGGGGGTTTGGGCACAAAGGCTGGCGAACCCAAGCAGGAGGAGGTCGCGCAGACGAGTGGGTAGGTTAGTGAAGAGACGGCTACAGTATACTGTGTGCGTATAGACCTTTATGCGGCTGCTTTGATGTGAAATACCGACCTACAGTCAAGGCATGGTTCAGTTTACAGTTTCAGATGTGTCGGTTATGAGGACGGCGGGGGTTCAAGAAGCACGAGACGGGAGTGAAGAGAAGTCTTAGGTACCTATAGCTACTGTGTGTGTACACACCTGTATGCGGCTGTGGCTGTTGGTGTGCAAATAAGGAAGGCAATGACATACAACCGAGATATAGCAAGTCAAGGCAAGGAAAACGCAAATCAAGGCATGGTATATAGGTAAAGAGACGAAGATGAAAATGAATATATCCTGCACTGGAGTGTGCTGATACGGAGTACTGTACCAAGGTGTTGACTCAACCCAACTCAGGGTTACCGTAGGGTCAGAGTGAGTCGAACGGTCTGATATAAATATCGCATCGCATCGCATCGCACCATCGTGTGCATTCGACATTCGACATTCGACATTCGACATTCGACATTCGACATTCGACATTCGACATTCGACATTCGACATTCGATAGTCAACATCTGACACGTCCCCAGCCGTTCTTCGTATCCAACTTCAAAACGCCAACTGCCAACTGACAATCCACTGATAGCAATGTGTCCGGCGGTCCTTGTTCATGAGACAAGTCGTTAAACTACCAGGTAGTCGATCGATCGAGATGCGACACGCGCGATGCCTGTATTGCGGCACTATGTATAGCTTCGATGTAGCTCCGTTCGCTCCAATGTACATGGCTCCGATGTAGATCCTGATGCGAGCGATGTGGTGATTATGACATATACAATACCAAGCGGATCTACTGGTACTGTACTCACGAGTTAGGTAGGTTGTGGGAACTGCTACTGTACTGTGTACTGTTGGTATGGTGGCCTGAAATGGTGTCGGTCGGGCGGCAAGGTGAATACTTCTTCTCTGTGTGGATTGGTCGATGGCTTGACGGAATTGATATCTACTGATTCGACTTTGGCGCTGTTGAGATCTGGCACTACGTGCGCCTTGTCAATGTATTCAACGAAGACTTCGCAGCATCAGAACCATATCTACCTAAGGTTTGCTCTTGTATGGGCCATGGAAGGTTGACGGACCGCTCGTGATACAGTAGCACATTCAAAGTACACGCGCACTGTTTGCCCACGGAAACCCAGTACACAATGTGAACACCTTTGTATCGGTAGACCTACTGCTCAGTTACGGTTTACAGGCAATTAAAGCTCACTCCTGATGAGTCTCAGGCTGATTCTTTCGACTTTCCAGGCCTGTTGGTACTGATACCCACGTCAAACCTGCCGACTATGGCCGACAAATTAGACCTTGGTCTCGGGGACGCCTTGACCAGCTGTGGAAGCTTGATTCTTTTCCTAGTCGCAAGAATTCACACCAAATAACGTTCCTCGACGTCTTCAGAAGACCGGAGTGAAGTTACTCCGTTGGTGGTAAGAAATATCCTTGCCGCCGTCTTGACTAGAAGACGGACCCTTTTCTTTCCACGTCGGCAACAATTTCCTTGTTAAGGACACCACCTTCGCTGCCCATCTGCTCTGCAAAGGTCTTAGTCGGTCTCCACTTGGCAGAGGTCCGGGGACTGGTTTCTTCCATCATCTTGTCAATCTGTTCCAGAGTAAGACCCTTGGTCTCGGGGACGAGGAGGACGGAGTAGATGAAGGCGCAGGTGCAAAGACCACCCCAGATAAAGAAGACCGAAGACTTTAGGTTGCCGCGGTCCTCGTTGACCATATAAGGGGTAATGACAGCGATAATCTATAGTCGAAATGTTAGCTCTGAGCGCTCGGGAAAGGGTAAAAAGAGGTGCGTGCTTACGGTGTTCCAGAGCCAGTTGGAGGCAGTGGAGAGACCCACACCGCGGGACCGAATGGGAAGAGGGAAGATCTCGCCGATCAAGATCCAGGCACCAGGTCCCCATGTCGAGGCGAAGAAAAAGATGAAAATCGCAATAAAGGCGATCTGGGCGTTGACGGCAGAGATGTTGTTCGCGATGCTATTTCCAGCGGCATCCAAGTGGGCGTGGTTGAAACCAACGGTAACGCCGATGATGGCAACCAGGAACTGGCAAATGAGCATACCGAGAGCACCGTAGATGAGCAGAGGGCGACGACCGAACTTCTCGACTGTGTAGAAGGAGATAGGGGTGGAGCACACGTTGACCAAGGTAAAGATCAGGGAGATCAAGAAGGTGTTGCTGATGGCGCCTGTTGCCTGGAGAAACGGCGTCGAGTAGTAGAAGATGAAGTTGACACCGGTCCTAGATTGATCATGTTAGCCGCCGTTCGTCGCCATGGGAAGCCGCAGGCCATGCACGAGAACATACCATTGTTGCATCATCTGCAGCGAGGTACCGAGGATCGTGCGCCGGAGGTTGGACTTTTGGTGCCCAAGACCTCCCTTGAAGCAGTTGGCCCAGCTGGAGAACCAGCCACTAGATGGAATCATCTCGCGCTCATACTCGTCGTTGGCGATGATCTCGGCAATTTCGACCTGAATATACTCGGACTCTTGTGGTTGACCACGGAGTCGGGACAGAGCTTGCATAGCTTTCTCGACTCTGCCTCTCTTGACAAAGTATCGGGGAGAGTCGGGGAGGAAGAGCAGACCACCGCCGAGGATGAGACCCCAGGCAAATTGGATAGCGATCGGGATGCGGTAGGAGCCCGTGTCGGGTCGATTTTGAGTCGCATAGTCGACGCAGGAGGCCAGCAAGAGGCCGATGGTGATGCAGAACTGGTATCCGGCAACGAGGGCGCCGCGAACTTTTCTGGGACACTACCAACAGATGTGTTAGCTTGAACAGGGCAAAGACAGCGCCGCTGGCAACTTACAATTTCGCTCATGTAGAGAATAACCACGGCGCTTTCAAAACCGACACCGAGACCGGCAATCAAACGACCAGCGACGATGACACCAAGACCATGGCCTGGACCGGTGATCATCTGAACAAGGACACCGAGCATGTAGATGACGCAGCCGGCGATGACAGTCCATTTGCGGCCAATGATATCGGCGACATCACCGGCGATGAGAGCGCCAAAGAAGGTACCGCAAGAGAGGATAGACACGATCAGAGACTGGTGAGGAGACGAGAGCGCGGAGGCGTCGGGGCCCTCGATGATGCGGATGAATTCTTTGCTTCCATTGACACCGTTGATGTACCCAGAGTCGTAGCCGAAGAAGATACCGCCAAAGGATGCAAAGGCACAGATGAGGTAGGCTTTCCAGGTCACCGGAGCCTCGATCCGGTTGACGTCCGTCGTGGTGGAGAGGGCACGAACTTCGCCAGGCATGATGACGGCGGTTGGTGGACGCGATGGATGAGAAGATGTGACACAGGTCAAGGAGGAACAAGAGGACCAAGCTTCGTGGACGAGCAGGAGCGGGCTCTTTAAAGAAAGCTTGCGCGAGGAAAGCGAAGACAAGGGAACCGGCCGTTCGAGGCAAGGCTAAACCAAGGGCAACAACAAGAGCAGTGACGCTCCACTACGCGATGAAACTACGCAAAAACTGCAATGGCACCGTGATGCACCTCCCTTGACAGAGCCATGGTGGCTTGCTACTGGTCACACGCGCATTGCGTGGAGCGAATTTGCCATATGGTGACTGGAGCAACTTCTGCATGTGATTCTGTCCATTGATATCACAAATTCCTGAAATTGAATAGCGAGAGGGTGCATGGGGATCTCAAAGCGGGCCTCTTCACTGGCGCCGCTACCGAGGCTCGCATGCTTTGCGGGCGAAAGTGGGTTAGCCGGGCTGCCAGCGTGCCATCGCCAGTTTTTCGTCGCCCCGTGAGATGGCGGCTTCGTTTTGCGCCTGTGCGCCTATTGGGCGACGGGCTGTTCATTCCCTGCAAAACGCGGAGTCACGGGCATGATCAGCTTTTCCCAGCTGGCCGGCCGCCCCGCACAAACGAAGCCAACGAGGCTCTCCGGACCGAACTAGTCATCGGATTCGACGGGCTCCCTCTGGCTGATGTTCGGCGACCTGCCCAGATCCAGACTGGAGCGGCTGATTGACAGCCTTCCCTGCGACGCCCACACCTGGATCAAAATCCTTGAAGTCATAGATCGATTGGTCCAGAGCGAGTGTCAAACACCATAACGGATGTTGACGTCGGGTCGTGCACTCCTTTGTGTCCGCTTAAGCCCTCGATCGGTTGCCTCTTGGCCAGAGCTTGTGCGAATCCGTGCAGCTTGGGAAGTCTTTGCCTTCTTCTCTGACATTGGCTTTTATTGGCACCCCCTCACCTTGGATTCATCCCCGTGGGGCAAAATCTGCAACCAAGATGCTGCTAGTCTGTTAGCGCCTGTAACCTTGACCAGGGAGCTCTGTGTCCGCAAAACTTCACCAGCCTTCACGAACGAGCAAAGTACACAATAGGACACAGCATTGGCGGCTACTCCGAGATTAGATTTCGGTACCCAAGCGGGGGGCTGACATGGTTGCATTATAATCGTACAGTGTCCTTCCAGACTCCGTTTCAATTCGATGACAAGATGAGCAGAGTATCAGGGCAAGGGCTCGAAAAGGGGAGCATTGTCTTTCAGTTAACATTGTGCGCGTGTGAGTGTTCGCTGAGGCGAAAAGAACCGATTGAGTTTGTGTACAATCGAGATGCCCCGTCATTGTATCGACGATGTGCGTGGTCATGGCAGCAGCTGTTGACGAGAGTCAAGCCACTTACACGGTCAGGGCAATCTCCTCGGCCTGACCAACCGGGACTTCCGTCCTTAGAGGTAAGAGCTATTCCATAGCAGCTTCGTGAGTGACGACGAGTGTGTCTTTGCTACCTAGACTTACCTGTACGAGTAGTCCATACTCCGTACTGCGTAATCATTGAAACCTTAGAAGCCGGCCATAGATCCTTCGACTTGACCGGTTTCCTCGCCCGAGTTAGGCATGATGCTGCGCTGGAATTTTTCGCTCCATCCGCTCCATCAAGATCCCAATTCAGAATGTCGTCACCTCACGCTCATTGCTCACTCACCCACATATCAGTCGCCTCTTCAACGCCGTTGCACCACGTATCGACGGCCGCAAATTTTTCTTCCAACTCCACCCATCGTCGCATGACTCTCACGAGTCTGGCTGATGAATCCTTCTAGAATGTCTTGCATCCGCCGAAGTTTTGTGATTTGGTATGGATCCCGCTACTGCGGGTGGCGTAGCGAGGATTAACCGATGTCACCTCACCAAAGTCACCTCTCCAGCACATGGGCTTCGCGTGGTATCGTGTTGCTTGCATGTTTCTCGTTCAACCGCCCGGGAGAAACCTGCGTCGTAGCAGTCAGCATTGGGTAGGCACTTCGTATGCAACCCTCACGGACCCTTTCGGCTATCCTCCATGGGACACCCCATTGTCCCCGGAGGTTGACATTTTGCTAGATGGGGATGGAGCTTTCCTCACTCACGCCGTTCTGTTTCCAGGGTAGAGGTCCAGCACCACCTCTCTCGTGGAGTCCATCCATCGTATGCTGTGCTGTAGGACTGTACCCCGTGGGTTCCCCCCCAATGCAGGCGCCAATGTGCATGAACTGGGCCGTTGATGATTGGCGCACAAGGACACACCATGCCACCCCATGCCGTGCTGTATCTGCATGGAAACGACGCAGAAGCTTTAGAAGAATGAAATGCAGACCGCCAAGCAGGCAGTGAGGCATGGAGACAAGACTATCACCACAACGCGTTGCACCGTGCCACACCACGCTATGGCAGCGAAGTTCCGGAAATGAAATGAACTTCTCCCCTCAATGATAAGTTGATGTTGACCCTGCCAGTGCCGACACCACGGGATGAACTCATTCTCGTCAACGTGGCAATGCATCAAATGCACGATTTGCTTACCCAACAAAGGAGTATCTTGGTGGCGGTATGCTACGTACATCCCCGTGTTCTCTGTCCACAGCACATGTGTGTGCCGCGCGATCGGATCGGACGGGAGGTGCTTGGTGTGGTTGATACTGTGATCGTACATGTGTGACTGAAAAGGCTGGTTCGAGATCTTCGCGTCCCTGTTCCACGGCGCACCAGCCCGTTGGGAACATGCCACATCTGTCCTTGGTCTTTCTTTCCATACCAAGGACACGCTAGAAGTCCATCGACCCCTTCGCGGAGCACGTAACCTACCACTGCACCGTCCATGTTGTCTTTGATCCGGTACTTCCCTTCTCTTAACTCCGTCAACCTGTGCTGCACTGGATGCCTCATGGGAACAAAATGTCTAGTCTGACTGACTTGTAAGTGAGACTGTGGGAGCAAAGTATACTGTACAAACCAGGCCAGACAATCTAATGCCTCGAAACACATCTCCCTTCAAGATGATCAATGATGATGACCTTCTTGTGATTCGACTACAGCAATTCATCTTTGGTATACTTCATGGTCGGCGGCACGACTCCAAGCAAGACTCGAGTTTACCCTCCTCAGAATCGTCCGAAGGGTATATATGTACAAATGAATGCGCACTATGTATGGATGTCCCCAGAATATAGCCTAAATGCCACTTAAGATACGTACTCCGTACTGTGTACCAAGATTTGAGAGCACATCCTCAAGCCAGCAAATTACATCACCTTGAGTAGGGAGCACCACCTCTCACGGTCAGAGACAGACTCGCAGATTGACTGCGCGCTTGAGAAGTTAATAGGCTGACACTCTGCTACGAAGTGCACCGTGGGTTCTGTTAGTTCGTCTATCGGTAGATTTGCCTGACGAGATGTGCGAATACGCAATCTCACAGTCGGGTATGGAGTATCAGGTACTGATGATACTGATTCCAAAAGCCCCAAAGCCCACACCGTGGTGCTGGCCAAGTGATACGGAAGGTGGTACTGGAGTGATCACGATGTACTCTGCGAAGCAGTGATTCTCGTGAGGGTGAGGGGTGCATAGGATCGCAATTGCTTTACCGTATTAAAGTGCTATTACGGAGCAGCAGAAGTGCGCGTCTTTCACGCGTCGAAACGCGACTTTCTCTCCTCTCCTCGCCGTGCCCCTTCAACCACTTCTTCGCACTATTCAAACTTGGGATTGCCAACGACCTGTACAAAATGTCGCTCAGCACTAATCAGCTTCGCGATGAGGCCGTCCGAGACAGGATCAGACATGCGACCGAGTTCCTCGACCCCACCGACGATGAAGCCCGATCCTACCGTGCCGATATCGTCTTGATGCTGAATCGCGGTCTGCGACGGCTTGTGGTCAGCATTGATGATATCAGAGCCCATTCACGAGAACTAGCAGATGGCATTCTGTTCCAACCGTTTGAATATTCCCTAGCCTTTGACGCTGCTCTCAAAAACATCATTGCGACGATACCCAACCGCGCGGCGTTCGAACACGATGAAGACCGACTCTACTATGTCGCATACTCAGGCTCGTTTGGAGAGAATACCTGCAACCCAAGAACTTTAGGAAGCTCGCTCCTGAACCGGATGGTCTGTCTCGAGGGTATTGTGACTAAATGCAGTCTCGTCAGGCCCAAGGTTGTCAAGAGCGTGCACTGGAATGAAAAGAAAGGCACATTCATGTTCAGGGAATATAGAGACCAGACCATGAGTGCGAACGCCCCAGCGAGCCTGAGCGTGTATCCGCAAGAAGACCGAGAAGGAAATCCGGTACGTGTCAAACACAACGCTTGACCAGTGCGCAATTCTAACAGACTCTCAGTTGGTCACAGAGTACGGATATTGTACCTACCGAGATCACCAGACGATCAGCATTCAAGAAATGCCCGAAAGAGCTCCAGCAGGGCAACTCCCCCGCAGCGTTGATGTCCTCATGGACGACGATATGGTCGATCGTGTCAAGCCTGGCGACCGCATTCAGCTGGTCGGTATCTTCAGGTCCCTCGGTAACAGAAATGCTGGCTCCGGGTCATCTATCTTCAGGACGCTGATATTGGCCAACAATGCTGTACTCTTGTCTTCGAAAGCTGGGGGTGGTATTGCTCAAGCCACGATCACGGATCAGGACGTGAGAAATATCAACAGAATGTCGAGGAAGACAGAAGTCTTCGACCTGTTGTCGCAGAGTCTAGCGCCCAGTATCTATGGCCACGACTACATCAAGAAGGCAATCTTGCTCATGCTGCTGGGCGGCATGGAGAAAAATCTGCCGAATGGGACGCACTTACGAGGCGACATCAACATCCTCATGGTGGGCGATCCGTCGACCGCGAAATCACAACTACTGAGGTTTGTGCTCAACACGGCACCCCTGGCAATTGCCACAACCGGTCGTGGCTCCTCTGGGGTCGGTCTGACAGCCGCTGTCACATCCGACAAAGAGACGGGTGAGAGACGACTCGAAGCTGGTGCCATGGTGCTGGGTGACCGTGGAGTGGTCTGTATTGATGAATTCGACAAGATGAGCGATGTTGATCGTGTGGCCATCCACGAAGTCATGGAACAGCAGACCGTGACAATTGCAAAAGCCGGTATTCACACCTCTCTCAATGCGAGGTGCAGTGTCATCGCTGCAGCAAACCCGATATTTGGGCAATACGACAGCAACAAGGACCCACACAAGAACATCGCATTGCCAGACTCCCTTCTCTCACGTTTCGATCTGTTATTCATTGTCACCGACGATGTCAACGACACGAGAGATAGAGACATATCCGAGCACGTCCTGCGAATGCATCAGTATCGGCCCCCTGGGACTGAAGAAGGCGCCCCCATCCGAGATCAAGCCAACCAGATGCTTGGTGTGGGTGTCCAGGAGGACCAGAACGCTGATCGGGGGACATCGACAGTCTACGAGAACTACAATGTTGTCTTGCATGCCGGGTTTTCCTTTCAGAGGACCAGCAAAAGGGGTCGCAAGAAGCAAGAACACCCCGTCAGCATGGCCTTTCTAAAGAAATACATCCAATACGCAAAGAGCAGATGCAAGCCCGTCCTGACAAAAGAAGCAAGCGACTACGTCGTCAACGCGTACGCAAGCCTCCGAAACGACGAGATGAAGGCCAATGAACGCCGAACCAGCCCCATGACTGCCAGAACGCTGGAAACGCTGATCCGTCTATCAACCGCGCACGCCAAGGCCCGGCTATCAAGCAGAGTCGAAGAGGATGATGCAATTGCGGCAGAGGAAATTCTCAAATTTGCTCTTTTCAGAATTGTCCCAACCAAGGCCGGTAGGGGGAACAAGAGACGCAAGACCGAAGATGCCAACCTAGACAGCTCGGACGAAGAGGACGAATCTGACAGCGACGACAGCAATGGCGGTGATGCGCCGTACCGGGGCACGAAGCCATCCGGCAGCCGCGCAACGAAGCCATCGACCCGAAGTCAGCGCTCGGCTCGCTCGAACGGCACTCCTAACGGTGCACCAAACGGAACGAGGACCAACGGCAACGCGAATGCAGGCGACACAGGTGACGTTTCAGACAATGAGGATGACGAGGACATTCAACCCAGCTCATCCCGGCGCTCTCGCCAGACCGGTGCCGAGTCTCAAATGTCCCGCATGAGCATCGCCAGCTCGATACCCAGTTCCCAACTCCCCTCCACGCAGGCGGATTCGCAGTCCCAGTCGCGCAGAACACAGTCCCAATCTCAGTCGCAGACCGAGCCGGAAGATTCTGGACCTACCATTTCCCAAACCCGGCTGGCGACTTTCCGCGCGGCGCTGGGCCGACTTACACATACGAGCCTGTTCCACAACGACATGGCGACGGTGACGGACGTGACTTCGGCGGTCAACCACCGCGTGTCGGAGAATAACGGGCAGGAATTCACGGCTGATGAAGTTACAGCCGCGCTAAGGGCCATGAACGAGGCCAACCAGATTATGTTTTTGGAGGACAATGGGGAGGTCTATACTTTGTGATTACATAAATGTGCAAGTGTATGAAATTTGCATGCTTGGGATGACTGACGGTATGGTATGGGACGAGCAAGGCTGGACTTGGTTGCTTCCTGAGATATGACGGTTCAAGGCCGGGCGACAGGGGCGTTGTGAATGCATAGATTGCGATAAGCGAGGGACTGATCCACAATATCCTATGATATGCCCGTTCGTTTGACTCAAGTTCGATTTGCGAGGTAACAGTTGACGATACCTAATGCATGTGCTGCGTACAGTCAGACATTCCGCCGGTGCTGGATGCTGGAGTCTCATGCACGCGTTTTCTGTCCGGAGTACGAGCCACACATAAGATACCCAGCAGAGTCTTTCGTTCGTAGCTATTACCTGAGTAGTTACTTCGTCGTCTATAAGATATCAAGACGACTACACACTGAAATACAGTACTGTATGTACTTATGCTTTGATGTTGTCGGCTAGCACGTCGCCATTTCTGTTTAACTGCACCCATGCGGTATAGAAATATACTGATACGTTCGCAAAGGCTCAAGACAGCAGCTTGCAGCTTACTGAGTACAGTATAATGGTTGGCTCTTGATTAATAGTGAAGATGAAGAGGAGCAGATACGTAATTACTGTGTACGCGCTAATCAGCCCGGCGAACCCATTTTCCGTCCGTTCGAGCCGACTAAACTTCCTCTGGGCATAGAGCTGCGGGTTTCAATCAACTTTCACTTGCACCTCATCTCATTTTCCCTCCCTGATTTGACGTGGCTTATAACGTGTAAGACCGTGTTACAATTAATTTCATTTCATGACCGCGAGCATTCGAACGGCATTTAGACCATAATGGCCCTCCCTGTCCTTCAAGTAAGGATGATTCTTGTCACCCGACAAGAAGCAAAGCTCAGCTCCCTCAAGCAAGTGCTGTGCTGCTTGTCTCTGTCTCGGTCTTTCTGAGGACAGAAACCCAAACCAGGACAAGAACTATGACTATGACCAGGAGCATCGCACCTTACAAGAAGCTCATCCGCTTGAATGAACTGTTAGCTCTGAGGATGCCTCCAAATGCTCTCCCAGGTCCTTGCTGAATGGTCCTCCATGAGAGGCCTTCCCTCACCATGCTCGGACTGAGCAATGCTTCATGGAAGAGAAGCACCCATTCCCAGCGGACCGTGGACCATGGACCATGTCATCGCCGCAGATACCATGGTTAAAAATCCGGCTGTGTCCACCTCCAGGTGGCCTCAGACTCCCAGCCAGGAACTTCCTCTTCTGGCTCTCCACCAACGAGCTCCCAGTAATCTTTCTCGGTCCATTTCCACAATCTCTGAACGACACCGGCGTAATTGCGCATGGCGTGCCATTCTGCTCTGGTTTGGTATGTGACAAGAGCCTCACCTGGCTGGCGTGGGTGCAGGGCCTCCCAGATGAGACGGTGAATCTCCAGGGCGTCCGCCGGTTGGATGGGACCGATGAGTCTTCTGTATTCAGCGAGCATCCACTGGTGGTACTCAGTGTGGCGTTTCCCGTAGAAACGCCGCACCATGGCGTCGTTGGCTCGACTGTACTGCACCGACATCAGGGCCGTCTGGGCATGGAGCGCCCACGACTTGTATGTCCTCGTTAGGACTTCAAGCTGGAGGAGCGTGAATGTCTCCTCGTTGGACCAGTCAATGCTCGCGGCAACTTCGTGGTCGCCAAGGTATCCCCCCTCATCGCGGACCATGATAGGCTCACTGATCATTTCAGCATCGTTGATCATATTGCTGTCTCTGAGAAGTAGCGCTGCGCCAACCTCTGGAGTTGGAGTCGGGGTCCTAGCCTTCTTCAATGGCACGCGGCGGACACCGGTTTCCTCCTGCATCATCGTGTCCACCTCACGACCCATCGCCGCCTGAAGATAGTTCCAGGGCCGATTGCTGGAGTTGTTGCGCATGTTTTGAGGGAGCATGTCCCAGATGCGACGAGCATCCCACTGTTCGGAAAGGAAGATGCGAAGCATATCCCCCCAGACGTGCCTTGGGAAACGTTGGCAGACTTGTCGGAGAGAGGTGCCGGCAGGAATGACGTCGTTTGCAGTGGGATAGGGCGTGCCGATCTGTTGATTGATCGGGTCCCTCTTGCATCGTGCGATGAGTAGGGGTGCTCGCAGCACCGGTTCCGTGGTGCCAACCCTGATAACGAGCCAGTTTCGACCTGACCCAAGGCCTTCGCCAATTTGCTCTGCGACCTGCGGAAAGAGATAGTTCGCCGGTACTCTCATGTGCGGATCCGAGGTGGGGACAGGGGCGCGGGCACGGGGTGGTCGAAGTGCATTGTTACCACTTCGACTGGCGGGACCGCGGGGAGTCTGAGAGCCGTGCTGTCCTGGTGTAGCTCTCGTTGGGGTCGCTGGTGGATATGCAGGAGCCGCGGCAGGCATCGGGAGATTCATGGCACCATATGGCTGAATGGGAGGCGCGGGATTGTTCCATGTGCCGCGCATGTAATCCGCAAGTGTCGCTGACTGCTGCTGCTGCTGCTGCTGCTGCGAGCCTCCGTAAGGCTGCCACATGTTGGGGACTGGTACGGTATTCTGTTGCTGCTGGTTATATTGTTGATTTATACCGCTGCTGTTCTGGTTGCCATACCGCTTGTTGGTGTTGTTCTGACCCTGAGGGCGCTGGAACCCTTGTCTCCTGTTCATATTGAGATAACGACAAGATTGTCTGTGCACGTCCTGGCTTGTTTGGCTGGTTGATGACACGATGCGACAAATACTGGACAAGCTTTACTGGTGTTTGTGCTGGTCGCGGGGCTTGATGTCGTCTGATGACAATTGGACGCGGAGCTCGAGGATTTGCTTGTGATGACAGGAGGGCGTGAAGACGCGAGACTGTGGGCGAGCTTAGTTGTACAGCTGCTGAAAAAGAATCAGCAAGCGGCGCGAAGAAGTTGACCGCAGGAACGCCTACCACTTACTTGGCTCGCGCAGGATCAGTGACGTGGTCTAGGTCGCTGGAGACGATCTCACGTGGTTGTCGAGGCTTTCAGCTGCAAGGACGCGTAGATGCAAAGGTAGGAACGTGCAAGGTACAAAGTCACAAGCTGTGAGCACCGCCCGGCTCGTCTGGTAGCTGCCAAAACAATCAGCTGAGTTTGCAGACATGTCAATCGCAAGGAAGATACTGACTGCTTTGTGTGCCGCGCACGAGGATCGGTAGGTGACTGATCGTGAACGTGGATTCTCGCCTCGACACGCCAGAGATCGGCGGATGGGTGATTGTTGGTGTTGGTGCTGGGTTCTTGACGCTATGCGCACCGGCTCAGCAAACTGATTGCTAGTGCCGGATTCTTATCTCTGCGGTCGCGGAAAAGAGAGGCTTCTGGACTGATGAGTTGGCGATCGCGAAAACGAGAAGATCGAGTCTTACAGAGTAAGTGGTAAGTTGGTGTTCGCGAGGCTAGCAATCTTGGAACCGGTGATGGTGATAGCAAGCAAGAAGTGTCTTGCTCTGCAATCGGCTGGAAGAAGATGATGAGGGAGAAAGACTGTCGAGGAGTGAGATGTCAAGAGATGCTTATACCCGTGAGAGGATGCGCGTACCTTATATGCCCATGCCTCGCCGGTTGTTGTCACTTATGTCTTCACTGTCGTAGGCAGTGGCAGAGCACTGCCTTGTCTGGTCTGGCTAATGGAGGTATGGTCAACGGAGCAGGATTCTGGATTGTGAAGTCTACCACCATGGTGATCGACGGACAAACCATCCAATATCACTGACATTGTCACGAAGCTGGACCGCATCAGGGGGTGACAACCGACGCTGTTCGTCCCCACGACCAATATCGACCTCTATGGATCACGCTGGAGCTGCCCGGTGTGAATTTACCGGCCTGATGAGTGACTGAGCGGGTGAGATGTCAAGATCTGTGGCTGGCCAGATTCTTTGCCACTCGCAGGATCACAGCTCACACAACATCAAGCGGAGACTCTTCCACGTCTACGTCTATACCTATGTTTACGTTCAGCTGTGCAATCACTGCAACGATTATGATTCCCCAGTGCTACCAAGCTCCTGAGTCAGGTCGAGGGCCTGCAATGCCGTATGGTCAATAGATGTACAGTGGACAGGCTCTTTTCTGGTTTCTCGAAGAGAAACGGTTGCAACCAGTTGCTAGCTGGTGTCCAGTATCTGCGTGAGCATGAACATGTTGCAAATCAGCCAGAGCCCTACATACTCGGCGCTTGTTTCTACTCCTACTCTGAGTGATATCTTTCTAACCGCCGCCACCCTCTGCAAGAGGCGCATTACCAGAAACTCTGATCAGGTAAAGATTCATGCATGCGAACGGCTAGATCGTTGAAAGGTAACTAAACGGCCTAACCGGCATCCACTGTCCAGGTGTGATCCTTATCTAGAGGTGATCAAGGACCCATGATTTAGATGCTTCCTTCAATAAAATGCAGGTCCGCAGTCCTGGGTCCACCTTCTTCTCCCTCTCTCCATTGTTAAGCTGCAGTCAGGCCAGGTTCTGCCTCTACCAGCACAGCACCTAGATGCAAGGTAGAAGAGAGCATAGGTATTAGCGTCGCACATGAACACTCCTGCCAGACAGTTTGTGGAGGAGTGTACTGCCAATGGATGAGAGGAGATGGAGGTGATATCAACTGCGCAGCAAGGGAATGGAAGGCCAAGCAGTATCAGGGACGTGCATGGACGTGGAGGGATCACCGACATCAGGATTAGATTACTTCAGCATCGGCCGCGGGTCTCGGCGTCGGCTCGGCGTCGATGTCGCCCTTATTTAGTGTCATTCCAACTTACCTGAACGACATCTCTGCCTATCAACAACAAACAGCACGCAAACAAAACCGCATTTCATCTCATTGTGATTTCCTGCCTGTCTATGTTAAGAGTAAGGAGGACTCTTGTCACATGACAAGAAGTAAAGCTCAGCTGCCTCAAGCCCGTGCTGTGCTGTTTGTCTCGGTCTCAGTCTTTCTGAGGAGCGGAACCAGGACCAGGACCAGGACCAAGACTAGGGCCGCCTCACATGATGTTCAGGTCGGCGCTTCATCTCCAATATCGACGTCTTCGTCGACAACTTTCATGCAAACTTCACGCATCGATATGTTGAATTCACCGCCGCGGGTCTCAACCATCGCCACGCCATAAAAGCGGTCTCTGTTCACGACGACAGATGTCGCTCAAGTGTCGTACAGTTCAGGGAGCCCTAACGCCGCGCGTATCAACCATCGCCGCATACATGGGCTCTGTTCGCGACAAACAGATCTTGCCTAGACCTCCTCCAGATCTGGTGGCCCCATTGCAAACGCTTCTGCGACCGACTCCTTCAACCAGTCCTCGTCATTGTCGATCATATCTGGCAGGTCCCAGGTTGCGAAATCGCTGCTGTTATCACCAGGATTAACGACGCCGCCTGCCCCGTTGTGGTGGCCTGTACCGACACTGTTCACTCCTGTGACCGCGTGAGAAGCTGCACCGCTCTGTGTCACCGTCCCGACCGCGCCAGTGTTTGGCTCTTCAAAACCTGAAACATCGCTCGCGAAATCTCCGACGTCGAACTCTTTTCGGAGCTCCGCAGGTGGCACCTCTAGGGTAAAGACAACATCAGCAGCAGAGCAAGTGGAGGGTGATTGAGATGTACCAGGCGCCTGATCCAACACGGTATCTGCTCCTACACCTATTACTTCCTGTTGTGGCACTTTTTGCGAAACAGCACCAGTTGGCATCGACGAGTGCCAAGTTGGTGCAGAGGTGCTTACCGCATGGTCACAACGCCCGTTATTGATCACCATGATATCAGATATCATGGACGCACCTGCTGCACGAGCAATGTCGGCGTCGATCTGTGTGGCGTATTGATCGGTAGTGGCGCTGGTGGCGGCGACCATGTCTCTGGCGTGATAGGACGTGGTGTCGGCAGGAGTACTTGCCTCAAAGCGAAATGCCTCTGGCGTGATGCTTGGCTGTACACATCTCCGCTTGAGGGTTCCGAGCTGCTGGGTTGGCTCTTCTCTGGCTCGCTTCGGGGTGATCGTCGGTCTGAGAAGCATGGATGGAGGTGGTCCTGCTGCTGAGTCGAGATCCATTGCAGTCGAGTCGGCATAGAGTTCATTGGCGCCAATTGCATATTCATGAGCCGCCGTAGTGTTTTCATCAAAGGGGTTGCCAACGAATTCGTGGGGGCCAGTTGCAGTTGCATGTTGGAGAGCCGCCACAGTGTTGCCATCAGAGGGGTCGTCGGGGCCAGCTGCATAGTCATGAGCCGTCGCTGTGTTTCCATCAGAAGGGTTCTCCAACAACTGCGGTTCGTCCATTACGAGATCACCCTCTTGAGCACCGTCTCCATTCCAGGACAGGACGTCGTCGACGAGGCCCTTCACAAGACCCTCGGCCGGCAATTTCGCAACAACTTTCTCTAATCTGCTAAGCCTGGCTGCATAAGCTTGCTTGACGTAGTCCTCTGCGGACTTTCGAGTTAACACCACCTTTTGATCGACGGTCCGGCCAGGCGGTTGACAAGAGTCGAACATGTGGACCACGTGCTCCGCGACCAAGTCGCCCATGGCTCTGATGAAGGCGGGACACGCTTCAACGTGTAGGAAGCTGAACATGGTCTCGGTCGAGGGGTTGAATGGCCAGTTGGTCATTCGCATGATAAGGTTTCGTCGGCCTCGACTGACAATCAGATCATATGTGGCATCGGCATTGATAATCTCCTCTGCCCGCTGGCGCTGTCGGTTCCATCGTGTTGCAATGCCTCTGTTGAACGTCTCCAGTTCGGCCTCAGTCTGCCAAAGGCGATATTCCTTGCCACCGAGCATCACGGTTCTCTCCGCTGCCGCAGCCGTTTGTGCCCGCCCGGTGCTTCGAATCAATGAAGCGTTCTCGTTGTGGAACTTGCCCTGCATCTTGTTCCTGCCATCCGTCACCCCACCGTTCATCAAGCAGCCTCGAAGCTTGTTGGGCGCGAGGCACAACGCGGCCATTTGTTCTTCGGTGAAACGATTCATGCGCGCATCGAGCCTCTTCATCAGGAAGTTAGCACGGTTGTTTACTGACTTGCTGCGCGAAATGCCGGTGCTGTTGATTTCTTCGAGCGCCGTCTTAGTCAAGCGGTCATGAATTTGGTTGGCTGTCCACATCCACTGGATGAAGGCATCGAGATACTCGCCCCGGAGGTGGTTGGGGTACCTGATGCAAATCTCTTCGATGGTTGCCTCATCGGGGATAGGGGCGTCGAAGGGAGGAAAAGAGGGCAGCTGGTGATACATTGCAGATTCGCCATCACTTCGACTCCGACCTGTGCTGGAGGCTGCAGGTGACGCGGCGCGTGAGGGCGACTGCAGTGAATGGTCGACGTATTGGTACTGCCCTTGCGACATCGCACCTGGACCTGGCTGGTCGGCAGGTGGGATGTCGGGGTACTGAGACACAGCGTTGGCTGCCGGGGCTGGAGTCTGTGATTGGGGCTGGTTCTGGTTATTAGTCGCGCGGAAGGTGTTCGAAAGGAGATATACCTGGTACTCGGCCGCAGCCTCGTCGCCGCCCATGTGTGCCCACACCGACATGCTCTTGGATCGAGAGGTGGCTTGACTTCGTCCTGGCGCCAGGGCCGTCCGACGAACCGAGCCTTGCGGCCAAGGAGTTGAGGTCTCGGAATTGCCAAGTGCAGCAGTGTCTTTCTGATGATGTTGTAGTCAAGGATTGGAACTATGGGATGCTCGAGCCGACGAAGTCTCAGCCAGTGACTGAGTATCAGGCTTGAGCAGAGGAACCCCGAGAGAAACACGAGTTGAGAAAGAAACAGAGGCAGCGAAGTTGTTTTGATCCAGGAGCTGAAGTGAATGATGACCTTCAGTACGCGGTTCAACTGCCTTGGACTCGACTCGCGACAACGAAAAACGCAGCCGCCTCGACACCCATGTCCTTTCAACAAAGAGCAATTGTGCAGGCAGGAGAAAGGAACCCGTTCAAGTTGGAATCATTGCTCTCTTCTTTGCAGGGTCTACGCGCAGCGAAGTGCACGATGAGCGAGGTGTCGGCATTGAACGTTTCCTTCTTCACGAGATTCAAACAGGGCTGCAGTGTGTTTACGAATGCTATGAGACTTGATGTCTCAATGCCCCGGCGTCGGGCAATCCCATGTCATCGAGAACCCCTTTGTCCCGGCTCCTCAAAGACATGTTGTGGTCTCACGAGCCTTCGAACATTGGACTCATTGTGCCGTTGTCTATTGCCGACCAAGAAACAAGGAGAACAAAGCCGAACAAAGTGCAATGTCACTCGACTTCTTTGTGAGCCATCACATCCATGGAACTCGACGATACCTACTGTTTCCCTTCACAGTCCTCTCAAATATACGTATGGGCTTGAGATGTCAAGAACCAGGTCACCGGCCCTACGAGACTGGCCGTAGCAGACAATACAGTCTTCTCTTTCCTGTTGCTGCGCTCCAACTCTTGTGCCAGTCTTCGCTAGCCTCCAATATCGCTTCCCACGTTGATGTGATGGATGCAGTACTCGAAGCCAAGTTCTCTACTTCAGCCGCAAGAGCTTGTCGCTCCTCAGGCTTCCCTTCGGGTTGTCTAGATTAGATTCCGCCGCGTCTCAACCCATCTTTGACTGCTCAGCTCCCGAGTCGTCGACTTGGAGTAGCCACGCCTTACGCAAGGCCAGCTTGCTGCGAATTGTAAGTTCCAAGACTTTTGTTCATTGAGTCGCTGTCTGACTAGCTCTCAGGCTCTCCGCGTCCTCAATATCAGATGCCCCTAACCGACCTGGACATGGGATACGAGATCGATTGTAAACTTCTCTACACCTCGGAATCGACGTGCAGATACCAGCGCGTCTCATACTCGCGTTGGAACTGCCACGCCTCGCTCCGAGGATTGCTACCGACTCGAGACCGTTCTCTCGTTTTGCTCCGTCCAGCAGAAACACACCCGTATCTCAACCCGCAAAATGGTTCAAAAGACCTGCAACATCTTCAACACTGATTCTCCCACACCATCCCGTCCCCAGAGCAGCTCTACCCCTTACGGGCACATACAAGGGAATGGTCGCGAAGGCGGCCAAAAATGTTGACATAGGGCTACTGGTGTTGTCCAGGGCATAAAAGGATGGAGACAGCAACAAGCCAGAATTAGACACATCTCCCACAGCTGACGCAACATGCCTTGCAGCAAGATATCAGCAACGGGCCAACGCAAGATCTCGTCCGGCTTTGCCCACGCGAACAACAACCTCCCTTCAGAGATGGAGTGAGGCACATCTGCAAATGGTGCCAGACCACGTCGGCAAGTAACGCCTCATTCGAGCAATGCGAGTGGACCGAGAAAACCGACACCGAGAAGATGGCGAAACCACGGGCCTTCCGATGCAGGAGGAGATACTCGGCTACACGAACTTGCGCGAGATACTGTCGAGGCGTCTTCGTGCCCGTGCCCGGAGGCTCCACCCGGAGGGCATTGCAAGACTTGGCGGCGCCGAGCCGCTGCATCCTGCCCACTACTGTGGCGTGGGAAGAGTAACCGAGATGCGATGCTCGGACTTGTCAGGTATGCGTGGCTCGACTGGCGGAGTGACAGCGTAAGAAGCATAAGGATACAGTCACGATGCCGCGGAAGGCTGATCATGATAGCACATCGATGGACAATGGCAAACACAGCGAACCCTTTTCCTTTACCATTGGTGGGCCCCTCTCCCCCACCACCACTGCTTCAGTGTCAATCCGGAGGCTAGATACCCCTTCGCGGCAGCTCCAACTGCCCGATGAGCCGTAGTACTTTATTGTAGATCCATATCCGAACACGATGGCTACAGAGTAAACTGCGCGCGTGCCCCACACCCACCCCGATTCCAGATTGTTCCCATCGCAGTTGTGCATGCATGTGTGTGTTGTTCCATCTAAACAAGCCCCGCCACCCCAACACACAGGGAAGGGAGAAGGGAGTTCGGGTCCTCGCGTTATCCAAACAACAATAACTTCATATGATTCCGTGTTGGAATACAATGCCGAGTCGAGACCCAATACGAAACTAGAATGCCAGCCTTGCTTACCAGCACCAATTGCCACGCGTCCGATCCATTACTCGAATTTCACTCCTCAGTCCTGCTCCTGCCACCCTACATGTGACACGTGCTTTGCTTCACTTCACCACCCGCCACTCACCCCATTGGGAATATATTTTTCACTCCCCAAATTGATCCCAACAATCCGGACAAAGACATCCGCTTCTTGGCCACGACATATAGTCGTCGGTTCCACAGCTAGGGTCTTCTGGATGAGGGATTGTCTTATAAATTTGGTTTATAGAGCATGGAGTATAGATTTAGATTTCGCCATTACCGGGAAAAAACCATCTCGCAAGAGAAAAAGGTTTTCGTCTCACCTTCAACCCACCGCTGAAGTAAAGTAGTGGTTTGAGGGCAGAGTTTTTTGCTCACACGGCGGCACGGTGGCACCTACTCTTCTTCGGATCCTCATGAATCTCTACCCCTCTTCCTTTCTCTCTTTTCCACTTCCCTCAAGACATGCACTCGACGATGAGAAGAAGACACTATAACCCCCCTCAGGTGTCCTTAAGACGCTTTATTTTCCCTGTTTACTAAATAGATATCACTGTTTCATCTACCACTAATGTTGGGTAGCTGGGGGTGAAGGCAGGATACTCGAGCCTCGAGGTTTTTCATCTCTAGTTTTTGGATGTGAGATGGATGCATCCGAGCAGCTGAATGTTGAGCGTTGATCGGTACAGTGGTCTATACTAAGTAGCGCGTGTCGTTGTTATGGTCCACCTCGTGGGCACTTCCGTTCACTCTCCGATTTCACATTTCCGCGACCAACAAACTTCGGCTTGTAGGGGAGATATTTAGCATTTAGACGTCACATGGCACCGAGAGTCGTAATCCCTTGTCGTGTCGGTACTTACCTTTCGATTGCTGAGCGTAGTGATACCACAGGTACCACTTGCTGGGCGAGCCTACTCATGAGACCTGATTCAGCCTGGTAGCCTACCAGTCCATTTGTTTTGCATGCTGGTACGATTAACACAACGCTGTGTCTGCCATCCCTATCACGCTCAGTGGGAACAATGCTTGTGAGATGGCGAAACGGCACCGATAGAGGCACTACGTACGTCTATCGTCTGGGCACGAGCGTACCGGTGAAGACAGAGGTCAATGGACAAACTCCTTCGTGATGCGGCCCTTGATCCGAGTATCCAGCTTGGGGAGCGAATACTCGGGCATTCAGCTAAAGCAATATGCAAGTTGACTGTGCTGCATGACAAAGGAGCGGTACAGGGTGCGAAAGGGTTTTGAATGCGATCACCAGCATGCAATGCAAGGTTGGTTCCGCCCGCGATTCCTGCCCGCCCTTCACCACAGCCTTACGCGACGCATCCACGAGGCTCGAGCGTTCAGGGGTTTGGAGAACAGTCTCGCACTCCCCGCATGCCAAGAGCGACAGGAATTGCTTCCAGATCATCTTCGGGGCGTCTCCCTGCTTGGCGTTGGCATACATACAACACACTAATTTTCAGAAGAGGTATCCTCACAAGGACCACGATCAATCTCCATTCCTCCTCTGCCATAGTTCCAAAATGGTGCGTCGATGACTGGACCGATGACAAATCTCCTTTCTATCTCGTCTTTCTGTGACTGCAAAGCATCGCCGGCAAGCTCGGCCTTTTCGCAGCCTGGAAAGGCGTCCGTCGCATAGTACAGGTTGCCATAACTATGTGCGTCAGCTGACGTGGGGAGAATCGGCCATTAGTCATGGAGGTACTGACCGTGTGAACGAGATCGACAGTAGCTTCTTCTCAAAAGCCACAACATCGTCCACTATCTTGAGCTTATCATGGATCATCTGGCCATCCCGAACCTCGTGGAGTGGGGTCCCGTCGGCTTCCTCCATCAAGATGTATTCCGACTCTAAAAGGATTATTAGCATTGCCGCTCCAAGCCAGTACCTTGGAGACCGGGACGTTCAGGGTGTTGTGGACCTGCCGAAGAGTAGTGGTTAGCATCCGCGAATAGCTTTCGAAGGCGGCGGGTTGTCCTTACGAAGTCCATGGTTGCAACTTCGGAAGCGGTGGTCGTGAATGGCGTCCAGCGTTGGAATGCGGTATTCGTGCAATGATCACTTGACCATCATCCGTCACGAGGCGGAAGACTTTGTTGAAACCGCCTTCAGCAAGCTTGATCATAGACACGCGAGCACGGGATCCAACCGTTTTGGCGGCGATGTTTTTGAGCTCCGGTATGTTGAAGCGTTTGTACCGGTCTCGTAGCTGCTTTTCTTCGTCTCAGATGCAGCGTCCACCAGAGTAACGGAAGAAGTCCTCGTTCTGCGCGTCCCCACGAGAGGACTTTTTGGGGACGTCATGCAACAGCCGAGTTCGCCGTGACCGAACCTGCATTCACAGCAGGTTGGGTCTGAACGAAAAAGGAACGGGATTACAACACCGCCGAAGAACGAGGTGAATCTGGAACATAGCTTCGATTCAGCCAGTTCACATGATGACTAAGTCGTGCGCAAGCGAAGCCGTACATTAAACGACCAGCACAATTGAAGTGAGCTTGAAGTAAAGCAATAACGAGCATTGCACAAAGACAACGACTGAGCAGCCGTTTCACCAATCAAAGATCCCAAAGAAATCCACTAAATCGCGAATCGTGCAGGCTAGCGCGCCGGTAGAGTAAACCAACAGCCAACCAAAGCCGCTCGTCTTGTTACTCCTTCGCCGAGACTGTCCACAAGGGTAGAAGCATAGAGCATCTGTAAATAAGGCCACGAGGCACGAAGAGCCGCGCAATAGGCAGTCACAATCGAAAGTTAGTTTATATTGATCACCTCCGATACTGATGGTAAGATGCGACTGAAGACCGCGCGATTTAATGAATCCGCCGAGGGTATTGAATCAGGAAAGTGTATTCTCGTAGAATTGCAGATCCCGACGCATGAGACGTGCCTCTCATGTGCTTCCAAGACGTATACCAGATATCACACCGGACACTCGCCATAATGGTTACCCAGTTAACCTGCGGTCTCGAAACTCATACCGCCGCCCCTTCCAGAAGCCCCCGCCTCAACCTCACTAGCAAAACACGAAAGCGCTGCCACGCTCGCTCCTGAAGGGCTTGATGCATTTCAGTTCTGGCAGACAGATCGTGACTTGCCCACTTAGACTCACCAAGCTCGCCAATGTAACGAGCCATGGAAGTCTTGACGAACACCCAAAACACAATGGCCCATTTCAATGTATTACCAGCCCTATCGAACTCGGCAGACGCCAGCAGCGGATCATTCGCAACACCCAGGCTGACAGCGAGTTGTCGAATAACCTCATCGATGTCATATTTGCTGGCAGTGGCGACGTTGGTGCAGGACTGAATGGTATGACAGAAGTCACTGAAGATCTCCGCCCTGTGCTTGCTCTCTGCCCCATCTGCGTCTTTCTTTCCCCTTCCAGTATGGGAACAAAGGCGAGGATGCGGGTCGTATTGCACTTGTTGCGTCGTCTCTAGAGCTTGCAGTCTCTCTGCATAGGGCATCCCTGATATGGTGGTGAACCTTCCACAGCTGTGGGGTCCTGTTCGAGGGCAAGTGCAGTACGTTGCATTCTTGTCTGGGGTCTTTGCTGCCGCCGGCGCCGGCACCCATGTCGCTGCAGGGAATAGTGCTTTCATAATGACCCGTATTTCAAATGCCGGGAGGTCGAAACTTTGTGGTTGTGTTAGTACCTCCGCCGTGGGTTTCGGAATGGCTGGAGCTCCTATCGCGAGCGAGGGAGGGGGTTTCGAACTTGCCGGAGCAACTGCCAACACCGCCGGTCTGACCTGAGAAACTCCTGGGGTCATGTTCGATGCCGTTGCTTGCAGCTTTGGAGCCGCTGGTGCCGATTTCGATGTTGCTGCTGCCAGGTCTGAAAGTACGGATGGGTAGGAAGCTGATTTTGATGATGGCCACGATTGTGGTAGTATGGACTTTGGTCTTGGGGCTTGCTGTAGCTTCGGTGCTGGTCCTTGGAACCTCATTCGTTTGGCCGGATTTGTTGCAATAGCATCATCAATTCGCGATGGGGACTGCGAGCTATCCTCATCAAGAGGACGCTTATTAGCAGACTTTGTCGGTTGTTGCCAACACATCCCGAGGATGCTTTTCAAAGTCAAGAAGTGGCCAAGGTCCATTCCCAAGCCTTCCTCTAGCAACACCATAGTGGCATGGTATTGCTTCTCCGCACCTGGAGAGGACCAAACTTCGAATAGAGCGTAGTAATCGTTTGGTGACACGGTGACCCTGCCGAGCTGGTTCCTCAGAGATTCAGGGTCCTCGAGAAAGGTGAAACAGAGGTCTCCATAGCACTGACAGAGATGATCTGGTGCAAGCATTAGTTACAAACTTGCGTAAGGTCAGCTTCTGCAGAAATACCTCGTTTTCTCTGCCACTTGCTTCGTTCATCGCAGGTATCCCAACCAGAGGGCTTTGCCATCCTAAACACCAAAGTCTTGCCAATTTCCACCCGTGGCGTATTGTCACCCGACTCTGATGCCATAGATCGCTCAGAGGTGCTTTCCCCTTGACGATCAACTTCGTCTTGCCACTGATACCCCGGAGGCATTATTTCGATGAATGAGGACGTTTTCGATAGGTAGCTCTCTTGGACGCGTTGTCGATGTTTGGTCTGCATTGCGGATCGGATCTGCTGTGGGCCGAGTGGATGCATGGGAGAGCACGCAGTACAAAATAAAACGAAGAATTAATACTTTCCAGTCCCTTCGCGCACTGCTTCACGGGGTGACGCCGCACGTGACAAAGAGGGGGTGTCGTCACTCGCAGGTAGTGCACCAGTATTGTGAATAGACGTCGTGTATATGAACACGCTGATTGAGGCTTGAATAGGCACCAGTAGGAGCTCCTTGTACGACAACGAAAAGCTGCCCGCATAAACATGGATTTTGTTGCTTCTGCCACAAGACGGGGTGGGCTTGATGGTCAGCCGTGCGTTTGCATGGATCCGATGCTCCCAAGGACATATATGTAGATGCGAGGCACATTGCCCGTCAAGTGCGCGGCGATCGTTCTCGACTATCTCTGTCGCCAAGTGACAAAAGCTTGAAGTCGACGTAAGAGCAGCCAGATTCTGCGTCCGTTCGATGTTTCCACATATTGAACGGCTTGGACCTGCTTGTGCTGCTCGCACTGGCCGAAGAGGAAGGAAGGTGCCATCAACGCGACTGGACCGGCTGCAGCAATATTAGATGGCAATACTGCCCTCGTCACCACGTCCTCCCTCTTTCAGTGCAGGCTTGGCATTCATTAAACATAAAAAGCATCAAAAAGGGAAAAAGCGTCCAATGTCCATATCGCAGGCGGTTAGCTGAATGGTTGCTCTTGGTGTGGGAGACGTGCAACAATGGCCTGCTCACTGGGCTCGATAGCTAGAATGATGCGCATGAAGGGTAATCCTCACGCTATTGTTCTTTCTATTTGAGACATTCGTAGATGCCATGATGACAAGTTTCAACAAAGCTGAACAAAGAGCACGCCGGACATGACATCTCCCTCTGTCCGCAAACAGGTGACAGACTTGGTTGATAAAGAGTGAAACCCACTGTTCAATGTATCTCGGTGTCATGTACTTATGTGTCTGCGCAGAGATGGAAGGGAACCTGAAGTTACCATTTTAGTAAGACGGCCGAAAATGTGCTTTCGGCCGACCGCACCTGCACGTGATCTGGTTGACGGAGGACACGTGTAGTCGGCATCTAGGTCACGCCGACTCCTTGCAGATTAGAGATGGGCATCGGAGTTACAGCCACCTGAAACGGACGACTCGTCGGCGATAATGCTAAGCCTTCGTCGTTGTTGTTAGCTCCGTCCTGTGAGTTGGTACCTGGCATCAGGACCAGAAAACGGAAAGCCTAATTACTGGATGCACCCTTTTGCTGCAGAAGTACGGCGTATTCGATGACTATCGCAGATAGATTGTCCACCAGGTTCCGTGCTACAGGCTGCCTCCTAGGTCCAGGGCCTCTGAGCGGGGCTCGTCCTGCAGCAGGGATCCTGAGGGCGAAGTATAAAAAGATGGCCGCACCTCGTACCATCAATCAGAGCCACCGGCACGGTAGTTTACCACATTCTTTGCCGACGCAGCATCAGTCCAACGAGACCCGACCATCTCAGTTGACTCGACTCGAGTTACGGAGATGGAGTACAAGAGCCTTGGTAACAGCGGCTTGAAGATATCCAAGGTCATCCTGTATGTGACACTTCTCGTGGCTGGATTGTGAGACGCTGATGCATCTCAAAACAGTGGCTGTATGGGCTATGGTACTCCAGAATGGGAAGGCTGGGTGCTTGATGAAGAGGCCTCTCTACCACTTCTGGAGTATGCCTACAAGAGCGGCATACGGACATGGGACACAGCAGATGCATACGCAAGTTCCCATTTTTCTCCGACAAACCATCCCCGTTGTGCAGTTTGTCGTCATACAACCATATCTGTCCAAGCTAACAAAGAGCCTGCAGAGCCATGGCCGCTCAGAGGAGATCATAGGCAAGGCAATCAAGAAATACCAGATCCCACGGGAACGACTAGTCATCCTCACTAAATGCTTCTTTGGTGTAACCCCACACAAAATGGCAAACACTTGGGTTTACAACAATGACGGCGAGGAATTGAACCAAGTCGGACTCAGTCGTAAGCACATCATTGACGCCGTCGACAAAAGTGTTGCTCGATTGGGAACCTATATCGATGTTCTCCAGATCCACCGACTCGATCAGACGGTGCCTCGCGAGGAGATCATGAGAGCTTTGAACGATGTCGTTGAATCGGGAAAGGTGCGGTACATCGGCGCTTCTAGCATGGCTGCATGGGAGTTCCAGGGGCTGCAGAACGTCGCAGAAAAGCACGGATGGCACAAATTCATCTCCATGCAGAACTATCACAATCTGCTGTACCGTGAAGAAGAGAACGAAATGATCCCCTATTGCAACCATACCGGTGTTGGTGTCATCCCCTGGTCTTCAGTTGCGAGAGGTGCTCTAACACGGCCTTGGGATGACCGATCAAGCAGCCGGGAGCAGACCGATGGTGGACTCAAGCACATGGTGCGTTCGGCAGACGACAAGGCCGACCGGGAAGTTGTGGGACGGGTCGAGGAAGTAGCCAAGAAGCTGAAGAAAAGCATGGCTCAAGTCGCCATCGCTTGGAGTCTCAGCAAGGGTGTCAATCCTATCGTGGGTATGAACAAGATGGAACGCATGGACGAGGCTCTTGAGGCCAGCAAGATGAAGCTGAGCGAGAAGGATATCAAATTTCTAGAAGAGCCATATCTCCCAAAGAAAAGGCAGGGCTACTGATCACCAAACAGGAGACAGATTCCTACCCTCAGCCGTGGTATTGTAGAGAGATTGCCTCCAGCCATCATCACACAAAGGGCCTTTGGGATGATGACCTTGACCTGGACAGTCTGAGAGCTATGTGGATTTCATTCCGTACTCCAAGTGAATGTGGCAATCTGGGGATCGAAGTGACTTCACAACGACCAGATGACACCAACCTCACTCTCACTTCACCTTCAGTTCTTGTTGCTTCACCGCGGCGTGGTGGCGATTTCTGCGCACAAAAGCAAACCACGCCGCGCCTTGTCATTGCCTATACACTGTCCCTTCAACCTCTTCCCTTTCAACCTTTCGACGTTTCAAACTCCTCGTATCGTCGTTACAATTCCTTCTCTACCACTGGTTCCCATCACAAAAGGGGCGCGACTGCCGCATACAGTCGTGTTCACATCAGTAAGATCACGTTCCCGCGTGGATCTTGTTCCTTGCCTGACCAGTTCAAGAACCATCTCCGCTGGTGGCTTCCACCTCACAGCGAATAGCAGTGGGGGTAACAGACCGTGTTGATTCTTGTAAGCATGATCTTATGATTTCCGTCGGGATCGGTGACTGACAAGACTCAGATCGACCTCACCTCGCACCTTCCACTTAGCCATAGTCTCACTACCGCAAAGACAACGCAGTCGGAGCTACAGCATATCGACCATGTCTAACATCACTTATCCTAACTCCCATTCCAGCGACGATGGCGACTTCTTCGACAGTGAGTCCATGATGAGCGACTGGCTTGCCGTTCAGGCTCGAGACCGCTTAGATGAACGCAAGAGAGTCGCGGCTGCGTCAGGTGTAAGTTTTGAATTCCACAAACCACTTGGTAACGTAACAGTGGTACGCACGCAGTCTAACACGTATCCGCCAGGGTCTCAACACGTATCTCAAGATGCGCGACTCTGTCAAGCTCCACAATCGCAAGACTGCCAAAGGCGCTGCACGCGGCGGTCGAATGTGGCCGGGAAAGACCAAGCCGTTGAAGTCAGTCACTTCGAACAAAATTCACGCAGCGGTGTTCCCGCACATGCGTGTTCCAATTCATATGCGCAAGCAGCAAACCAAGAAAGGACACCCTGGCTATGGATCCATCACTTCCAACCTACGTACTGAGGATGTGCCTGTCATGCAAGTTCAATGTCCCATGCCTGGCGGCACTTCGGTCACGGTGCAGACTGATCCGGTTGAAAAGATCACCTGGGGCCCAATCTCCCGCGTCGAAGCTAGTGGCCATGCAAAAGACCTGGTCAAAGAATTGCGCAAGGCTGTCAAGGCTGCGGAGAAAGACAAGGCCAAAGCTGAAGACAACAAGGACAATGGGAGTGAGTCTGACGGAGAAGCGACAAGCAAACCTACCAAGTTGCCTAAGAAGAACGAGTCGACGATTGAGGTCAAGCATGACGACAAGCCTACTGGTGAAGGTGAAATCACAGAGCATGGTGTCACGCCTGAGACTGCGTCCATTGCCGACACTGACGTTACCAACAACAGCATGGCTGTTCCTACTCGTTGTGGATTCCGAGCCCCTCCAGTAACCCCTGGAGAACATGTTGTTCTCGGATCTCCATCTACTGAAGCTGCCTTATCCATGCCGACTCTCCCCATGATGCACCATATTGCAGATACCAAGTTGGTTGAACACTTTCGCCTGCAGCACGCCAAGAACCCGGAGGCTTTTGAGGAAGAAACTTCGGCAATCAGACAAGGGCTCATTGATGCGAAAGTCAATCGAGGCGGAATTCCCATCTTGCTGAGAGAAGAGTACACGGTCGAGTTGGCAAGCCGCGAAGGTGCAGAGATTGCTGAGAAATGGGCGAAAGGCCAGGCCAAGAGCTGGGAGCATCCTAGTCTGCGCAGTCGTGGCAACAGTCTCAAGAGCCAGCCCAGTTCTGGCAGCTTGAAGGCGCGTGTCGGCGATGTTGAAGGCACTGCACCCAACCCCAGCGCTGTGAAGAAGGAAAATCGCGATTGGCGGTTCGTCGTCTGTCCTGCGCCACACCCTTCTCCAGCTTCAACTTTGCCAGAAACAGAACACGACATGGCAGGTCCGACATTGGAACTCCCGCCTCCAATCCTGGAGCACGAACCGTCTAAAGACAAGCTCAGCACTGAAGACGGCAAGCCGTCTACCAGCAAGAGCGACTCAAAGCCTAAAGAAACCATCAAAGAAATCAAGAAGGCATTGTCTCGCCTCAATGTCGCTGACAACGTCTCCAAGATCACGACCTACGGTACTGTCCGCCACCAGTCTTCTGTCAAGCGCGAAGTCGGCGATCACGGCGAGAAGCGCACCGTGAAGACATGGATCGAAATCACCGAAGTGTATGAGGTGCCGAAACCACAGACACTGACTGTCAAGGACATTGTTGCGGCGGTGGAACAGGAAGCCAGAGACATGCATGTGGGTAAGGGCGAACCGGAGCGTCATGACCGCGGCGATGAGGGTGAGAGCGACAACGACCTTGGCGAGAAAGATACCGCGAGCATGAAGAAGGAGAAGAAAGGGAAGACGAAGACTTCCAGCGACGAATCGTCAGGCTCTCCCTCGGATACCTCTTCTTCCTCCGACAGCTTCCAGTCCGATGGCGCGTCTGACCAAGAGTCTGACGACGGTGTGGGTAACAATGTCTACCACGATCCCAACGAGGCCGGTGTCGCGGCTGTGTTTCGCTCCCTTTGCCGCCTTGGAGAAGATCTCGACGCTGGAAATCTTGCACGCATCTCCAATGACTTCGGTGCATTGATTGCTGGATTGCAAGGCGAGGGAAGTTTCAACATTACTATGGATGGTGCAGGGCTGCACGCATGGTGATCGAGTGGACAAGGCAATTGTGTGGCGATGAAATAGCCGCGAGCAAGAAGTGTGAGGTGAATGTGAGCTGAGGTAGGCACGAGCAACAAGTTGAGGTGAAGTTGAGCCGGGACACGTGGCGATTGGACATGACATGAGAACACATGAACTGGAGATCCAGGACGCCATGAGTGTGTGCAAAGGGCTGTTGAGCGAGATAGTGCTGGGATGTGCCTAATACGCGACCAAGAACAAGAGGCTCATTAGCAGCTGACCTGAAATGCAGAAGCTTTCGACAACAGACTCTTTGGTCTTGGACCTGCATCGCGGCGCGATTTCCACCTGCAGAAGGGTTGCAGCCGGACTCTACACAGCGCTCGACGCTTTGATGCCGAGTCTCAGTCGCATGTTTGCTAGTCTACTCAGCTACTCAGCTACCCAGACTGCAGCCATACCCCTGTTCGACGACAGTATTAGCGTAGGTCCTCTTCCAAGGGACACAATAGAGAGAATGAAAAGTCCACTTACATGCCAGTTCCAACGCACATACTCGTGACTCCAATCTTTTTACCTGTCCTCCTCAACTCGGTGAACAAGGTACTCACCTGCCTAGCGCCAGTGCAGCCAAGAGGATGTCCAAAAGCGATAGCACCGCCCTTGGGATTGACCTTTTCGAACGGGATGCCCAGCTCCTTGACACACCACACGCACTGGCTTGCGAACGCCTCGTTGATTTCAAAGATGTCGACATCGTCCTTGGAGATGCCGGCCTTTTCCAGCGCAACGGGGATGGCCTTCCAGGGCCCGATGCCCATAAGGAGCGGGTCCACGCCCACGACGGACGCGACCACATACTTCCCCAGGATCGGCTGGCCCAGCCGCTCGGCGGTGCTGCGCTTCATCAACAGCACCGCCGCCGCGCCGTCGGACACCTGGCTGGCGTTGCCGGCGTGGATGGACCCGTCCTTTGCGAACGCGGGGCGGATCTTGCCCAGCGACTCGGCCGTCATGCCTGGCCTGACGCCGTCGTCCGCGCTGACCGTGACCGTCTTTTCCTCCTCGGTCTTGGGGTCCGTGTACTTGACCGTGATGGGCACGATCTCGTGCTCGAACAGCCCGGCCTTTTGTGCCCGTTCGGCCTTTTGGAACGAACTGGCCGCAAAGGCGTCCTGCTCTTTCCGAGATACGCTGCGGTCCTTGGCCATCTGCTCCGAGAGCACGCCCATGGGCACCTTGCAGTTCGCGGCCTGCATGTGGTTCTCCAGCAGGTCCGAGAACTCGGTCACCGCCCCTGGCCCGTACTGGGTCGACATGCTCTCGACGCCGCTGCCGATGCCGATCTCGATCATGCCCGTGCGGATCGCGTTGGCGATGTCCACGCACGCCTGGAGCCCGGAGGAGCATTGTCTGTTCAGCGACCGCACCGCCGTGGATGTAGGGAACCCCGCGACCAGTGCCGCGGCGCGGTATTCTGTTGCTCCGCCGCCCGGGGCGAGTACGCAGCCTGTAGCAATATCTTCGACGAGGGCCGGGTCGATCCCGGAGCGGGAAATCAGGGCCTTGAATGTGTGTGCGAGGAGGTCTGCGGCGGCGGTGTCCTTGAGCGGGCCGCGGCCGCCTTTGGTAAAGGGCGTGCGCAGGGCGCAGGTGACGACGACATCGTCGGGCGACTTGGAGAGGATGGACTTGGATTTGCTTTGTTGACTCGAGCCATTGACCTGGCTGGATACTTGGGAGAGGCGGGCTTGTGCTGCGAGGCGGGCAAATGAGTGATTTTCACATGTCAGTCAAGGAAGGGTAGGTGTGCTTACCTGAAGACATTATGAACGGAGAAGCTGTGGTAGTGCGTCACAGAAGGTGGAGGGTAGACAGAGAAGGAAGGGATCTAGGAGGACGGTAGCAGCGGAAGCAGAGGGAGAGAAAGGAATTGAATTGATTGTGGTTTGTGATCACCGGTCACCTGGGTTGAAAGTCAAGTGGTTACTAAGTATGTTATGGCAGCCATGTTTCTCATGTGCATAATCCATGGATGCATGACATGCGCGCTGCGACGTGATGCCGAGGCATGTGCAATGTTGCAGCGCAACAGGCGAATGAAGTCATTGTATTGTGGGTAAACTCGGTCACCGTACGTGGTATCAGCCTCGTTTTACTCCGTGCAGGCAGGGGTTTGGCGTGAGGTGAGATGTTCAATAAGCGGAGATACGGAGTACTCGTAGATGGACCACATGTGAAGATGGAAGTCGAAGTGGAAAAGAAGTGAATACGCTCGCTACAGTCCTCGTACTGCTTCTAGTGTTCAACGTGCTAACGCAGCTCGAGCTAGATCAAATCCACGACCTAACCTAAATGCCTTGGTAACCTCAGATGACACTACCTACCCTAAGTAACACTCACTGTTTGCGGCTCAACTGCTACTCGAGACTGGCACCATTGGGTGGTTCTCACGTGACTGGCAATCTGACGGAGAAAACCATTCTTCCATTGCCGTGCGTAGGCGACTGTTCCTGCACTCCGTATGAGGTACGGACTATGTGCGTGCATTGATTTTCAACATCGAAGCTCAACCACCTCTCCCACCAGCTACTGTATACACAGTACCGCTCATTCCACTGGCACTGGCACTGTCACTGATCAACCAATACTTTCGACAATGGCAGTCCCGACCAGAGCATCCCGCGCCCTGACCTTCATGCGCGACTGCCGCTCTCGAACTCAACGGTATGCCTCAACCGAAGCAACACCCTCCCCGTCGCCGTACGCACCCTCAAACTTCACCCGCCAAACAACACCAGCAGCACCCTCGTCCGCATTCGACCCCGTCGACGACTCGTCCAGTCTCTCGGCTTCTGCCGCCTCGACAACCAGACCCCCCTACGCACACCCCATCTCGCGCCCACCCCCTCCCTCAGAGATCCCCGGCACCCGCCTCACCTTCACGTCGTGGGCGCTCTCGCTCGTCGGCATCGCCCCCAAACCATCCGCGACGTACACGCCCGCGCCCTTCCGGGTGACCAACAACCCGTACCGCGCGCGCAAGCGGTGGCCGCCGGATTTCCGCACCCTCGACCCGAAGCAGCAGTTCCATTATGAAAAGACGTACCGCCGGCGGGCGGCGCTCAAGTGGGCGCGGCCCAGGTGGAACAAGGGCGTCAAGCTCGTGCAGCAGACGTTGATCACGTTCACGATCATATATTTTGTGTTCATTTGCGAGCCGGGGCATGGGATGGGCACGCCGTTTGATGGGGTGAGTTATACACGTTTTGCTGCTTTGCCTTGCCTTGCCTTTTCTTGGTCCTTTGGCCGTCTGGTTTTTTTGGTCCGAGATTACTCTCCCTCCCATTCCTTGTTTTTGAGGCCATGAGTTCGTCAATTGCTGACTTGACGCCCGCTTTTAGTTCCGCGTGTGGTTCTTCGACAAGTTGGGCAGATTGGGTCAGTTGCCAGAATCGACGAGGGAGGAGGCGGAGAAGTTGAGTGATGAGGCGAGGCAGAAGATGAGGAGACAGGCGAACTCAGCGCCCCAAGCGACGAATTCGCCGGTTGCTGGCTCATGATGTATATCTTGGGGCGTGTCAAGTTGTCCAGCTATGTATACCGGCTGTCCACTACTGATCGCCCATATTTACAGACCGGCATTTCGTGCGTCTCAAGCTCCGACACGAATATTTACAAGCAGACTAGGCGTCCGCTGTATATTTTCTTCATCCTTAACTCTTCAATGCTTCTACAGCTTTTCCCAGTTGTTCAGTCCTCTCTGCTGCCAGCCGCCCATTTCACGCCTTTCCGAGGCCGACCAAGACGAGGAGCGCAACGTTCATGACTACCAGGACAATCCAGATTGTAGTGGCAAGCGCAGTTACAAGCCAGCCGTTCCGCATGTTCACCGCTCCCCCGGCGTCGTTGGTTTGCACGGTCATGATGTGGCTTCGACAGGTGAACCAGAGCAGCGGAGCAGTCACAAACGGCAGCATGACGCTCAGGCAGACCTGGCTTGCAGTTAATGCTGCGTTCAGGCCTTCCTTGCCAATGGCTCCCGCGATGATAATGCTCGGGATGATGCTGATGGACCTAGTAATTAGCCTGCGTAGCCATGGTTTCAGCGTCCAATGTAGCATTCCTTCCGACACCATCTGACCGGCCATGGTGCAGACTATGCCGGCTGAGGTGCCAGACAGGAGGAGGGCGAGGGCGAACAGGGTACCAGCTGCCTTGGAGAGGTTCTCACTTAGCAGACGGTGGATGCCAAATAGATCCGCTTCTGTAGCCTCGGTCTTGGGGTAGAGGGACGAGCCGGACACAATCAGGATAGCCGAGTTGACAAACAGGGCGAAGGTGAAAAGACAGGTGGCAAGCTCAACCACCGAGTATTTGAGGCAGGCCCGGATCGCATAGATAGATGGAGTGTATTTCTCCTCTTCGTCGTCGGACTCTTCGCCCCTGATAATGTGCCCGTTCCGCTGGTCAAACTGTTTCAGGCGTGGCTGAACGACACCCGAGCCAAGAAAGATGGAATGCGGCATGACGGTTGCTCCGATAATACCGCAAGAAAGGTAGATGCCGTTGCCCTTGACAATCGCTGATGAAGGAAGATAACCCTTGAAGACCTCTCCGACTGAGGTGTCCTTGATGTAGGAGAGTTGGATGCAGAAGCAGACCATGACGCCCAGAACAAGACACATGACAAAGTACTCGAAGAGCCTGAGGTGCATCATGGAGCCATTGGGACGATAGAAGACAAGAAGGATGAGTACATCGACCACGGAAATCGCACATCCCGCTAGTAGGGGGATGTGCAGGAGTAGATTCAGAGCTATGGCCGAGCCAATGACCTAAGTCTGATTAGAATGTGCAATGTAGGGAGGATTTTTCGGTTCTGGCTCACCTCTGCGATATCTGTAGCAATGATGGCAGACTCAGCAAATAGGTACAAGACGAAATTCAGCCACTTGGGTAGATGCTTGCGGCAGTTTTCAGCCAAGTTCAGCCCAGTGACGCTTCCCAGTTTGATACAGAGGGATTGCAGGAAGATAGCAAATATATTGGACATCAGGATGATGAATAAGTGACCATACTTGGTGGCCGCGCCTGCCTCGACGTCGGTGGCATAGTTGCCTGGGTCGATGTAGGCGACGGCAATGAGGAACCCTGGACCCACGAATTTTGCATACTTCTGAAGAGTGACCACGACCTTGCTTGCAAAGGCCCGTGGTGAATGGAAACTCTGAAATCGCGGTGGGTGGGTTTGTTGAACGGCCGCTCGCTCTAGCGGATCAACCTTGACAGCGTTGGGTGACTTCACGGCGGTGGCAGGTGGCTCTGGATTGTCGACCGGCATCACACGTATGTCTTCTTGCTCATTGTTATCGAGACTCGACTCAGTCGCTCTTTGCTCTCGGAGGTTCACGATGCCATTGAGGTCCGCCCGAGTGGTCAAGTCGGAACTGAGTCCATGTGGATTCTGATTCCAGTCCGGGTGGGCCTCGGTGTCGTCTGTGCGTGAGGGACAATTCATGATGGTGAGGCTCTAAAGGACGGATACTTGCTAAAGGGAAAGGTGAATGAAGACAGTGGAGCAAAATAGATGCCAGAGCTGTATATCATTAAACCAGCTACGGAGGATGTGGTCACGGATGCTTGTCCAAACGGTTTCTTCCGACGCAGCGTCTGGTGTGGTGAGGGGGTGAGCAGATCTATGATGGAATGTCGCAACACCGGCGACGGACCGGAATCACAAAGTGGCTCAGCCGTCAGCTGCTTTTCTTAGAAGAGCTTGGCCACAGGAGTCGCTTTTGAGGCTGACGAGAGTAAACGAGAAGGAAGAGAAGGCACTCAGAATGGCAAATAGGATGTTGAGGTTTTCAAATCAGGTACCAGGCACAAAAGAGCAGACGCGGATGAATCGATCCGGAGCACAGACGGCGGACTCGTGATGAGAACAAGAACCGTCCGACCTGGCTTTTTGCCTTCATACAGTACTCGAATGGAAAGGGAAAGAGCAACTCTGTGTCATCGACGACACGAGAGCCGTCCAAATGAGGTCTGAGAGACTGCTCCTCTGGTGGTGGCAGACATGAAATCCGCTGTCCCGAGATAGAAACGTGGATGATTTGGGAGCTGCAGCTGGGCCCAAGCGATAGGCGCTGGCTTTACCCGGAAGACAGGGACAGTGGCTGCGTCTGGGCATGCTCGGACCTGGGCTTGCCTGGATCTGGGTAGGGGCCCTGCCTAGGCACTCTCCTTCGGGAGGTTGGTTCCGCTAGCACGAGCTGCACCCAGTCCTTGCAGTCTTCTCCAAGTTTCGCTGGTGGAGCCGCTGACGAGTGCCAACCGGCTAGTTCGATTGGCTGACACTCGCTCCCCAACCTGCGACATCGAGTCTCTACACAAATTCGAGGACTGCCATGTTGACACTTTCACCGTCTCAATCGTCCTCGAGAACGCCGACAAGTCCTCGCGTTGACACTCGCTCACAAGGGTATTCCGTGCCCGTCTTCTGCTTGGCGTCCATCCAACATAGCCAATCGCGCCGTACATTGCGAGGGGAACCCGACGAGCAACGGCACAACTGCTGTCCAGAGGCAACTAAACCACTTGCACACACCGGTCTGTCGCTATTTCACTAATAGTCCTTCTTTTGTTCGACAGAAGCAATGCAGCGCAGATAAGCGGGTTCTTATTGGAGGCGACGCTGGAGAATGCTTGTCCCTGACCAGCTTGTGGTTGCTCCCACCTACGATACTCAATCTCACGATGAACACCACCAACAACGGTGCATATCCACCTCTTCAACGTCGCAGACGGAGATCTGATCAGATCTCTCCATCATCCCCCTCCTACCCGCGGCGGCTGCTTGACCGCCCCAACAGGCAGAGCGACGCCTTCAGCCCGGTCGTCAGCACACCTGCCACCGATGAAGCAGAGAGTCCTACTCTCAACCTCAACCTGACATGGACCTCTCCAGTCTCCGATCACCTCTCCCCGGTGCCCCTCGTTCCTCCCTTACCTAAGCCTCAGGCCGTCGAATCAAAGTACCACCAAAGGTCTTCAGAAGAAGACAGCCGGCCGAAATATCGATCATCAGACGAGGCTGCTAGACATACGACGAGCAGGCCGACGGATCAAAACAATGCCCTTGCTAGCTCAACGGCGTGGTCACCCTTACCCGGTGCGGAGTATGCGTTGAGTCCCCCGCCTTGGACGTCTAGTGCCAGCCAGTCCCAGCCGCGAGAGAAGAAAGTGCTTGAACCCCCGATCAAGATCGGCGACAATGCCTATTCCCCGAATCTGCGCAATTACAGCTTTTCTAGTCAGGTATGGGATAAATCCGGACGTGAGGACCCAATTCCCGGAAAAGCGCAGACTGGGAAGAAGAGCAGGATGAATCTGTTGAACCCAATGAATCTTCTGGCCCGTCGGAAATCATCACAGAATCAGAAGCTCGAAGATATCAATCTCAGTGTCAAGGCTATGTCTGTTCTTGCACTGCCAGACAACTTTGACCCAAGCATTCGGGGCAAGGTCGTACATGACTTCTCGATGCCACGGAATCGAAGGCTTTATTCTCACAATGACGTTGGCAACGTTGACTCGCCCCTGCGATCTGGCTTTGGGCCAGAACCCCGTGGGACCAACGACTCGCCGACTTCGTCGAGATTGCCACTAAGCGCTACACCGAATACCTCGCATAGCCCGATGTTCAAGGAGCATTTCTCGGATGACAGGCCGTCGTTACAACCAGAACGGACGGGTTACCTGCACAATATCCACGCTTTTAATGTTGCCCACGACAAGCAAGATGCTGTTGACGTCCCTGCTTTCGCCAGGCGATTACCATCGGCAGTGCCGCAGCCGGGCATAGGGACGGATCCGGAGCTGTCTCGAAAAGAGAACAAGCCGCTACCGCCTGAGAAGGGAGACATATCCACAGCGCCCATAGGAAATCCCTCACCCCCTCCGCCGTCACCCCCACCGAAAAGCACGCCTTCGCCTAAATTCGACATTCCGCCACCAGCCGCTCTACCCAAGCACATGACGAGCACCTCCTCGCGATTCAGCTTCCAGATCGGGGGAGGCTCTTCGGCTCAAGAGAAGCTACTGGAAGAGAAACACAAGCAGCACGAAGCGACCAGGAAGACTGGCCAGCCGGATGGGGACGAAGAAGAGGACGCCTTCGACTATGACCTGGATGCAGACGATGACTTCGAAGAGCGGATTCCCGGCGTCAACGCAGATTTTGAGGATGATGACGGTTTTGGCAATGATGATATCCCGCTCGGTAACGCCCTCGTGGCCCGTTACGGCCCCTCCGACACGCATGAATTCCCGGCCTCGGATGATGACGGTTTTGGCAACGATGATATCCCGCTCGGTAATGCTCTGGTGCCCAGATACGCGCCCCATGAGACGCATGTAATCCCGGCCTCGGATGTCAGGGGTACGACCGTGCAGGGCCAGTCACTGCAGGGCTTCCATTTTACTCCTCAATCCATGACATTCAGCCCCACCAGCACAAACAATGCATCCCAGCCTACTCCAAGAGATCACGAAGGGTTCGCAATTGGCATCGCCGACTCTAGAGTGCCTTCACAGAACGAGAGCTTGGACTTTCCGCCCAAGAACGGCGTCATTGATGTTGAAGAGGTTTCCATGCTTGGAGGGCTTGGCATTTCGACCGCAGAAATACATGGCAGGCGAAGCAAGCTGACTTCGCGTCCTCAGGGAGGAGTTTTTGACGATGATGATCTGTACTTTGATGACGGAGAATTTGGACATCTCGAGCTTGATCCTTCTGGTCCCACCTTTGACGAACGACTATTTGACGACGAGACAGGCCAGATTCGCGACATTCCAGCTGACAATGTCCGGAAGCTTGAAGCGTCCAGACAACCAGCGGTCGAAGATACAGAAGTCAAGGTTCCGAACCAAGAGGAAGGTCAATTGGGTAGGCGGTCCCTCCAAAGCACCGCGCCGAATAACCAAACAGTCGCTGCAATGGCAAACGGCCATCAAAAGAACCAAGGTAGCTTCATGCAAGGAGGCTCCATTGCCGGTCTCACCGAGACCAACCTTGCCGCTTATCACGATGCTTTGGCGCTTGCGGCCAATCAGGCCGCTGCGAATGGGCGATTCGACCGCAAAGTGAGCTTCAGCCAAAACTCCGATGACACTTCCCAGTCTCCAGTCGAGAGCAGCCAGCGTGGAGTTATATCGGATGGGAGTCGTTTCAGCCTCAACTACAGCTCTGCCATCGCAGAAGATGATGGGTTTCCCTTTGATGATGACATGGACGATGATCTCATGATTGCGGAGGCGAATGCTGAGGCGTTGGAGAACGATGATGAGGGCTTCTACGGCCAGGAGTTTGGATTTTATGCTCGCTCCCGTGGCAAAGGCAACACCGAGCTGGTCAATGGCGGCTACTTTGCGGAGCGAGGGTCGAACGGAGTGAAGCGAAGCCACAGTGGAAAAGCCAACTTTCAAGAGCCTAGCCTAACGCCTATCACAGAGCGGAGCGAGTTCAGCACCCGAAACTCGTTTGTTTCGCTACCAGTACCGGGAGGTGGGATGCCAGGTCCAGCACACTCGATGCCCAGCCCAGGAATTGCTCAACTCCGGGAACTTGACTCGCCCGCATACGACGAAGATATGAGCTTTAGCGCGTTGATGAAGCTGCGTGGCAGGACTTTCGGAGGCAGCTCTTCCAGCATCAGCAGCTCCGCCGCTGGATTCACGGCTAGTTCTCCTCTTGCGATCGTGGCGAACAACCCCTTTTCGTACTCGGACCATAGCGGGAGCCGCATGTCCTCCTCGATGCACGGTCGATCCTCGCCGGCTGGAATCCCAGAGTCGGAGGAAGAGGAGGACGAATCGGAGCGGCCTACCCTGACACAGAACACGCCGCGCAAGAAGATGATTGAACCGGTCGTCGTAACGTCTCAGGAGGAGATGCCTTCGCCGATAGGATCTGCTGGCGGTGAACGACGAAAAGGCCACCATAGTCGCACATCAAGTGGTGCTGAGAGTGTGAGCTATGCCCGTGATGGTGAGGGCGGTTGGGTCTTGGAACGGAGGCGGACCGATGAAGGCAGCGGGACTGAAGTTATTGACCGCGAGTATCTAGCCGGAGCTCGGATTTGAGAGGGATTCGTGTATGTATAGAATATGGTGAAGACGGCGACAGCTTGGACATTGTCATTTGGAAAAGGACTTGGAGACGACGTTATGATACCCCGATAGAATTTGAACATATAGCTACCTAGGTACCTACCTGGTACGGACGCTGCAGAGCGAACGCTGCACCGGCAATACGCAGTTGAGCTGCAAAATCCGTTTCCGAGGAGCCGGTTCTGGTGTTGGTGAAGCCTCTACCACAGGCGCACGCGGCGGCTACCATGTGCCAGCACCAGCCAGTTTGGCGTACGTAAGAGCCAATGGGGTGCCGGATGATGTATGCCAGATGACTTGTCGGCTTGACACATGTCGAGCCTGGGCGACGAGGCGTGACGAGTGAGTGGTCAATGGTGAGTGGCAGGGAGCATCTCCGCAAAATGCCTCAGTTTGTCTTGCCCTTGGCGACTTTTGAAACCTGAGACTGCGCAGCTTGAGCACCCGCTTAAGCTTGACGTTGACCTCAGACTTCACTCACTTCACCCTCGACGCCTCGGTGTCTCCCGTCGTTTGCCTGTCCACCTCCCGCCTCCTGGTCGGTGGTGCGATTTGTTCGTCCGGAGCACAATCTCCTCTCCCATGGACCCTTTTCTGTACCATTAGCCCACCTATTTCCAACACTATGTATCGTTACGCTGCGGGCAAGCTCCCGTCGAGGGCTGCGCAAGCTTCAAGATCTTTTCACACTACTCCCGCTTCACATGCGCTCTCTGGAGCTCGTCAGAATGCCCTCATTGCTGGGAGGAAACCACTGGCTGTCATGGCCCGCAGCTCGATGCTGCGCCGAAGCTATGCCATGGCAGCAGAAGAGTCGAACAAGGGAGTAGTATGCACTGCTCACAGGCCTCAATTGGTCCAAGGGCCGCAGCGCTGACTTTCAAACAGGACCCCAACGACTCGTTCCTGCAAGGGAACACAGCCAACTACATCGACGAGATGTACATGGCTTGGAAACGAGACCCGTCCTCCGTCCACATCTCGTGGCAGGCCTACTTCCACAATATGGAGGAAGGCACCATGCCGGTCTCTCGCGCGTTCCAACCTCCTCCCGGCCTTATATCGCAGGCTGAGGGTGCGGCCAGCCTGGCTCCGAGCGCAGTAACGAGCGAAGCCAGTGGGGATGTCACAAATCACTTGAAGGTCCAATTGCTCGTGCGAGCATACCAGTCAACCGGTCATCACAAAGCTAAGACGGACCCTCTTGGTATTCGTGGCGAGGCAGAAGCATTTGGCTACCGCAGACCAAAAGAGTTGGAGTTGGATCACTATGGCTTTACCGAGACGGACCTTGATCAAGAATTCACCCTTGGGCCGGGTATCTTGCCTAGATTCGCCACCGAGTCACGCAAGAAGATGAAACTGCGCGATATTATCGCCGCATGTGAGAAAATCTACTGCGGCTCGTACGGCGTTGAGTACATCCACATCCCCGACCGAGAGCAATGCGACTGGATCAGGAACAGAATCGAGGTCCCCACGCCATACAAGTACTCTGTCGATGAAAAACGCCGCATTCTCGACAGACTGATCTGGAGTTCCAGCTTCGAGTCCTTCTTGGCCACCAAGTATCCCAATGACAAGCGTTTCGGTCTGGAAGGATGCGAAACTCTCGTGCCAGGCATGAAAGCCATGATCGACAGGAGCGTCGACTATGGCATCAAAGATATCGTCATTGGCATGCCACACAGAGGAAGACTGAACGTCCTGAGCAATGTTGTTCGAAAGCCGAACGAATCCATCTTCAGCGAGTTCTCCGGGACAACCGAGGCCAGCGATGAAGGCTCGGGCGACGTGAAATACCACCTGGGCATGAACTTTGAACGACCAACGCCATCGGGAAAGCGTGTCCAGCTCTCCCTTGTCGCCAATCCGTCCCACTTGGAAGCTGAGGACCCTGTTGTGCTCGGAAAGACTCGCGCCATACAACACTACAACAACGACGAGAAGCAACACCTGACTGCCATGGGTGTACTGCTTCACGGCGATGCTGCTTTTGCGGCACAGGGCGTCGTCTACGAAACTCTCGGCTTCCACGCTCTCCCCGCTTACTCGACTGGCGGTACTATCCACATCATTGTAAACAACCAGATCGGGTTCACTACGGATCCTAGATTTGCTCGATCGACACCTTACTGCTCGGACATTGCCAAGGCAATTGACGCTCCGGTGTTCCACGTCAACGGTGATGACGTCGAAGCCGTCAACTTCGTGTGCCAGATGGCTGCCGATTGGAGAGCCGATTTCAAGAAGGACTGTGTCATCGATATCGTGTGCTACCGCAAACAGGGTCACAATGAAACCGATCAGCCCTCTTTCACGCAGCCACTCATGTACAAACGAATCGAGTCGATCAAACCGCAACTCGACAAGTACGTCGACAAGCTGCTGGAAGAAAACACCTTCACCAAAGACGACATCGACGAACACAAGAAATGGGTATGGGGCATGCTCAACGACAGTTTCGACCGGAGCAAAGAGTATCAACCCACAGGCAAGGAGTGGCTCACTTCGGCCTGGAACGGCTTCAAATCACCCAAAGAGCTCGCCACCGAGGTTCTTCCTCATCCGCCAACCGGCGTCCCTTCAGATATGCTGAAGGAGATCGGCAAGAAGATCGGCGAGGCCCCAGAAGGTTTCACTGTGCATCGCAACCTCAAGCGTATTCTTGCTGGCCGCCAGAAGGCGGTTTCCGATGGTAAAGGCATTGACTGGGCGACGGCCGAGGCTCTTGCTTTCGGTACCCTTTGCCTCGAGGGCCACCATGTACGTGTTTCCGGTCAAGATGTCGAACGTGGCACATTTTCGCAGCGACATGCCGTCCTGCATGACCAGGAGACCGAAGGCACGTGGACGCCACTCAGCAATTTGTCCCAGGAGCAAGGAGCCTTCACCATCTCCAATTCGTCCTTGAGTGAGTTCGGTGTTCTCGGCTTTGAATACGGTTACTCACTCTCGTCGCCCAATGCGCTCGTCATGTGGGAGGCTCAATTTGGAGATTTTGCCAACAACGCCCAATGTATCATCGATCAGTTTATCGCTTCAGGAGAGGTCAAGTGGTTGCAGAGATCCGGCTTGGTTTGCTCTTTGCCTCATGGTTACGATGGACAGGGACCCGAGGTAAGCTTTTGGCAGAAGGCCGCATAAAGACACCGAGACTAACTGTTACCCTCAGCATAGCAGTGGCCGCATGGAACGATATTTGCAACTTTGCAACGAGGAGCCACGTGTGTTCCCGTCGCAAGACAAGCTCGACCGACAGCATCAGGACTGCAACATGCAAGTCGCGTATATGACAACGCCTTCCAACTATTTCCATATTCTCCGGCGACAGATGAACCGACAATTCAGAAAACGTAAGTTTCATGCCCCCAAGGATAGATGCAACTCTTCTGACCCTAATCTAGCATTGATTGTGTTCTTCTCAAAGTCCCTTCTCCGACATCCTCTTGCACGCTCCAACCTTGAGGACTTCGAGGGCGACTCTCACTTCCAATGGATCATCCCAGACCCAGAACACGGCAAGGCAATAGCTGAGCCCGATGAGATTGACCGGGTCGTCATCTGCACGGGTCAAGTTTACGCGGCTCTGCACAAGCACCGTGGCGACAAGGGGTTCAAGAACACTGCCATCACGCGTATCGAGCAGCTCAACCCCTTCCCATGGGCCCAGCTCAAGGAAAACCTCGACACGTACAAGAACGCCAAGACGATCGTGTGGTGTCAGGAGGAACCTCTCAACGCCGGCGCATGGAGTTTCGTCCAGCCGCGTATCGAGACTTTGTTGAATCAGACGGAGCACCACAACAGACGGCACGTCATGTATGCTGGCAGAGATCCTAGTGCGTCGGTGGCCACGGGCACAAAGGCCAACCACGTCAAGGAGGAGCAAGCATTACTTGAGGAAGCGTTCAAGGTGACGCAGGATAAGTTGAAGGGCGAATGACTAGCCGACGGTGTGACTGGGGCCACAGTGCTTGGCTGAACAGAACATATTAGGAGGAAATTGCATGTACAAGACGCAGGCAGCGTTGCCTACGAGCACTCGTAGACCTGAGACGGTCAGTTGCTAGCTTTCATAGCTAGTATTGAGAAACATTTTTTTGGCGTCCCGATCGAGATAGTATAGTACAGGACGCAACTGTGCCGTGCGTGCCCAGTGGGCAGGTTCGACGCGTAGAACTGTCAAGCGTGAGAGCCGTCAAGAAGCTTTAGGTCGAGCGACACTGAAGGCGGCAAGGAGGCCAAGGTATATCTGTATACAACGACAGCAGCCAGGTCGAAGAATACCATGACGTTGACGGGTGGTTGACATTGTGGCACGAACAAAACGTGATATGATGATGCTGATAAAGTCAATCAGTACCATGTACTCCGTAGTGATCTGATTGATCATGAGAACGGACCGTTAAGATGACGAGGTGAGAGTCAAGGATGAGACCTGTGAGGCTGGCTGTAGACCGACCTTCCAGGAGGTGTCTAGATGCCGTATGGAGTACAGTACCTACTGAAGGTGTACCTACCTACCCTAGTTTGATATTTAGCTCTCACTTACACCCTGAGCGTCGTCCAAGCTATATCATCGCAAGCGCAGTCACGCAAAAGTCCTGCAGAGACACGAAGAGGTACAGTATATACGGTCCACAATACGGAGTACTGGCAGCTGAGTATCGAGTTCCAGTAACCGCGGACGGCAGTGGGCATATCGATCGGCCTGTTCCGGCGCGTGAGATGGATGTCATGCTATGAATGCCCTACATGCCATTGCCATGCGAGAGACGTATCCCGTTTCCGTAGATTGGTCGGTCGGTCCTCTGCACTTTTGTCTTGTACCGTGGATGGATCAATCAATCCGCATACAGGACCACCCCCGCCCGGTACGGAAGATGGTACTGTACTGTAGTAGGCCGGCGACAATCCGTGGACACCAACACCAACACCGGTAATTATCTACCACGCCATGGCATCCCTACGACATTCCGGGACAGAGTACTCCGTACTCCGTATATAGACGGATATGTCAGTCGTGAAGCCCATTCATCCACGCAATGCATCATCAAGTCGTAAATTCAATGGGCCTGGCTACGAATGTCTCTGCCGCTTTCTGTCCGTGCGTCTCCGCCTCTCTGCCCCTACCTCTCTCGTGGGCCGAGTCCATCTAAGCCATATACTCCCTGACGTTCCTCCTCGCCCCCCTCCTGGCCTTCGCGCCCCCAGTCAACGCCTTGGCCGCATTATCGTTCGGTTGGGCATCCCCGAACCCGCACCCGCCGTCGCGCGTCTGCGCGATGATCGCGCCCGCGCATTTGCCCGTGTTGAAGGCGCAGCATCCGCTCGCGCAGTCGGCGTCGCTGAAACATTGGCCCGTGATGAATTGGCTGGCGTCGCCTTTGCCGACGTTTGCGGAGCCGGGGATGGAGGTGTCGATGGCGCCGCTCGAGGACGTGCTGGCGCCTGAGCCGGTGCTTGAGCCAGCAGTACCTGAGCCAGACGATGACGACGATGACGATGATGACGATGATGACGACCCCGACGATGATGTATCACTGCCGGCTGCTGGCGAAGTTGGCTGTCCGCCACGTAGAAGCTGGGCGGCGTTGTCGTTGGGTTGGGCGTTGCCGAAACCGCACCCGCCGTCACGTTCTTGGGCGACGATAGCGCCGGCGCATTTGCCTGAGTTGAAGCCCTGAGGGATCGAGTAACGATGTTAGTATACATACATATGTGCTTTGCTTGGTTGGCTTGTGGGCCACATGATTATGATACGATAAAACAGGGATCGTAACTCACACAGCATCCACTCGCGCAGTCCGCGTCACTGGTGCATGCCCCCGTGATGAATTGAGTGCCTGTGCCGACGTTGCCGCCGCCGCCACTGCTGCCACCCGCCGCTGCAGTGTTCATGGCAGCAGGAGCCGCCGCGGCAGTTGCTGGTGATGTCGCTTCCGCTCCCGCCATGCCGGCCGACTGGGATGCAAAGAATGCCTGGGCTGCAATGTCGTTGGGCTGGGCGTCGCCGAAGCCGCACCCTCCGTCGCGGGTCTGGGCGATGACTGGACCGGCGCATTTGCCCGAGTTGAAGCCGCAGCAAGAGGACGCGCAGTCGGCGTCGGAGGTGCAGGGGCCTGTGATGAATTGTGTGCCCTGGCCGAGGGTGTGGTGGGTGAGGGAGAGGAGGACCAGGATTGCCTGGGAGATGGTGAGGGTGCTTTTGGCGTACATTGTGTAGAGATTTCCGTCCAGCGGTCTTGATAATGCAATCGGTGGAGAATTGAGTGGATGGGTGAGTGAATATTCTGTTGGCACAGCGAATACCGCGCAGCGATGGGAATGGAAGACCGAATCCTAGAGAACGAATTGAAGTAACTTTTGTCGCACAGCGAGAGCAGAAGCAGAAGCAGTTGAGGGAGAGACCGACTGGCTGTGACAAGAAGAGAGACCTCAACGTGCCGCAACAGGCGGCACAGTCTGCGTATTTGAAGGCATCTTCAACATGCAAGCAGTACTCACAGCCTCCTTTCCACCGCCATTTTCATTACCAAATCCGTCGAATGGGTCGGACGCCGTTCTACTGCGAACAAAGGCTGGATTCCAATGACTTGACAGGGTCTCATTAAGGGCTATGCTGTTAGTCCAATGGACCTTCAAAGTCGAAGAATCACCCGCTGCAGCTCAAACAGGGCGCCACGAGGCTGAGACGAGAGACTTCGAGACAGCCTCGTCGCTTTGTCGCAGGTCCGGCGTTACCGCCAAGGGGCGCATGCGGGGGACGGTCGACACGCCACGCGATTGGCCTGGTGCGAGGGCCCCTGGTTCGGCTTTGAAGCACCCATCGTGGCAGCTTGGGGCTGTGTTTGAGTTGTCGTTTCAGTGAGAAGGCGTGCCCTCTTGTTCCCTGCCATCACCCAGTACCACCTGGAATCCGGCTGACCAGTGCTGCGTGAAGTAGCGTCCCCTGAGTCTTTGGGATCTGAGTTCCGCGTCTTCAAGTGGCTTCCCTTCCAGACGGTGAAGCCGCGGCCAGACGGTGGCTTTGCGCAGGCGCGTCATAAAACTGCTGCGAGCACCACGAGCACCGCTTCACGTCAACTGACTACGTGCACAGTACGGGGTAGCACCTCGAACGGCTCTTGCTCCTCCTCGCCAATCGTACTTTTTGCGCCTCCTGTTTGGACAAACGGGATAAAGCGGGCAAGCATCGTTCTTGCTTGTCTCCTGAGGAGTGAACGGCTTTACGCGTCGCATTGCGGCGCAGGACGCAACGGAGCACACAATTCACAGGCAACGCCTCATCTGAAGATTGCATCTCCGCCATTTATCAGGATTTCTCTTCCTGTCCGCTCACATACCGACAGTCTATTATGCCCAAGCCATGCGCTGCACCCGCTCGCGTCTTGACGCAAGCCTTACCTGCTGACATAGTCTAGGTCTTCCTGTGTGAGGGTAGCGCCAAATTGATAACCCCCATCAAAACTCTCGTTCGAGATCTGACGCGCCCTCCCTTCCTCCCCGAAGCTGGCTGAGCACCTGTTAGCGGTCCCAGTCGCAGAACCACGAAGATGACACGAGGACTCGCGTGCCGTCATACAGGGGGCAATGAAGCAACTTGCAGACGGCAGTCGGGGTGGTTTAAGGAGAATCATCTGAGAGGGTTCAAAATTCGATGCAGAATGGAACATGAAGACATTTCTTCCCCGTCGTCAACCTCGTGCTGCGGAGCTCTTCTGTGCCAGTGGAGTTCTCGACCTCTACGTCTGCTGTTTACTCCCTTGCCCTCGATCATCGGTGGGTGGCGCGTCAACTCTCCACCATTAGATGGCAGTGCTCCGAATACGATATGAAGGGTATACACCAGATCTCTGTCCGCCTTTCAATGAAAACAGTCGGCCCACATTCATGACGATCCTGGCGTTTCCGCATGTCAGCTCAATGATCGAGACTGGCGACGAAAATCTGCAGCAGTTTACACATTTCCAGGTTTGACGAGTGAATCTGCAATCGGATTCGGAGAACATGCTTCTCCCATACTGTATCCCGTGCTATCTGGTTTCCCAGCCAGCCCGATTCCCTTGCTCAACCAACCGGTTAGGGATACTGTAACTGAACCTTCGGCAGGGAATATGCCACCCCCACAGAGCATGCATGATGTGCAACCCGTGGTTGATCAACCTGATACATCACTCTCATCTGCGTCTGAGTTCAACCAGTCCGCTTGAGAGGTGCCATCGGAGCCGACAACTGAGTCAACATCCGCCCTAGACATATCCGGAATGACCAACGCATAACCTCGGAGCTGCTGTCTTTGTGTACGTGTGCGGTTGCAATTCTCTTGTCATTACTGTCCTTGAACCGAATTGAGACGACATCTTCGTTGTCTGAAGGGTCGTCGTAGGACTTGTGGGGTTGCGAGCCTCTGGTTATCGACCTGTTAGATACTCGTAGGATTCGTGGCCCGATGTGGATGGCTTGTGGGGTTATTACTTTATTTCCGCTTTTGTGACCGATGGATTCTAGCAAAACCTCTCAGATTCTTTCTGAGTGGCGTCCTTTGGCTGATGGGCTTGGCTCTTTCTCAGATTGTTCGCAACATAGCTTCACACTGTTATACCAGATTGGCTCTTTAATTTGTTCCAGCTTCGTTTTGCCTACATAGTCCAAAGCTTCTTTGCGGTAGCGGAGAACATGGTTGCTGTCTCGGTCTACGTGGTCGTACTATGTGTATCCCTATCAACAAACTCCATCTGAATATATAGCCTTCTCGAGACTCTATGAGAGGCCCAGTGAACTCCTGCCTCGTAACGCTGTGAGCGCTTCAACCCGTGCCCTGATTTGGTTTATCACTTACTGACCGTGCGCGACCGCCTGGGGCCATTCACGCAGCTCGATCTGCCGGCGGTCGGCGTTGTCGTTTTTCCTTCCTGGTCATTTAGAGAGTCAATACTCCGTACTTTGTAATGAAAGCTGGTTCACCGGGGTTGCACCTTCTGGTATTGTATCTTTGCCGGCGATACGCCTGTGGAATAGATATGCGTTTTTCACGTTTCTGGACCCCCCTGCAAACTTCAATCACTGTCAATTCAAAGCCTCGGCCGCACATGGCAGATCTGGTGCGATGGACAAGGAATATATTGCAACCTGCCACGCCGCCACGGAGGTCATTCACGCGTGAAGCAGAAGCTTTGGGCCCAAGTCGATCCGTTGAAGAGGAAACCCTCCCGGATTATGAGCCGGATGAGTTCTACCCGGTTCATATAGGCGATGTGTTCAATGGGAAGTATCAGGTGGTGGGCAAACTTGGCTTCGGCGCAAACTCAACTGTCTGGCTGTGTCGCGATACAAAGTATGATACTGCGTTACCTCGGTGTTTTCGTGCTCAGCACCAACTGACTTACCTCCCCAGAAGACGCGTTCGCGACTACGTTACCCTCAAGATATGTACCAAGACGCCTACTGCAGCGATCAATCGCGAGATTCTGGCGTACCGCCACCTGGAGTCTTTACGTTCTTCGTACCCCGGCCGGCACACATATACGGGGACTCATCGACTCATTCGAAGTCGTACGACGAGATGGCAGCCGTCACCACTGTTTCGTTCATCAGCCTTTGCATTTAACAATGTGGAATCTACGCCGGCTGGGAGGAACTCCTACGGTCTTCCCACAGGATGTGGCCAAGAGCGCGCTTCGGTAGTTGCTTCAGGCGCTGGATTTCCTCCACAAAGAGGTCAATATAACACACTGCGGTCGGTACTTCGCAAGACATGATTCATGGGGAGGCGCGATCCCTCGGTTGACAGATCGGCCGTATCTCAGACATCAAGCTCAGCAACATCATGCTGACCATCGAGGACAAAGGCGTGCTTACCTATTTTGAGGACACTGAGCGGGAACATCCCTGTCCGGGCAGGATTGTAGACCACGAACGTACAATATACGCGTCGTGATCATTCCGCTGGCCGAAGAACCACAGTTAGGGTGCCCCCAGTATTGTGTGACTTCGGGGAGGCTCGCGTTGGGGGCTCTTATTCCTACGAGGAGATCCAGCCAGAGGTGTACACGGCGCCCGAGATCATCATGCAGACGGACTGATCGCACCGCGCCGATATCTGGAACGTGGCATGTGTGGTGAGTCAGCCGGCCTGCATCTCCTCTTGTCTTGCTCGTCACGTTATCTGGCTCATCATTAAGTCTCATGTTATTCTAGGCATGGGACATGATGGAGAATAAGCGTCTCTTTGACGCACGAGATGACGAAGGCTTCCACAATAACAGGTACCACGTTGCCGAGATGGTGGCGTACTTGGGCATTCCGCCGATGGAGTTCCAGCGCCGGAGTCCAAACACGGCATTGGTATTTGATGAGGAAGGCGAGTTCTGATTTTCATGGGCTGTTGATGCTCATGCTGACACATATTTACTCTAGGGAATTGGGGAGGTAATCCGCCGTTACCACCACTCTCGCTTGAGGATACCGAAGGACAGCTCGACGGCGCTAACAAAGTCGCATTTCTCAATTTCATGCGCTCGATGTTGACTTGATTGCCAGAGCAGAGAAAAAGTGCTAGAGAGTTGTTAAAGGACCCATGGTTGAGTGCATGAGCGCCAGCAACAGGACTCACCACAGGTCGCAGTGGGCAGTCTATTTGTGCTCACTCGCCCGACCAAGCTGTATCGCGACCATACCTCGGTGATTAACCTTATTTCCCGCAAACACAACGACGACGACGCTCATACACTTGTCATAGTCAAGCATGATAGAGACCTACCTCCGGACATCTGCACACCTCGATAACAAGGCAAACTCTTGTTCACGTCGCTGAGACGAGGAACGCGGACTTGTCCGAACCAAAGCCGCCGGCCAGCCAGCCTCACTGCGATCCCCTACCATGCCATATAGTATGAATCTGTCAACTAAATCCAGAGCGTTTCCTCACAAATGGCGTTCCTGCCTCCTCGCCGACGGTCCACGCACACCGTCCCAATGGCAGACATCATTCGTCGGAACGCCCAGGGCCACACAGAAGTGAGAACGGGGCTAGGCTGGCGCAAGGTACTCTCCCCGAGCAGGGCGGAAGCGACAACTGCCCATCTTCCCGTCATCGACATCACCGATATCACGCACGCGGACCAGACCCGGCGAAGGACTGTCGCAAAGGCAATATGCCACGCCGCTTCTAATGTCGGATTCTTCTACGTCCAGGGGCACGGCGTGCCTGACGAGGCTGTCACGTCCATCTTCGCGGAGAGTAAGCGGTTCTTCCACGACCTGACGCTCGACGAGAAGATGGAGTATGACACGGAGAGGCATGCGCACTATTATGGGTATTACCCCATCAATTTGGACGAGGGCATCCCTGCTGGGGCCAGTAAGTATTCCTTCCATTAAACTTCGTGGATGGGTCCAATAACGGTGCCCTGCTTTTGTGGTCGTGGTCGTGCTCATGGTCCTCACCTATTTACTTCCTGCCTTTCTTTACTTGCCTCGGTTACTTACCTGCGGTGCGGTTCTAGAACTGAACGAAGGTATCAACTACGGGTACGAGGCTTGTTGCGATCCCGATGTTGCATCCGAGCCCATGCCTGCCAACAGTAACAACGGCGACAACTGGTGGCCGTCAGAGGAACGTCTGCCCGGCTACGAGCGCCAAGTCAAGGGATATATGACGCACATGCTCAGGCTGAGCCGGTCCCTGCTGCGCATGTTTGCGCTGGGTCTTTATCTGGACGAGCATGCGTTCGACCACCTCGCCACGAAGCCATATTCCATCTTGAAAATGGCGCATTATCCCGGCAAGGGTCAGGGACAGCTCTCTGGCACGGACGCACCATCAACCATCCGTCCGCATACAGACTATGAGCTTTTGACGATCCTGCTGCAGGACGACATCCCTTCACTGGAAGTGTTGTCCAACACCGGACATTGGATCCAGGCGGCGCCTATACCCGGCACTTTTGTCGTCAATATTGGAGATTCGCTGTCCATGCTCACTAATGGGCTGTTCGTGTCTACAATGCACAGGGTGATTAATGTGTCGGACCGGGCTCGATATTCTGTGCCGTTCTTCCTGGGTGGTAAGTACAGGATCTGAATTGAGCCCTTCCATGCCCTGCACCCGCTCGTCATCCCCATTCTATGGAAACCCATATTGACTCTTTGCAGCAAATCAGGACGCGGAGTTAAAGGCCTTGGACAAATTCGTGAGCACTGAGAATCCTGTAAAGTTCCAGCCCATCATGTCGGGGGAATATATTCGGCGGTCACTGCAGGCTGTTTACTCCAAGCCGGATGTGGAAATCATCAAGGACACGATCGAAGTGCGTGGATAGGATAGCTTTAAAAAGGAGATCCGTGGGGCGTTTGATGGAGGACATTAAGACGATTGTGCCGGGAACCATAACATAATTATCCCGGAGTAAAGGAGATTCATCGCAGGTTTGGAGGGCAAGTGTGTTGTTGTATCTCATGATGTACAAGACGGAAGGACATGGAATTGTCGCAGTCGAAGTAAACGCGCTTGACCCGCGATCGCGCGTCGTGTTATCTGGTTGGACGTAGCAAATGCTATTCCGCAATGACCAGCCCACCGTATCACTGTAAGCGCTGAGCCAGATGACCAAAAAACTTGCACACCTAAGTTATGACTAAGGTTACTCTTCACGATCAATCGGAATCTTTAGTGGTAGCTAACATACTCCGTATATAAGTGGATAAGCCTACTCTATACCTTATACGCTACTTAACAGTACCAGTATTACATAGCATTGTCAAAGGAAGCTTCGGTTTTCATGTCATCAGGCTCGAGCTTCGCGTCCGCTTCCGCTTCCGATTCCATCAAAACGCAACTCCATTCTGAGGGCCGTCATAAGCTGCTGACCAGGGGCCGAATCCTGCGAGTTGCTGGCTTACTATTCACGTCACGATGATGGACCCCCTGGTGCCACCACCACCACTGCAGAGCTCATACGAGCTCTTGCGCCATGGTGCGAGCTCTTAGCGGTTCATCAGGCCTGCAGAATGACCAAAGCGGACCTCGTTGACTCGGTTCTGACAGGTTCCAATGAGAGGACGATAACTCAGCTCCGCAGAGGATCTTCACATGTCCGCTAACCTACTCTGAGATACTCCGTGTAACCAAGAAGGTGCACTGCACAAGGTGTTATGCATGATTTAGGCCACCAAGTCTAAGATATGGCAATTGGCATTGCCGGTCTTTGCCCCAAACCCAACTTGCCTCAATATCTCCAGTGTGATTTGCAAGACTAGACGGCTCGGCATTCTTCTGTCACTTAACTGTTTGCTAACCTCCCTGTTCTTCTAGTATCACAGTTCCGATACAACTTCCGACAGCCACCATAGTCGGACAAGCAGCTACAGCGGTACCTCCAACCCAATCGGTGCCGGGTGAGCAGCAGAAAGCTGAAGTCGATCCGGCTATCTCGGGCCAAATCAATGGCGCTCAGCCCGAGCTCTCAACCGCCGCAGCACAGGCTGCCTTGATGATCCAGCAAAAGTACAATGAAGAACGCTCCAAAAGGATTCGGCCTGATGGCGATGCCCAGTATGTGGATCTTTCGGTCTCGGAGCAATTCAAGCATTATCGCAAAGATCCCTGGCTCGACGAGCGGTCGGAGACTGTCACTATCCGTGATGGCGAGCATATCAAGTATTTCATTCTGGGTGCGGGCTTTGGCGGTCTGGTGTATGCAGTCAAACTCATCAAAAGCGGCATCCCGGCATCCGAGGTTCGGATTGTCGATTCTGCTGGAGGGGTCGGAGGGACGTGGTACTGGAACAGATATCCAGGCCTGATGTGCGACATTGAAGGGTACTGCTATCTCCCCCTTCTGGAGGAGATGGACTACATACCCAAACACAAGTACTCGTACGGCTATGAAATTCGGGAATACATGAACAAGATTGCAGCAAAATACGGACAATCTGACACGGCTATGTTCCGAACTAGTGTCAAACGTCTCGTCTGGGACGAATCAGGCAAGCAATGGAAAGTCACCATGACCAAGGAACGTACCTCGGACACTCCTCTCGAGATCAACATCACTGCTGAATTCGTCATATCCATCTCCGGGCTTCTGCTGCATCCGAAGCTCCCTGCTATCTCGGGGATCGAAGACTTCAAGGGGACATCATTCCACACTTCTCGCTGGGATTACTCTGTTACCGGGGGTTCGCAAGACAACCCCGTGCTTGGCAAGCTCTCGGACAAGCGCGTCGGCATCATTGGGACTGGCGCCACGGCCATCCAGGCTGTGCCGCATCTCGCCAAGTATGCTAAAAGCCTCACCATCTTCCAACGCACACCGAGCTCAGTCGATGAACGCGGCCAACACCAGACCGATGAGTCTACGTGGAGCTCCAAGATTGCCACAAAGCCAGGCTGGTGGAAGGAGCGGAATCTCAACCTAGCAGCCCACCTCTCGGCCGCAGTCGAGCCCGGCGCGACCAACCTTGTGGACGATCAATGGTCTAAGTGTCGCGCGTACCGCGCCCTGGTAGGTGGGCCCAACCCGCCACTCTCGATGGAGAGCATCCCTGCATTCGTGGCCTCGCTTTACGCCAGTGACCTCCCTCGAGCGGAACGCATCCGCCAACGAGTCGACAATATTGTCAACGACAAGACCACCGCCCACGCGCTCAAGCACTGGTACGGCACCTGGTGCAAGCGCCCGACCTTCCACGACGACTACCTCCCCGTGTTCAACCAGCCGAACGTGCGACTCGTGGACACGAGTGGCAAAGGCGTCGACGCCCTAACCGCCACATCCGCCATTGTCGGATCCACCGAATACCCGCTCGACATTCTGATCTTCAGCACGGGATTCCGCGCGCCCATCATCGGTAGCCCGGCCTTTCGCGCGGGCATGACCATCACAGGCCGTGGGGGACAGGACATGGACGCCAAATGGCGCGACAACGTATCCACCCTGCACGGCACCCTGACGCGCGGGTTCCCCAACTTCATCATGCCGGGCCCCTTTCAGGCGGGCGCAACGGGGAACCAAAACTTCACGCTCGACATCATGAGCAACCACGCCGTCGAGATCCTTAGGCAGGCTCAGGCACGGTTTCCGGGCCAGAAGGTCGTGATCGAGCCGACGGTCGAGGCCGAAGAGAAGTGGTCGGCCGAGATCGCCAAGCGGAGTATGGCGTTTGCTGCCATGGCCGGGTGCACGCCGTCATATCTGAACGGCGAGGGGATCATGGACAGTTTGCCCATGGAGGTTAAGATGAAGGCTGCGCGCATGGGCATCTGGGGCGAGGGAATTGAAAGTTTTATGAACACGCTAGAGGCATGGGAAAGAGACGGAGGGCTAGAGGGTCTAAATGTCACGCCTGTGGCGGCGAATCTCAGTAGGTGGGTAAGTATGTGACTCAATTGGAGGACATGATGGATTCCAGAGGGGTCTGGGCAGAGACCCAGCTATATAGTTACGGAGGCGTATGTAAACAATACGGTATCGTACAATAGGGTGTATGGCCCATTACAGCCCTTGGCACTGTCTGGCCAACCCTTCGGATAACCTTCCCAGTCACAAGTACCGAGAGTGGCTGTCACGTGATGGTACTAGGCCCGACTGGGACTGGTGGCACTTGCCATTCTTCGAGTCCTTATCACTCTCTGCCCCTCTTCCTTCTCTCCCTACTTCCTTCAGACATGTGCTTAACAACAGTGAAATGATGGCATTGCAGCCCTCTTAGCTGTCACTGTGACGGGAAAGATCTATATCTTAGCTATCCGGCTGGGCGATAGAGTCATCTGCTTCCAGGACTCTACAAACCGAAGAGAACCTCGAGCCTAGACCAAGGCTGGTTGGGATCGATCCGCACGCACCAACAGAGCCACGCTTCCTCAACCCGCAATTGTTCTTGTCAATCCATGCTGGCTCCCGGATAGACGCACGATTCATGGGCCCGAAGCACAATATCACGCTCATGAATGGCTTCCTCGGCCAGACTGAGAAGGGCAGGGACAAGGTCAAGGGTCGCCACGCGCCGAACGGACTAGCTATATTGGACTGTCAAAGTTGCGAGGCTCACAACGTCTCTCCCAGGAGTGGCCCGTACGACCAGCGTACATTCGTGTGACATTGGGAGCCGGGAGATGATAGCGAGGGTCCCCTGTGCGGAGCCTTAGACAGATCCCAGGTCGCAGCCTTGTGGCTGCTTTCACCCGTGCTAGCTGGAGGCGAGAAGCTCAATGACAGTGTTGCATTCGGCGTGGCGCGCACGTCTGGGATAGATCCAGACCCTCGCTCATTTTGTCTAGGATTCGCAAGGCTTCCAAGCTCGTTCTTCCCAGTGCTCAAGAACCAGTTATCGTCCGATCTCCGGACGCATGGATCGTCCGGCCCTGGTACGGGCTCTAACCCAGATGGGGCACCTTACTGCACAACGGGCATGCACATGCATGGGCAGGACCCCAGGGTTCCGCACGCCAGATGTATATCTTCACCGACCTCGTCCGGTACTCTGCCTGTGACTATCCCGCCTTTGTCCCCGTGAAAGACAGTCCCCGATTAAAGTATGCATTTCCGGTTCCATGAACCACTTCAGCCTCGACGAAAGGGACTTGCTTAATGGCACGCAGCGCCTGCAACAGGCCCAGATCCCGCAAATCAGCACCACAACAGCAAATTGCGCCACCGCAAGTTCCGTTCCTAACGTCCATTCCCATGCCGACGTCCACTACTTTGGCACGCACACGCTACCAGTATCGTCACCTGGGCTAGCACTACAACAGGCACCTCACGTCACGACCGTCAATACCAGTATTAGTTTCTACCCGAACATACAGAGCAGACCTCCGGTTCATGGCCACCAATACTCCCCCAACGGATTAAGCTTGGATATCTTTCCGACGAGCCCGTCCGAGGCCGCAGAGGTGGCCGCCAAGGAGGAGCGACGGCGACGAAACACCGCTGCGAGTGCACGCTTTCGGCAGAAGAAAAAGCAAAAGGAAGAGGCCTTGGAGACCAGGATGGCGAATGTGCAGGGACGGAGCGCCGAGCTTGAGGAACGGGTTCATCAGTTGGAAATGGAGAACAGGTGGCTCAAGGAATTGATCACGGAGAAGAACAGGAAGCCTGCCAGCGACGACGGGGACCATTCGCATGACGAACTGGAAGATGACTAACGGCGATCGCGTACGGGACGTGCTGCTAATGGGAGGAGCATGAGGAGCGGGACGAGCGTGACGAGCGCGACAGATGACGGCGAATCGAGCTAGTGAAGGGGGGAAGAAGGGAAGGGCAGAGAAGGTAACGGTAGCATGCATGCCATGAAGGATGGGAAGCACCTTTGGGTCACGCGGTGCCAGAACATAGGCCGCCGGGCATAGTGATTAGGCTCAGATTAGGGCGAGGGTTCGAGGAAGGCCCGGTTAATTACAGTTATTTCACCACCCCATCGACTCGGTGCCAAAGCCTGTGTCAATGCCTGTACCTGTGCCTGGGACGCCGAGAAGTTGGGCATGATCAAACACGAGGGTACACAGAGGTAAGTACGTTCTTCGGCGCACCAGCGCCCCATCTGCCCGTCTGATCGTGAGCGTGCGCACTCACTCCTGCACGCTCTTATCCTGCATCTGCATCCCGGCGGCCCAAATCGTGTAGATCGTCCAACCAGCCAGCACGCAAGCATATCACGCAAGCCAGAAAGCAAGCTTGCCTCCCCAGCAGATTGGCCGGAGAGGGAGGGCCCATAGTGATATCAAGGCTGTTGCTGCGTTGCGGTGCTGAAATTGACGCCGTGGTGCTGACGATTGGAGGTCGTCGGTGATCACGCAATATGGTGGGACAGCACGCCATTGCTTGGTGGGACAAGGGGCCGGGGCGGCAGGACGAAAAGGGGGCCTGGCCTTGTCCGCGTGGGGGTCCATGGCGGACCACGCTGTACGAAGGTACAGTACTTGGTATTTCCCCGTGGTGGTGGATATCTCCTTGCGTGCCTAGGCCACCGCCGTCCAACTGCTGTGCTCGTACTTCTAACCAGCGGCCTTGCACGTGTTGCAGTACACGCCATAGTACCCTTTCCATACTGTGAGCTCATGTGCTTGCACTGTCGCCTCATCGCCTGCTTCTTCCGCCCGTGGATACTGTCGCATAAGTACAGCAGATTGTTGCAGCGGGCAGAAGGCAGGCACGGCGGCCAGGCACAATGTGGCCGTGGTTGCTCCCCATCGTCGTTGCTGCCGTCGCTGCGAACCTTGAATCTGATGTGCAACGACCTCTGGGGCCTGGCAGGGATTCTGTGCCTGGCTCTGGCTCCGAATCACGACCGAACATCATCTTCATCCTGACGGATGATCAAGACCTTCACATGAACTCCCTGGCCTACATGCCGTATGTGAAGAAGCATTTGATCGACGAGGGCACATTCTATCAGAGGCATTATTGCACCATAGCCCTGTGTTGCCCTTCGAGGGTGAGCTTGTGGACAGGAAGGGCCTCTCACAACACGAATGTCACGGACGTGAATCCTCCGTATGGTTAGTTGCGTTCCTTGTTGTTTGAGATCCTCCCTGGTGGCTCCCAGCCCTCTGTAGGGTAGCTCCATTCCCTGAGTGTGGCATGGAATTCCTGATATCGGCATTAGGCGGCTACCCCAAGTTTGTCAGCCAGGGATTCAACGAGGCGTGGCTCCCAATATGGCTCCAGGACATCGGTTACAACACCTACTACACCGGCAAGTTGTTCAATGCTCATAGCTTGAGTACCTACGACTCCCCGTTCGTCAAGGGCTTTACTGGCTCTGATTTCCTTCTCGATCCACACACCTATGAGTATCTGAATGCCAGCTTCCAGCGGAACCGAGAACCTCCGGTCAGCCATGAAGGCGAGTACTCCACCGATGTCCTAGCTGACAAGGCCTTTGGCTTCCTCGAAGACGCAGTTGCCGAGCAAAAGCCCTTCTTTCTGACCATTGCACCGAACGCCCCCCACAGCAACGTCAAGTTCCAGGAAGACTGGTTCAATGGCTCGGGCTCCGCACACACTATCTTCACGACTCCGCCCATCCCGGCTCAAAGGCACAAGGACCTCTTCCAAGACGCTGTGGTCCCGCGTACGCCAGGCTTCAACCCCGACGAGGTGAGTTCCCCAGTGATGGACGAGACACAACTAATCCTGGAGCAGCCTCATGGGGTGTCTTGGATCAGCGACCTGCCCCAACAGAACCAGACGAACCTCGACTTCAACGACGGGTTCTATCGAGACCGGCTACGCGCTCTTCAGGCCGTCGACGAGATTGTCGACGCCGTGGTTGATCGATTGACCAAACACGATATCCTGGATAACACGTACATTTTCTATTCCACCGACAACGGATATCACATCGGCCAGCACCGGCTTCAGCCAGGCAAAGAATGTGGGTTCGAAGAGGACATCAATGTCCCGCTGATTGTGCGCGGGCCGGGCGTGGCAAAGGGCAGAGTCAGTGAAATCGTGACCTCCCACACTGATTTGGCACCGACATTCCTGACCCTTGCGGGTGGAGAGATACGACCTGATTTTGACGGCGTGACCATTCCCGTGACGTCGGAGCAATTTGACGCGGCTGCCGGCGTCCGTGGCGAGCACGTCAACATCGAATACTGGGGCTTCGCACTCGCCGAGGGCCAGTACGGCAAAGCCATGTACTGGAACAACACGTACAAGGGCCTGCGGCTGATCGGCAAGACCTACAACCTGTACTACAGCGTCTGGTGCAGCGGGGAGCATGAACTCTACGACCTGACTGTAAGTGTGCCTGTGCCCCTGTCAACCTCTCTGCATTGTCAGGGCTAACGGTATTTGAATGCAGCGTGACCCCTACGAGACGCACAACCTCTACACCACCAATCATTCTTCCGCCTTCACTTTCCCGTCTTCAACACCTGGAGAACGAGCCCGACACATCACGCTGCAGCAGCTGCTGTCACGGCTCGATTCACTCGTCATGGTGCTCAAGACGTGCAAGGCCCGAAGCTGTACCCATCCCTGGGAAGTCCTGCATCCCGCTGGCGATGTGCATGACCTGCATGATGCTCTCGGCGTGCGATACGACGACTTCTACCAATTCCGACAGGAGAGGGTGCGCTACGAGAAGTGCGAGAAGGGGTATATTCTCGAGAGTGAGGGCCCTCGTCACGTCAAGGCGTATTCGCATTCGACCGATGAAATCGGCATCAGGGGAGGAGCACAGTGGAGTGAACTGGTGTAGTAAGAGACAGGGAAGGAGGAGTTAGAGATTGTGATCTGAGTACTTCGAGCCATATACTGTAAGATCAATGTCGCCGCTAGTCTAGCGGCACTGTCTTATGCAACCCGGGGTCAGATGCTTGCTCGTAATAGCCCCTGTCCTTTTCGCAAAGACCACCGATCCCAAGCATCATCGTGGACATCGCATGTGGAATGTGCAGTCTGTATGTCGCAGATCCTGTCACGCCACGCCGGACGACTCGGGCTGATCTGCCTTGTAGCGTACTAGTAGCAGGCATTAAAGAAGTTCCCGGGAGGGAAAGATCGAGGCACATCCGTGGATCCCTCGCTATCAGGCCGGGGTCGCATTCCCTTGTGCAGGCGCCACCAACGTGATGCCTCGTGCGTGCTCGTTAGGTCAACTTGCGTGATCAGGTCCAGCCCATGGAGGACGAAGAATTCACGGCAGCAAGCGCCGCTTGCTCCCCGCCTGGCGCCTTCTCGGCTTGGGCAACTTCCTCCCCGCGAGTCACTTACAGTACCTGTCTTTTCGATCTTGCTATTGACTGAGTTGGAGGTGCTTTGACCGAAGCGCCTTGTCCGACGGAAATGCTCCTGACTTGAGCGGACGTTCGATTGCCATGGCCGATGCGGACGTGGACGAGACAACCGCCCTGCTGCCCGCTGACCACGGCGCTCTTTCGGACGACTTGGAGCGACGGCAGTCTTATACCACCTCGTTGAGACGCATCTCCTCTGCCAACTTACCCCCGTACCACGAGGCCTGCACACCAAGCGGTGACGAGCCGTCTTCGGCGCTGACCATCTGGACCGTCGTGCCGGTGTCGCTACTCGGCGTCTTCGTCGCCAATCTTGACGGCAGTCTGATCATTGCCTCGAGCCAGCAGATCGCGTCCGAGTTCGATGCCCTGTCGAGCGCCTCGTGGCTGGTCACAAGCTTTGTGCTTGCCTTGTGTGCCAGCCAGCCCCTGGTGAGGATGACGATCTGAGAAGACCGCTAACACGGCTCATGTACTTCGGTGCTAATCCTCGCAACAGTATGGCAAGCTAAGCGACATCTTTGGCCGACGGAGCAACCTCACGGTATCGTACATCTTCTTTGCAGTTGGATGTTTTCTATGGTAAGGCTTCCATCTCCCTGACACGGTGTTACGCACTTGGCACTTGCTCAAGGCCTTGCAGTGGCGTTGGTCAACAGTACTGGCAAGTCATCGCGGGCCGCGCCATCTCCGGCGTCGGCGGAGCGGGCATGACGGCCTTGGTGTCTATCATTATTGCTGGTATGTTGCTTGCATATCTCGATAAGTGACACGACGTATAACCCATAACTCCAGACGTGGTTCCCGTGAGGGAAGTTGCAAGCTGGAGGAGCTACGTCAACATCGCCGCCACGACGGGAAGAGCCCTAGGTGGCCCGCTCGGAGGTGTTCTATGCGACACCATCGGCTGGCGCTGGTGCTTCTACGGTCAAGTGCCACCGACAGTCATCGGCCTTGTCCTTATCCTCTGGAAACTACCCAACAAGACCGTGAAGACGGCCAAGCCCGACGATGACCACGATTTCCCTTTCAGGCAGAAGCTGGCGAGGGTGGACGTGCCGGGCGCCCTTGTGCTGATGGCTTCCATCGTCAGCTTTCTGCTCGCTCTGGAGTTCGTGACCGAGGACCTCCCGATTGCTTACTGCGTGATCCCGGGCGTCGTCTCGTTCCTCAGCCTCGCTCTGTTCTATTACATCGAGAAACGATGGGCTAGCGAGCCCATTCTGCCGATCGATCTCTTCACCAACCCGGCCACTTTGACGGCCTACGCCCTCGCCGGGTTTCAAATGGCCGGCCAATTCGGCCTCTTCTACTCAGTGCCCATCTACTTCCAGATCATCTCCGGCACCAATGTCGGCCAGGCCGGCCTGCGCCTCGTGCCCTCCGTGGTCGGCAACGCCACGGCGGGCCTGATAGCAGGGTACATGATCTCCAAAACGGGCCGCTACAAGCTTCTCACCGTCATAGCCAACTGTGCGGGATGGGTGGGATACCTCTTGGTGTTGCTGCGCTGGGGCCGCAACACCATCCACCACCCGGCCGAAACCCTCTACATCTTCCTGGGCGGGTTTGCAACCGGCACGGACCAGTCCACCACGTTCGTCCACCTGGCCGCCAATCTGGACGCCAGCAGGATGGCCGTCGCAGGCACAACGCTCTATCTGGTTCAGAATCTGTTCCTCCTCCTCGGAATCCAGCTGGCCACGGCCATCCTGCAAGCCAGGCTGAGGATCAGACTCAACGAGGGACTAGACGGCGTGAGGCACAAGAAGAAGGTTCGTACTCTATACTCTATACATGTCCCGTATATATTACTACCCTGCGCTTTCCCCGTGCAAGCCGAAGCAGGCCAAAAAAAAGATGCCATGTTATACCGTACCATCCGCCGTCTGACCGCGCCATCTGGCCTGACCTGGACCATCTTAGATCATCGACTCGGCCGTCTCGAGCGTGCGCTCCATCCGAACCCTGCCCCTACGGATAAGGGTCCTCGTCATCCGCGCCTACCTCGACGGATTGGCGTGTACCTTTGGTAAGTGCCAGGGCTCCGTAATCACTGATCGTTCCGTCGACCACACCCACAAAACTTTGCACGTACCATCACTAACGGCGATTCGTCTTTCGGCATACAGCCATGTCCCTAGCTTTTGCCACATTGGGCGTCATCGCCGCGCTGCTTCTGCGGGAACGAAAGCTGTGATTAGTTGGAGCGTTGAGGGACGGGCGGGTGTGGGAAGGGAGAACTGAATTCACACGAAATGAAATGAGCTGAACTGATATAAAACCGAAATGACATGAACTGACATAGCCTGAACTGGCACGATTCGAACTGAACTGAACTGAACTGAAAACTGAACTGAAAACTGAACTGAACTGAACGGAACTGACGAGGGTTCGGTGGTGTGATGAAGTGGACAACCGACTGGCTGCGACACTCACAACATACGTATATATGATACATATGTATATGTCGGATGCAGGAGGGTGGACTGACGTATTACGTGGTACAGCATGACATAGAGCACAGCAGTATGTGGCGAGGAACCAGTCAGTCATATTCATAGTCAATACTCACGGTCAATCGTGTTCATCTTGATCCCATCCTGTATTTGCAGTGCTCACCCCTCAGCTCTCCTGCTCTACTCTATGGTATGTGTTTTGTACTTGACCCGATATGCAACCGCCGCATATTCCTTCTCTGACCACCTAGCCATCTCTGTCTCCCGCTCTGTAATGGTGCCGCGTCTTGCGCAGGATTCGCAACCTTCCCCTGCGGCTAAAAGTCGACGACTCGGCGACTCGGCAACTCGACGACCCATACATCGATTGTACATAGTACTTGTAACTCATGACATCACATTGCATGCTTTGACGTCGAGCTGGGTAACCCTCCCCCCGGCAACTCAATGCGCGAACCGGAAGTCCAACCGCTTATTCCCCCTATCGGTCGTTGTCTTGAGATACTCGACCCTCTCCTCCCTCGACATGCCATACCAGATGGCGTCGCGCTGGGCGTTCTTGCGCACGTAGTAGATCTTCCCGGCGACGAAAGCGACGGTGTTCCACGCCACGATGCCTAGCAGGACTTTGTTCCCCCGGTAGTAGTAGGGCTTGTCATCGTTGCGGTAGATCTGGGTCGAGATGATGTTGGACGTCTGCACGGCCATGTTGTACAGCGAGGACCCCACGGTGCGGGTGCGCACGGAGCCGGCGTTGCGCGACGTGAGGGCCACGAGGATGGCGTGCACGTACGGGTAGCCCACGAGCATGGTCGAGAGGACCCACTTGGACCAATTCGAGCCGTGGAATGTCGGCGGCAGGGTGACCAGCGCGACGAGCAAGGGAAGACACCACAGCTGGCAGATGACGCCCAGCAGCAGGCGCGAGTTCCACCGCTCCGACACCCACGTCCAGAAGAGCAGTTGGCAGATGAACAGCGTGTAGGCGGGGATCGTGAGCAGGTTGGTCTGGAACGTGTCGAAGCCCAGGGCCTTGCAGGTGAGGGTGATGTACGATTGTGGGGGGGTTGCTGGGATCGTCCACCCCAGGCCGATCAGGTAGATGGGCCACATGTCGTAGTCGGTCAGGGCTTCCTTGAAGAGTTTCCAGCTGAGGCCCTGCCGGTTGTGCATGTCGGATTTGCCCGGGTCGTCACGCAGGATCCGCGTCACCATGATGACCTCTTCGCGCTCAGTGAACCAGCCGCTCCGCGGCCGCAGGAGACCCTTGATGCCGTGGCGCGCCGTTTGTGTTGGGGAGGCGGGGAGATACAGCCAGGTGAGGATGCCGATCAGGCCGGTGAGACCGCCTTCGATGGCGAACAGGTAGCGCCAGCCTGCCGGTTTCAATTAGCATGCAAACCACCTAAAGTCAAGTTGAAGGACAGCGAGGAAGTATGTGAACTTACCCTCCATCCCGTGGTGGCCTCTCAGGTGGAGGATGCCATATGCCAGGAAGGCTCCGACAATCTGAGTGGATTGATAGGACGTCCAGAACCAGCTGAGCCGTTTGGGCAGTTCGCCGTTGGTGAAGAAATAGCTGAGGTACAGGATGGTGTCGGGGATGAAGCCGCCTTCGATAAAGCCCAGCAGGAACCGGCAGATATAAAAGCTGGTTTTCCCGGACAAGGCAGCCTGAGATGCGGCGACAGCGCTCCAGCACACCATTTGGATGGGAATCCAAATGTCGGGCCCGACTTTCTTGCTGATGAGCTGCGATGGAAGCTCGGCAAAGAGGAACGAACAGTAAAAGATCGTCATGCCATTGTTGTAGTCGTTGGTGTTCATGCCAAGGTCAGCTGCGCAGGTTGTTAGCATCTTGGAAAGCTTGTCACCGGGACCAAGCACATACTAAGCATGTTGTCGGACAGAGCTTGTGTGATATTGCCACGGTCAAGCTGCAGAGCGAAGAACATGATGCAAGCAGGAACTGCGATCAGCCAGTCAAGCTATCGACATGGTCAGCTGTGGTCAGGGCATATGTGTTGACTACCGCATCACATACCCTGCGGACCAATCTCTTTTCCTCTTCCGGTTCCCATGCGGCTGAAGGGTCGAAACGGTGCGAGCCTTCGAACTTGGCGGTAGGCTTGTAGATTTCTGCAGCCTCGGGGGCTTCGAAAACGTTGTTCACGTTCCTGACGAGGTTATCACCGTCCTTCGAAGACGTCTCCGAGTCTGGTTCGATGTCCGCATCGACGGAGACGTGGCTCTGGTCTTGACCACCAAGCTTCCACCACTTGCGTGGTCTCAGCTTTCGTGGATGTTCGTGAGTGCTTTCAACTGGGGATGCAATGATCCCGGACTCGATTGACTTCTCCATGGTTGCTTGACGAAGCTTAAAATTCTGGCGAAGGTCGGCACTGAAGCACTTCGCAGGACCAAGAATGACGGTATATATAGAGTGTGGCCACGGCTTTTCCTGCCACGTTTCCTTGAATCGGAGTGTCTCCCGTGGCGTGGGTGTCTAGCGACATGCGCGTGTTTGTGATAAAATTCTAGCCAACGACCGGGTAGACTGCCGTCACCTTTCCCGACGACGATGCCAGATCAAGCTGACTGGGTGTGTGGTCAAGTTGTGGGCAAATTGCGTGATCGAGGATGCGAGAGAACATATACTGCCCAGACCACCGACGGAGTATCTCCAGACAGTGACATGGGCAGCGAATAGGCCGACGACGACGCCGCCTCGAGGGCCGGTCAAATCCGACGGGGCTGGCCAGACTTAGCATCCCACGAGCATCAGTCTGAGGTGGTTCGCTCGTCCTGTTGAGACCTTGCGAACCAGCAGTTCCGTGCCCAGCCTCTCGGGTGCTGATGTGCATCGCGCGGAGTGGGGTCATTCATAGCATCGGTGCTAGAAGAATCGTCGACCAAGTACGGTCGTGCAGACTGCGCTGTGGCATGAGTACAGAAACACTGTTAGTACAGCGCGATTGCTGATCGACTTCTACATGCCCTGGTAGCCAGATCTATCGAAAGGAGCAATGTTGTGGGGATATGCTCTGCTGGGTGGACATCATTGGCGGACAAGAACTGCAGGGCGGCTTAGGAACCGCAACCGAAGTCTTCGAGAGAAGCACGCCATCTGGAGCATTAATTCGACATACATGCTCTTCCGCACTGGGAAGGACATCTGTGAATACGGCCACAGGATGCTTCTGGTCTTATCAGGGAACAAACACGATCCTTTCTGATTGGTATTTGAACCTGGAGGGCATGTGTTGATCACGTCGCCAAGTTGTTCGCCGCATGGTGAAAGCCACCGTGCGACGGCCGAAGACGGGGATGCGCCGAACTGGTCCTTAAGGGGAGTCTCGGCATTGAAGTCTTCGCAACAGGCGGCAACAGGTCCTGCCTCGTCGCCATCGCTAGAGATCTGGCTTGGACATCTGCGACTTCAAATGCTGCCATGGTTAACAAAGGCTGGTGGATTCACAGGAGGCCTAAGTTACTTGGCCGAGTTTCGATGTGAAAGCTATGTAAGCGCCAAGTCTCACGTGACTCAAAGGCAACAAGGACGGGGTTTCCCGAGACGCGTCTCAAATTCGGAAGGTTGACCGCCTTCACTCAGCAGGACGCGTTTATCATCACCGCCATTCATATGTGCAATGATATTCACCAGCGTATTTTCGGAGCTGTTGAGCAACTGCACACATACTTCCAGGCCACCAGCCGGTGCTTTGTGCTATTGACGAGTCCGACTTCGAGCCCGGAGGTTTGGCGGCAGAATTAGCAAACCATGGCAACAGGTTGACGATGTCTGGAACACCGAAGGCCGCCATGAAGAACGATTCCCCTTCGATAAGAATGGTGAAGACCAGCCAATGCGCCCAGATATCCCAGGCCAACAGCTGAATTTCGCGATCAATGTCAGGCATGGCAGCTTGGACGGGCCCTTCTCCTTCACTTTCCGTTCGGGGAGGCCGAGGCTTCATGAGAAGCCGGAAGTACTCGTCTGGCGTACGGTTCACCCACGAGAAAATCGTTCGGCAGGCTGGTAGAGCGGGGTCGTAGATCGGTGCACTTGAATATCGTTTCAACCAAGGTAATGAGGAGTCTTCTAAAGAAGGTTCAGTTGAGACCGATTCATTGGTATACCTTTCCTCGACGTTGGACCCCGGATTGAAAATGACATTGTCCATGTTCAGCAGAAGATCAACGGCCATGAAACACGCAGACAGTGACAGACTCCGTCTCAGCTGCTCATTGGATCTTTCGAGGTCGACCGCCGGATTCTTTCGATGAAGATCCCGCATCAGTTGATTGACTCTCTCTGTCTTTTGCTGGAGTGCTTCCAACGCCACGACTCGCGTAGCGGAGATGACAGGAAACAGTGGGTGCTTGGTTGCGATACGGCATTGGAAACCATTCCAAACACGAGATCGATCGGTTGGCTCGGACAACTTGTTATGGATGTGTGACGAAACCAAAGGGTGTAATCTTTGTGACGGGTCACAGCACGCGGTGTCGTTGATACAGGCGGAACTGTTTGTCCAACATGCCCTTGCAGTCGTCGTGATGCCGCGGAGGATAATTATCCATTCCAGGCTACTTATGTGTTCTGCGTGCGTATCGATTCCAGATCCTGGCGTAGGTGGGCCAACGTCGTCCAGCAGATGCGTTACTCTTCTCCTCGCCAAAGCGTAGGGAAACAGCAGCATGGTATGCGCGTGGGCCTCCGCAAGGTCTCTCGGCCGGTTCGTGCTCAACTGGCGTTGAACAGCGTTCATGCCCATCCTATGATAGCGGTCACCAGTACTGATGAGCTCGGCTAGGTCCTCGACTTGACTGCACGAGCCCTGCGCTGATAGGATGTCTATACATAGACATGTCGCGCTGAGAGCCATGATGGAATATAAGATGCCCTGGTTTCCGGCTGCTAGCTGTGGGATCCCAACTTTCTTCGCGTACGCCACGTCGGGAATGACCTCCAGGTCGCGGCACGTGTGATCCATGTAGTGGTCGAAGAGAAAGAGGTCCTTCATGATGGCCAACGTGCTCTCAGACACACCATCCGACACCTGGTCAAATTTTACAAGACCTGCTGCCTCATGATAGATCTCATCCGCCGGGTGATCCGCCTGTCTGTCCTCGATGAAGGCTGGCGTTTGTCCTGCAGATGAAAGGGAGAGTGGTGGAGCAGTAGACGAGAGACTGATCGGTTCCCCAGATAACTCCGCGGGAGAAACCGACACTGAAAGCGGGTCTGTGTCCGAAAGGCCCTCGTGCTCCTGAGCTTGCGTGACGTATTCGCACGGCTGATCCCGATTGACACACCGGAGGCACGCGGGCTTTGTTTCATCGCACTGGAAGACAATGGTCAGTCGGTTTGTGTCTTTGATGACAGAGCCAGCTGCGTGCCAGTCGACCTACTTTGATTCTTCGTCTCCGGCAGTATCTGCATCCATTTCGAGACTTTTTATGAGGCCTTCGTGGTTTGAACGCTCGGGGCACTTGCAGGGTCTCCATACTGTTGTTTTCGAGGAGGCGTTTGATGAGACGCGAAGGTCTATTCGTTTGGCGGTCGAGATATGAGCTCTTGTTGAGAACATCATGCTGTCCATTGATCCCGCGAACGTGCAAGGCCACCAACACCAAGGCGGGAGGCTTAGACGACTACTTAGTCAAGCTGTGTAGTCATCGCGAATTTGCCTAGCACTATGACCTACTATAGCGTGCTGGGTTTACAAGAGAGTACTCGACGATGGCTAGGCAACACTCGTACCCAAGTCAATGGGGAAGCTTCTTCCAAATCATGCGCCTACTACCTGTAGTCTTCGCAAACACAGAGGCAGTGCTCTGCAGGTCGCCGACGAATCGTCATGTGGAATGATCGAGGTGGAGCGAGGCATGAGCATCTGAGAAATACGAGGTTGCAACCATGCGAGCTGACTCGGCGTCCAAGCCTTCACTGGGATGCCTGAGGTCTTGATTTGAGTTTTGCTGAAGTAATGGCACCCATCGTGAAAGCTCGGTCTTAGCTCTGGAAGGCCGAGACACAAGGCTATGTCCGGTGCGGCTGCCACTCGTAGAAGCCACAGTGTTACTTGCCGCGATCATTCATAAGTGCCTGTGTGGGTGAAAATAAACCAGAAGACCAAGGCCTGCTGGTTTTGCTCTGCCAAGCATCGACACGTGATTTACACGTGATCGCTTCTAACCAGCCCCGGCGCCCATCCGAGCTAGAGTACTTAGACACGCTAGACGAGCTGTTGCTAGCAGGACTGATGTAATGCCTGCTCGCGCACTCACTGCAGCTTGCTCGATTGAAAAGCGCGATGAAGATCATCCAGATGGAGAGGGACCTTCGGTGCCTACCGCCATTTCTCAGCCTTCCGGGCACGCCAATAGCAAGCCTGGGATGCACGCCCTTCATGTCAATTCCTTAAGTCACAGCCGATGACGACACTCGGGGTCAGAATACGCGGAGACGGGTCCAACTGTTATAGAAATACGAAGCCACCGCAGGCGAGATATAGAATTTGCAAGGCTGATAGGGCTGCCAGGTATTGGACTCAACAGAAAGACATGGACATCAAGGCGAAGGTAGAGTGCCACTGCAAATTGACGTCCTTCTCGGTCCCAATCCCGTCTTCCTCACTCCCATTGAAAGCATCTATATGTCACTGCCACTCCTGCCGACATAGCTCCGGGCAGATCTTTGCGACCTGGGCAGTGATTCCTTTGCCTCTGCCAGCAGACATAGTGGAGAGTGGCAATTTCGTGAAATACGCAGTCTCGACATGCGAGCGTTGGTCATGCAAACGATGTGGTGCAAGCGTCATCAATGTCGACAAGGCAAGCGATCCGCCAGAGTGGGAAGTGGCTACTGGAGTACTCAATTTTGATGATGCTAGCGGCCTCGAAGGAAAGCTGAATCGGGTCCAACTCTGGGTAGCAGATGTGAAGGGCGACGGAGGTGCAGTGGGTTGGATCAACAAGGGCAGACTGAAAGGCATGGACAGGCGCTGGAAGTCGCGGCGGAGTGATGTGGTCAGTGATGAGACTGTCAAAGAACTCATGACGCCACAAGCAAGGGTTGCCGGAGACAACGACGAACGGCTTCCTGTGCAGTGTCGCTGTCAGAGTGTCCAGTTCGAGATCAAGAGACCAGATAAAGACTACAACGCCGGAACTGGGAAGTTCGACGCCTGCCTTGATGCTTGCGATTCATGTCGTGCTGTCACCGGGTTTGAGATCACCTCCTGGACGGCTGTGCCGAAAGTTTGCGTCGTCGTCGAACCACGTCTGGACACCTTTCTAGAGGACAGGTCAAAGCTCGGGCACTATCAGACAAGCTCAAACATAAGTCGGTATTTCTGTCTGAAATGTGGTGCGGCTGTATTTTACTACAAACATGGTGGCCAGACGATTGACATCGCGACAGGGCTTTTGGAGTCCAAAATCGAAGGAGCTGTGCGAGTCGAGGCATGGCTTGATTGGCAGAAGGCGTTCAAAGAGGCCTACGAGATGGGCGATTCGCCCGAGTTTGTCTTGTTCCGGGACGATGCAGTGGATGATCAGTTCGTCAGTGATGTGGCGGAAGGGATGAGATTATGGCACAAGGAGAGAGGAGGCTGAAAAGGACATTGTTTGACATGTTCAGTGTGGTATCATCTGAAAGGGACATTATTTGACTTGTTCAGTGTGGTATCAGTGTAGTTACATGGACGCTGTACAGAATCCGAGCTTGTGGACGAGCTTAGCTGGAGAACCTCTTCTCGGCAGCCTTCCAGTTGACGACATCCCAGATAGCCGAGAAGTACTCGGCCTTGCGATTCTGGTATTGTAGGTAGTACTAGAAAGATGTCAGTATGCGGTCTGGCGGAATCTCTGCAGTATGCTTACGGCATGTTCCCAAGCATCAATACCGAGCAAGGGCTTGTACCGGCCAACCACAGGGTCCTGGTTAGCATATGTCTGAATCGAAATGTTCCCGTTCTGGGTATCCTTGACCAGCCACGCCCAACCGGAGCCTTGGATGCCGGCAAGAGCAGTGTTGAATTTCTTCTTGAGGTCCTCCAGACCGCCATAGGTACTGTCGATTGCCTTGGCCAGTTCGCCAGAAGGGGGTTCACCGCCGCCGGCGTTCTTGGGAGCAAGGTTCTCCCAGAAGAGGGTATGATTGATGTGGCCACCCCCGTGGAAGTTGATCAATGCTTGGAGGGAAATCTTGGTGGCAATGTCATCGCTAGATTCGGCGGCAGCATACTGGTCGGCAGCGGCATTGTAGCTGTTCACGTAGGTCTGATGGTGCTTGCTGTGGTGCAGCTCCATGATCTTGCCCGAGATGGCTGGCTCGAGGGCACCGTAGTCGTCTGGTGGACGTATAAGTCAGCTCTAATAATCCAAGGTACCTCACGAAGATATCACGTACAGCTCAGATCAGGAAGGGTGGCCTTCATCCGCACGAACGTCTTGTCGGCGGTGGTCATGCATCGTGCGGGATTGGTTGCTGCAACAGCTCTGAGAGTCGACGGGCGAGCAACGGAACGAAACAAAGATGCCATGGTGAATACGAGTATGTGTAACTGTGACAACGATAATGAGGTACGCAGTCGGCGAGGAGGTGAAGCTGTGGTGTGGTGTTGGGGATGCTGCGTGTTTATCGAGATGGAGCTGCCAGTTACATCATAAGCCGCCGGCACCGGGCATGATATCCACAAACCTCGCACCATCTTCGGCGACCCAAGACCTAAGACCCTTTAGTCCGCAGGCTCAACACCAGATCGATGATCTCCAAGACTGGCAGTCTACCTCCTGCAGCGCACGCACCATGAGCGATTCCTCGGATGACGATCAGCCCTTTAACCTTCGCGATTACGATGATGAAGACACGGACGATGAGCGACCCAATAAGAGAAGAAAGACCACTTCGAGGGCTCTCCGCGGCCGTGGATTGGGATTCGTCAAGTCTACTGGCGCTGAAGAAGATGAACAGGGCGAAGAAAACGAGGAGGATGTCGACGGCGAAAGACCGTCCATGCGCATGGGTCTCGGCGCGGGCGCAGGCGCAAGACCAGGCATGGGAGGCTTTCGCAGCGCATTCAACATAGGCGAATACAACGCCGAAGAGGCAGAAGCAAGCAGCCCTCCGCTGCAGAAAGACATGTCCCCTCGAAGACAGCAAGAGAAAGCAAGCGGCACGGGTCCTTCGGCGTTTGGCGCAGGCGGGCGCATGAACAAGAACTCGTTCGCTGCGCGCATGATGGCCAAACAGGGCTACGTCGAAGGTCAGGGCCTAGGAAAGTCAGGTCAGGGCATAACAGCACCCATTCAGGCGAAGGTACTGTCAAGCCGGGCTGGGTTGGGTCAGGGCAGCGCAGCACCAGAACCTCCTCGGAAAAGACAAGAGCCAGGGAAAGAGAAGGTCTCCTCAAAAGCATCCACACCGGGGACGAGCACGCCACGACTCAGAGCGCCACCTAAGGCCAAATATGCTGTCGGAGCGATTGAGTCGCGGGGCTTGCACGTCCCTGAGGCGATTAAACAAGTCATTGTCGATGCTACTGGCGCCGAAACGAAGACCCTCACATCGCTATCTGGCTTTTCAACTCCCACGCGAGAAGCCTCACCGTCCCACAGCCTCGAAGCGGCAAAGGCCACCTCGCGCATCAAGCTGCAACTCCAAGCCTTTGCCGATGCGTGGGACTCGACAAAAGACCAAGAACTTCGGCTTGAGCAGGAAGAAACGCAACTGTCCGCAGCGTTGGTTCTCCACGAGGAAGAAGTCCAACGGTATAACGACATCATCTCCGCTTTCGAGCGAGTGACGGTCGACGACTCAAACACGGCCCGCGACTGGGACGCCTCCATCTCGCGCCTGCGGTCCATCCAGACACGCTTCGCCGACTCCATCAGCGACCTCTCCTTGCCGGAACTCACAGCCTCCTGTCTAGAAACACCTCTCCGCCGCGAACTCCTCGACTGGGACCCTCTCAGCGAACCACAAACCTCGCTCATAACCTCCCTCCAATCAATTTCGGAATTACTGGAAATTGAGAAATCCACCGCCTCAAAACACCGCAAGCGAACCACCTATTTTGAATCCCTCCTGCTTCTACACTGGTACCCGACGATGCGCACCTCGCTCACCAAGGACTGGAACGTCTACGACCCAGACCCAGCATACACACTGATCGAGTCCTGGAGACCACTTCTCCCGGCCTGGCTCCTCCGCAAGATTCTGCACGAGATCGTCCTCCCACGTCTGGTCGAAGCAGTCAAACGGTTTCCCAAACCCGTCGACCAACCAGCCACAACCTCGAAAAATATAAGCAGCAGCAGTAGTAAAAAGGCAAGAAGCCCACCAGCACCAGACCTACACACCTTCCTCTTCGACTGGTGGACCCTCCTCTCCAGCGAGACTCTCCAGCTCGACTCCTTCCTCGAGCTGCGCTCGCTCGTCAAACAGAAAGTCACGACCGAGACGTGGCCGCATTGGAAACCTTTGCTTGGGTCGCGCAAAGCTAAAGCGTTACCTCTGCCGCCGCTAGCGCCCACACCGTCAGCCCCTACGCGCGTCGCCACGGATGTGGAAGAGATCTCCTTCCGCACCATTGTCGAGGATTGGGCCTCGGAACATAATCTGTTGCTCACGACGAGCCACAAATCCGACGCCTTCGGCCGCCTGCTGTACAGACTGCAGGACGCGGAGCGCCGCGGTCGCGGCATTCTCATCTACCTCGCTGAGGATATCGTGTTCGGGGCCGAGGATGGGGAGCCCTATGCGCTGGATGATCGACTTGTGCAGATGGCGAGGGGGAAGGGGAAATGACTAGGCGCGGTAGATACGTAGACAGGGAGACAAAAACAGGGTTCGAGAGAATGATATTCATTTCAGTGTCACAGTACATTCACTAGTTCCTGGCTCTCCCTCTTCCAACCGACATGGAAGGCTGCAGAATGATATTCGTCGACGGACGACTCGAAAGCTGCAGGAAATATTCATTGATGAGGACCCGAAAGCTGTAACTGTTATGCATTGACCGACGACTCGAAAGCTGCAAGAAATATTCATTGACTGACTATCCAGAATGGATTCCAAAAAGAAGTCTAGCTCGCGCAAGAAGTGCAGGGAAAGCTGTGCAATGCAGGACAACACAACACAAAACACGACACGACACGCTGGCTCCCAGACCAGATCGATCGATCGATCGAGCATGCCCGTTTTCTCTAAACTCCAGAGCTGGCTTTTCTTTTCTTTTTCCTGTTCTCTAACAATCCCCCCCGTCTTGCCTTTCCCCAGGCAAAACCCGGCCAAGGCTACTTTCCAAACAAGGAGGAATACCAACCGGTCTGACACATGAACCCAGATATAGATAGGTAGGTGATAAAGTAGGTAGGTAGGTAGATCGGTAAACAGAAAGATAGCCAGATAGCCAAGTGCAGTGAGGGGCACACGATCTGTCTTCAGGGACGTGGTTGGGGGCCTGTACCCAAAAACCTCTTCTCATCATCGCTCGTACCCCGCCTGCCACCGGGATGTATTTACATGCAAGCAGCGCCGTCGATGCCGAGGATCTTGCCGTTGATCCATTCGCCGTCCTGGGAGGCCAGGAAGGCGGTGACGCGGGCAACATCGATGGGCTGGCCGACACGGTTCATGGGAGACCACGTGGCGGCGTACTCGTCGACCTGGTCGTCCGACAGGTTGGCGCCATTGGGGATGTACTCTCGGCAGACGGCGTGGTACATGTCGGTCTTGATACCGCCCGGGGCGACGGCATTCACAGTAATCTTCTTGTCGCCGCAGTCGATGGCCATGCAGCGCACAAACGTCTCGATGGCGCCCTTGCTGCCCGAGTAGACGGTGTGCTTGGGGACGCCCTTGGCCTGGCCGGTGATGGAGCCCATCAGGATGATGCGGCCGCCGACCTCCAAGTTCTTGTATGCTTCGCGGGCGACGAAGAACTGGCCTCGCGTGTTGATGGCAAAGACACGGTCAAATTCCTCCTCGGTGACGTCCTTCAGGTGGCCGAAGGAGACGACGCCCGAGTTCGAGACCACAATGTCCAGCTTGCCAAAGTGTTTCTTTGCCTGGGCGAACATGTCGATGATCTGGGACACGTCCGACACGTTGGCTTGCACGGCGATGGCGTCGCGGCCGAGGGCCTTGATCTCGGCGACGAGCTCGTCGGCGGCTTTGGAAGAGTTGGCGTAGTTGACCACGACGTCGGCGCCACGGCGAGCGAGCTCGAGTGCGGTTTCGCGGCCCATACCTCGCCCTGCACCGTACACATTCCGTTAGCTTTATTACTTTTCCTTGTTGGAGACTGCGCAGGCGGTGAAGCCGAGTGAGTAGTGGGGTGGTTTTCAGGAGACGTGACACGGGGCTTTTTGAGCTGCGCTCGCTCGGTGAAGTTCATCTCGAGCATAGAAAGACGTACCTGATCCGGTCACGAGAGCGACTTTGCCAGTGAGGAGGTAGCTGGGGACAGGCTGGTCAACGACGGGAGCGCTGCCATTTGCGAGTCTGGTGGAGTTTCGTTTAGACATGGTGAAAGCGGTGTGCGGGAGATGGCAGAGAGGGATCTCGGATGTTCAAGTGGGATGAAAAGGTGTATATACAGGACTCGACAGGACAGAGCGAGTCACGGATAATTTTATTCAAGGACAAAAAGGCACACGGTGTCCAAGGATAAGGGGTTGCTTCGCTTTTGTTGTCGTGGAGGGGGAAAAAGTGGCAGAGATATATTTAACAGTCCATCAGCCGCAGCTAGTGCGCTAGGCCCCCACTAAGGTTCGCTGATGCTGCCAGGGGTCCGATCTTAGGCAGCTTTAACTGGAACGCTCGGCCGCCACACTTGCGTGCTAGTGGATAGAGGTCCAGGAGGGGCAGCTCAAGCGGCCGGCGATGGGGCACTACGGGGCCTGCCACGCATAGCCACAGGGGGACCGAGCGTGTTTGTCTCTTCTGAGATCTTCACCGCTCCGGTTCCTGATGATTGTCCAGATGGCCCCTTGGGACCTTTAGGATCCTCCGTGTAGACAGAAATCAGCAAGCGGTAATATGTCGATGTCCAGACCATATGAGAACGGAATCTCAAAAACTGCCTACGCTTCTGCCCTGCTCGTTCAAAATCTACTGACTTCCTCGAAACCTGGACTAGATCTGTATAGGGAATCCTTTGGCAGACTGTGATTAGATTCAGGTCCATGCCGGTCCGATTGGGATTTTACCCTTTGGCTTGCGTATGAGTGGCCCAAACATTCGCTCTCTTGAGCGTCTCCATTGCAGGAAGCTTACCCTGTAGCCTCGGCTGGGTCCCGGGAGCAGCAGGCGCAGGCGGGTGTGCGTTTTCAACGACGTGGTACAGATGGTACGTTTGTACGGAGCGCGTGCTTCCCTCTCCGTGAGGTCCGATATGGTTCTCGACGCACGAGTAAGAGGCGGCACGGACAGCCTGCATTCAGATCCGGTGTTACGAAACATGAAGGCGGCCTTGGCCTTCAATAGCATGCCCAGATCGTTCGCATCTGGTCGGCCGAGGCCCCTCCGCGAGTCTATAAGCGGTTATTCCCCTCTCAGTGACAGAAGCGGTGAGGCTGTACAGTGTAGCTACGTTTGTGTTCTACTTTGACCTACTTGTCAATGAATATGGGGTGGATGCATCGTTGACGTGAGTTAGGGCCGGAAAATCCACATAGATTGTACCTGGACCACCGAAGATACATAGAGTAATTAGCTAGAATCCGTGTAAAGTGCGGAAATATCTACAAGCCTACGGATATCGACACGTATATAACGGAGACCCCGGGCTCAGGAGTGTCCTGTGTACGAGTACGAGTCTACCGTAGTCGTCATTTACTGTAGTATGTATCCCACGAAACACCTCGAAAAACGTTAGTCCTAACCGCCGAGTAGCCGTGCTAGGTAATTGAAAAAGGGGGTCCGAAAAGCGGGCTTCCACTCCGGCGCTAGTGAGGGAGGGTCGTTGGGACACGTGGTGGAGATGCTTTCGACGGCTTTCCGCATCATCCTCGTGTGTGTATCCACGGTCTTGGATCTAAGATTTTATTCTGGTGTAGTCACCATCCGACTGTCACATTGAGAGGACGCTTCCGCAAACTAGAATGACAACTACAGACAGCAAGGTCGCACCTCGTCAGGGAAGACCTGCTGTTCTGCATCCAGTCGGTCTGGGGACAGCTGGGAGGGTCCTTGAGAGCCTGATCAAGTAGAGTGTGGAAGTATCGTGGTCGTATTGCATCCCCCCATAATGTCAACTGCTGGCGTCAGGCTCTTCTCACAGAGGTCTCAAAGGTAGGTTTCTTCTGTGAGGCTGCGGCGAGTTCCGCTGCCAAGGAGACCATACTGTCTTTCCAGGTTAAACAGGCCCCGTCGGCATGCTGGTGGTGATCTTGTGGCTGGAAGCGCTTGTGAATCTGAGCCCGCCGCAGTTTTGACGCGTATGAGACGGTTTGAAGCATCTCAGGTGATGGCGATTTGAGAAGCAAACCCTCAGTACAAGCGCGCAGAGTTCGACCGCCACATCCCAGGTATAGGCTGAAAATTTACGACCGTGCACCCCGTGTAGCAGTCAGTATCCTCTAGTCCTTGTCCTTCACCTCATGGAAAGAATATTTGCATCCTCAACAGCGATCCTGGTCATCTTCTTCAGCTCGGCCTTCCAGCTGCTTTCCCGCCATCTCTCCCATTCTCCGAAAGTACGGTCAGCCTCCATGTTCAACGTCTCGTACCCTTCTTTGATGACCTTCTGAATGGCTGCTGGTGATTGATGTGTCTTCTTGCTATGTTGTGCCTTCAGCAGGTCGTGATAGTGCGACGAGACGCTTATCAGAGCTTCCACGGAACTTCTCAACTTCTCGGACCGCGTACTTCTGTCACAATATGCCTGCTTGAACTTGTGCAGGACGTCATTCGCTTCGATGAGCTTGTAGAAGAAGTCATCAAAGCTGGCGGGATCGGGCAAGAATCCATCACCCTTGGACAAGCAAAAGGCTGTCAAACTTGTCAGTGTGCCACACAAGTCTTCCTGAATGCCCGGAACATGTCCCAGGTCCCCGGCGTATTGCGTCAAGAATCGCATGAGCGACAAGAGCGAGCCCCAGACGTAAGCCCAGTGGTGCTGGAGACGTGTTTTGGTCTGTTCGAGGTACGTGACGACGCGCAGAATTATGCCCAGTGCCAGGCCGTACAGATGGACGTCCAGTCTCTTCCGCAGATTGTGACTGAGTATATCTGTGCACACGTCAAGAATTGCTGTTGCGGGAATCCTTGCTGACGTGATCAGGGGAAGATGAGGAGCCCTCTGTCGACATAATCGGAACACCGTTTTCGAGTCTGCGGAGCACAATCTCTTCACCAGCACAGGATCCTCCACTGTGATTCTGATGCACAACAGACCAAAGACGGCATATGTGGCCTGTCGCGGGCCCCTGTATGCATGATGTGAGATGTAGGAAGTCATCGACAAGAAAGCGGAGAATGGCGTTTCTCCATCTTCGCTGGCGGGCAAACTCAAAAGACTAGCGGCGAACAACTTGTTTGCCTGCACGCAGGAATACAGCGAAAGGGTACAGGTAGCATCTGGTTCTGGCAAAGCAGTAAATCGCGCTTTCGCTTCCTCTTCCGTGGGCGGCGCTGGTTTCTGTGCGTCGCTTGTCAATGCTCGAAGCCCGACGAGGGCAAGAGTGGAATTCAAAGTCCATGGTGCCGGGTAGTCATCTTGCACCGCAATGTACTGATCTCGAATATTTGCGCAAGCGTGGGCTGAGTTGAGGACCAGCAGGCGAATTGTTGCTTCGTTGACGAAGTCTTGAAGCCGGTTTTGGTACACGTTCTGGGCCTCGAACTTGTTGTAGCTGGACAGGATGCCGACCACCACGAGAGCTCTTGGTCCGTGAATGGAACTCTCATGGACGTCATGAACGTACTGGGCCCGGTTAGCAAGTGTTGCGAGTCTCCGGATAAGCCTACCTTCATCAAGGCGGGAAAGAGGTCACGGTGCATGAAGTAGGTGACGAGGCTTGTTTGGAATCCGCCAGCAACAAGGGCAAGCACAGTCTCGACTGCCTTGATGCGCAACTCGTCCTCGCTTGACTGCCTCACGATGGATTCCAAACCCTGGACAAAGTCAGACATGAGTCGATCGACCTCATCCAGCCCAGCAAAGATGTCGATGATGTCGGTGTTCGGATTTGGGTACTTCTTATTGAAGACCGCGCACAAGAAAGCTATGAGATTCTAGATCTGTCAGGTACGGTCGAATTAGCGGAAAGATGAGGACTGCTTACGTCGAGGGCATTTCCGTTTCTAGGAGACATGCCAGAGTTCGCTTCGCCGACCGCTCGTTTGAAGAACGTTCGCATCTGGATCTGCCGGAGCGTCAGTGGCGAGGAAAGGCCGGCCGCGAGCGTAAGAGCTGACTATACTTGCATGTGCATCAGGTCGGAGGCCGTCAACGGTTCGAGGATATCATAGAGCCGCTGCTTGTCGGGTCTCAGCAAGAAAAGCTCTCTCCAGAACCCTTCAGATGGCACAGAGTCGGCGGCTTCCTCGTTCGCCAGCACATTGAAGAGCTGAAGGTACAGCTGGGTGATCTTTGGTTCGAACGAGTTTGGCCGTGACTGTTGGGTTAAGGGTGCGTCCATCGTGGGAAAAGGGGCTCAAAAGTGGTCGCTGGTGTGCACTGCCCTGGCTTCATAGTCCTGTAGAGACAGCTGCCTGCTTTGGGCAGCCTGGAGAGGACCAGTTCTTGACCTTGAATGGCTTCTCACCAGTCGCATTCACTCAAAGGTGACCACCGCTAGCGTTTATGGTGTGTGAAAGCCGAGCGGAGGCCTAGGAATACCAGGTGAGGGAGACGAGGACTTCAGAAGAGCAATAGGAAGTCAAGTGTCCGCTGACGGCGGGAATAACGTTGTCGGCCGTTCAGTGTGCTTGCTATCGGACACTGCCAAGTGGACGAGACGTCGCAAGCGATGCCGGATACTGATCATCACGTGATTGGTGGACCCGACTTTGCCGTCCTCGGCTACCTTGCCTTGATTGCAATGGCCACACGCCGATTGGCTGAATGTTGGGAGCATTTTGACTGTCACGTGAGCGTTTTCGGCTGACAAACTAAGTGCAGCTGCGGACGTGCGGACAGATGACACACCCTTGCATCTTTCGTCTTCATCTAATCCGACAACAGATTCTCAGGAACCTGTCGACATCGCGCTCACCCCTACGAATGTAAAAGAATTCGTCACTACACGCCAGCCTCTCTGCGTGCACGATATACGATTCCAACGAGCACCCGTCATGTCTGCGACGTATTTGATCCCCTCGACTACGTCATCTGCGGCGTTCTTTCGAGCATTGGCGATTGCCTCGACAGCACGATCATGTCCTCGCCATGCCCTGAGGACGTTTTCTTCAAGCATTGGTGCACGCCAGTCGGGAAAGCGAGACTTATATACCACTCCGTCATATCAACCTCATAGTTTACCAACTGATTTCCCTCTTCCCCCGAGAAACGCCGACGTACCCGATACCTCGATCGCCGGTCCAGAGCCGCAGCCCCATAATACAACGAAACAGCAACAGAATGCACCCCAGAAGAGCACTTCTGGCGAGACGGCGTCCATCAGCCTTCCAGAAAAAGAAGCACAAAAACCAAAGCCAGTGCAACCGCCGCAGCCGGCAGAGGCAAAGTCGACGAAACCACGACGGAGCAAGTTACGGCCTCGCAAGGCTGCTATGACCATAACGCCGACGGCCTTGATCCATCTTCGCGAGCTTCTAGACCAGCCGAACCCGAAAATGATCCGAGTGGGCGTTAAGAACAGAGGCTGTTCGGGTTTGGCGTACCATCTGGAATACGTGGACAAGCCCGCAGCTTTCGATGAAGTGCTTGAACAGGACGGAGTCAAAGTGTTAATTGACAGCAAGGCACTCTTTAGCATCATTGGCAGTGAGATGGACTGGCAGGAGGACAAGCTGAGCGCCAGGTTCATCTTCAAGAACCCCAACATCACGGAGCAATGCGGCTGTGGCGAGTCTTTCAGCGTTTCGTAAAAGTCCATCCAGTGTGCAGCGTTCAAGCGAGCATACCTCAAGAGGCTGATGAATATAATGAAAACCGCGTCTCCAGCCTAGTACACCCCCTTCTCATAATCGATAACTCGCACGTTGTCGAACCTGGGCCCGTTCTTCTTGACGAAGGCTTGGTGTACCGGGTCCTTAGAGACATAGTAATCTCGATCCTCCTTGGACGCAAATTCGACGACGAACCCATGAGTAAGCCCTCCCTTGATCGCGCCACTCAGTCAACGCAAAACAGCAAGAAGCGCGAAGACCAACCTGAGCGCCTTCGGGACTGTTGTCCACGCCGCCAGAGGAGGCGACGATGTACGGTTTGTTCGACGTTGGGTGCAGACATGTGTCTTTCAAGGCCAGCATGTCGTCGCAGAACTATACCATTATTATCGACCTCTCGACTCTGGTGAAGGACAGGACCGAGTCCGACGACACACCTCTTTCTTCTCCGCGTCGCTCAGCGACGATTTGAGCTGGAACAGCACGATGTGAATGATAGTCATGTTACCTGGTGATCTCGAGTAACACGCGTGAAAGACACGTTCTCGGTATTTAGTACGAGACCCGATGGCTGACGACAAGACATCACTACCTACGGAGTTGAGGCTCAATACAGTGTATGCCTGTCACCCACCTGTGCGGGGTCCAGTGCTGTACTATCGCCTGCCCCTCGTGTGCTTTTGCTTTTCCAAGACATCTAATACCACGCCGACAACTTCAGTCCCTGCTGTGACCTGCCTAGGTACAGTACCTGTGTATCATTTGACGTCGATCCACTCCATCTGACTCCTTGTTAGGCTGCCGCAGCCATATCACGTCAAGCCTCGGGCTCCCTTAATTACTCTCCGTTTGTCCGCCCCACGCCGGTCAAGTTTCGAGCCTTATCAAGAGCCACGCACACCTAGAGCCGAGAGCAGAGACACAAACCCCTGAGCCGAGAAGCGACTTTGAATCCCCTCCCTGTCTCTGTCCTTTCCCTTATCTTCGATCCCATCAGTCGTCGCAACCATGGCCACCCACTCCCACGACAACGGCCCCCTGCACTCGCACGACCACCACACGAACGGCGAACCGCACGGCCACACCCACGAGATCTACAACGGCCCAGGCTCCTTCCTGCACCGGGAGATGCCCATCGTGGAGGGTCGCGACTTCCGCGACAGGGCCTTCACAGTTGGCATCGGCGGGCCCGTGGGCAGCGGCAAAACCGCACTCATGCTCGAACTCTGCCTGGCCCTGCGCAAGGAGTATAACATCGCGGCCGTGACGAACGACATATTCACACGGGAGGACGCCGAATTCCTGACCAAGCACGGCGCGCTTACACCGGAGAGGATCGTTGCCATCGAGACGGGTGGATGTCCGCACGCCGCGGTCCGCGAGGATATCAGCGCGAATCTACTCGCGTTGCAAGGGCTGCACGCGAAATTTCAGACAGATCTCCTGCTCATCGAGAGCGGCGGGGATAACCTGGCAGCAAACTACTCGCGCGAACTGGCGGATTTTATCATCTACGTTATTGACGTGGCGGGCGGGGATAAGGTGCCCAGGAAGGGCGGGCCGGGCATCACGGGTTCGGACCTGTTGGTTATCAATAAATGCGACCTGGCGCAGGCGGTTGGAGCGGATGTAGACCTGATGGAGAGAGAGGCGAACAAGATCCGCGAGGGCGGACCCGTCGTGAGGGGTGTGATCAAGAATGGCGTGGGTGTGCGGGACACGGTGGAGATGATCCTCAGTGCTTGGAGGAGTACGGCTGGGTATGCTGTCAGTCGGAAACGATGGGAGGCGGGCGCTGCTCGAGGGAGTGGTGAGCAGCCGACGGCCAAAAGATGAAGCTGCATGCATCCCTAGGTACCAAGTGGATGACGAGAGCGTTGTCGTGCTTGACAAGCCGGCCATATCGCACTTGAGGCAACATATCTGGTTTCAACCCGGTTCACCAGCTGAGCCCACTTACGGAAGAGCCTTGGACGGTGTATACCTCGCCACCACGACATGACCGCCACTCTGTGCAGCCGAGTCAGTAAATTAGTTCACGCAGCCATCCATTGGTCAAAGTGAACAGAACCGGATCAGGCATATGGTCATTGCGCACTGTGATCCAGCCGACAGATATCACAAAACATGTCCTCCCGAACAACTCTTACGGGTACCGCGTATAGGAACATCCGTTGGACTTTTGGGAAATGGCAATTGGGTATTCCTTTGGCAGCATAGATTGTGGTTGGGTGGCACAGCGGGTGCAAGGACTGTACATGTGTAATGGTTACGAAGAAGTCTACATTCGGATTCAAGCACATAATATTGGAGACTTTGTGCCACATCGCTTCTGTCCCTAAAGCTACAGCCGCTTCACACTGGCAAACCGGCTGAGGGCAGGTCCCAATTCGACTCTATCCCGCTTCAGGCGCTCCTTGTCCTTCTCGGCCCTCTCCTTCCTCATATCCTCCAACCTCATCCTCTTCTCGTCGATTATGTTCTTGCCGCCCTTCTTGCGCAGATACTTCCTCAACGCACTATTCTTGCCCCTCGCACGGTGCTTCTCCTTCTCCCGTAGTTTCGCGAGAGGGTCTTCCGCCGGGGTATCCAGATCCTTTTCACGCCTTCTTTGCTCCGCACTGCGCGTGTCGAGCGTGCCAATGAAAGTAGGATCCAAAGCGATGGTTTCGGGCTGGAGTTTCGTAAGCAGCGATTTGACTTCTGCCTCTTGCCTCTGTTTACGCGTCTCGTAGGGGTTGACTTCGAGGGCGTCGTAGTTTGGTTCTCCCGCGCCGGGGACGATGATGCTGTTGAACCCTCCGGCGTGGGAGATGCCGAGGATATCGTCAAAGGGGCAGAAGCGCACACGCTCGACACGTTGGCCGTCGTTCCCCCAGTTCAGGTAGGGCGATTGAACCTTTTCAGGTTCGTGGGACGGGATCGCTGTGAACAAGTCTTTCCAAATGGTCACGCCAGTGCCAGTCGCTACGGCCGCGAGGCCCCTGTCGGAAATGTCAATTGATGAAGCGGGTTGGCGGGTCGTGTAAGAATGGACCTCTTTCAGGGCACGGATGTCCCACAGCTTGAGGCGCAGGTCTTGGCCGCCGCAGAGCATGTAGTGGCCCGATCGGTCAACCGCGATCGATCGAACCGGCCCGGAGTTGGACTGCATCTTGATCAACGCATCCGTGGAATTCGGAGACCAGAGCGAGACTGTGCCGTTCTGGTGGCCCACGTGGAGGATGGCATTGTAGGGATTCTGCGCCAGCGAAGTGGGTGATCCTTTGCGGGTCGAATACTCTGCCACAATCTTCCCGGTCGACGTGTCCGTGTACCTCAGAAACCCGCTGTTTTCGATACCGGCGAGGAGAAAGTGGTAGGGTAGGAACTCGAGGTGCGTCGTCTCGACGTATTTTCGCAAGCAGTGGATTTCCACTCCGGCCTGATCGTAAATGTAGGTATGTTTCTTTTGCGCCACGGCGAAGAACTGGTCGTTGTGCAACCATTTCGCGTCCCTCACCGTTTCGTTCAGATGTAACTCACAGCCGGGCTTCCCGGCTCGCCATTCGCATGTAGCGATATGGCCCTTCCTCCCCGCGAGCAGCAAACTGCGCCCATTCCTCGTGTAATCCGAAACATAGGGCCCTAGGTCCAATTTGAACTCGACCGACTTGTTTGCCTGCTGAATCCCGACCGCGTCTAGTATATCATCCTGCCGCACTTTGTATGTCCTCTCCAGCTCATCTTCGGGCTGCAAAAAACCTTCCTCGTTCTCGTAGAGAATCTCCGCATCTTTTGCATTCAACACTGCGTCTCGGTATTTGGTCTCGATGCGCTTGAGATTTGCGCGCAGTTTCTTGTCTTTGGCTTCATTGATGCGGACGGGGCGGCCTCGCCCGTATTTCCTACGTGCTTCGGCGATGCGTTTCTGGTTCTCTTTGTCTTCCTGGGTTAGGTGCGTGGGTTTTCGTTTCGTGGGCGGCTGGATGTTGCGGATCGTGAGCTGGCCGCCGCTGTTTTCGACGAGAGTCTCCATGGCTGTTGGCAGCTGGTCCCTTGCGGCACAACTCGACAGGACTCTGAGGGTTCTGACAGCGACAGTAGAAAGGGCTACAGTGCCATATTCGCAAGGCATGAAAGTGCTCGACTCCGAAATTTCTCGGTTTGCATCCGAAGTTCTGCCGAAGCGCGGCACGAGTGGGGCTGCGAAATACGGCGAGCTGTTAGAACATGGGAGTCCGGGTGCAATGGCCGACCGTACGCGTGAGTCTTCTGTTCGCGCTGTTCCGTACTTGACTTATCAAGATTTCTTCATGTTATTCGGACACGATAACAGAAACTTTCAGGGGATCCCTCCAAGGATAGCACTCGTTACCACCCGGTCTGTTTTCTGCTCGAGAACGACGCAACGGTGACGTGATATGTGTACGTGCTCGAGAGAGCTTGGTCGGGTATATGCGTGGACACCACCAGCAAGCGAGTGCATGGCGAGTAATGCCGTGGTGAACATGCACACAGTACGAGGTACACGGCATGTCTGACCCCGCATCCGCCCGCCATTGCAAAAGCTCCAGCTCGCGCCTCAGCTCTGCCGTTGAGCCAATATTGACCAAGGATTTGCTTCTCAGACTTGGCCAAGTAGAGACCAGATCGTATCCTCTTTACAGCTGATTCGACAGAATGTCCGAGCTCGAGCTGCAACTGGCCAGACCATGCGAGTTTCCCGGTCACCTGCAGCCTTCACTCGCTTCTGATCATGACTTATACCTTTCATCAGCTACTCCTCGGATGACAGCGGCTGTAAGGCTTCGTAAGACCAGAGACTTGCCGCGTCTCTCAAAGGGATGCCACGTGGGCAGCCTTACGCCTGGCTACCCTGCCCGAGCATCAATGAACCTCTACGTGGAAGGCTGACGAGTCTGCAGACGTCAGAGGCCGTTCCGACGCAATCCTTACAAGAGAATAAATTCCAATGTGCTGTCTTGCGCACGCTTGAAGCTCTCTCAGACGCCATCCTGAAATACTCGCCAAATGTGGTCAACGAAGCTCCTCGTTTCGCTTTTCATCGGCGCCGTCGTGGCCCAGAGTAAGGTGACGGTCTTGCACAAAGCACATAACCTCTCTTATGTAGGAGTCGGCTTGCAAGGCACCGAACAGTTTCTGGGAATAAATTATGGTCAGGATACATCGGGGCCCAACCGCTTCAAGCCTCCCAGCGCCTTCCCCTATCCTACTGGCACCACTGTCCAGGCCACAGCCGCGGGGCCAGCCTGCCCTCAAAACACCATTCTGTCATTTCTTGGTGCCATCAGCGAGAACCCAGGTGTCTACAATATTTCTGAAGATTGTCTGAGTCTTCAAGTCGTCAGACCGGCAGGAACCAGACAGAACGCGAATCTTCCGGTGATGGTTTGGATCTACGGCCAGGGATTCGAATCGGGCTCGTACAATTATTCGCTCTACAATCCTACTGCTCTAGTAGCCGGGTCCGCTGCCAAAGGCACACCCGTGATTTATGTGGCCATGAATTACCGTGTCAATGTGTTTGGGTTCGCCAACAGTCCAGCACTCAGGTCGGAAGGATCACTCAATGCTGGTCTGCTTGACCAGAGACTGGCACTCCGCTGGGTTCAATCGAACATCGTGGCTTTCGGCGGGAACCCAAGGAATGTGACCATCTTCGGAGAGAGTAGCGGTGCCACTAGCGTAGGATTGCATCTAACTTCGAATGGTGGCAATGGTGAGATTCGACCTACTTGCGTCCACGCCACACACTGATCGCTATGCACAGGGACTGCGCCTTTCCGACGCGCCATCCTTCAATCTGGTGGCCCAACAGGGGATCCAGGTCTTACGGGCAATATTACCGCCAATAACACAGCTGCAGTCGCCCAGTTGGCTGGTTGTACCTCCACCAACGACAGCCTGGTCTTGGCATGTCTTCGCGATATCGCTGCAGACTCGCTCTTGAACGCTGTTCTCCAGTTCGAGAACACTACAACAGCAGGCGGTTCATTCCAAGACATCTTCTTCCCAACAGTGGATGGAAGCTATGTGCCTGCGGCGCCGTCAACGCTTCTCCGTACAGGTCGCCTTCACAAGAACGTCTCGATCATTACCGGATGGAATGAAAACGATGGCAGCATCTTCGCGCCCCCCACGTTGAATGCCTCGACCGCGGTCCAGACATACCTACGGTCGGCATACCCACATCTCAACTCCACCACGATATCAACCCTGCTCTCCCTCTATCCGCTTAACGACTTTACGGTTGCGGCGCAGATGTTGAAGATTTCACCGTATTTCCTCCAGGCATCGCAGATCTACCGCGACGTCAATTTCGCATGCCAGTCCCTTGACGTGGCTCACCGCGTCGCCCAGCGCGGTAGTGCCAGCTACCTCTACGTTCTCAACACGACGTCCCTCGCCAGCGTGCTGTCCCTGTTCAACGCCAGCTTCGAGGGAGTGATTCACTTCTCTGACGTGCCATTCGTGTTCGACCAACCCAACGTCGGCTTTGGGACCACCGCCGCGGCGAATCTCACAGCAGCAAGAATGTCCGGCAGCTGGGCTCGTTTCGCAACGACAGGCCACCCCAGCGGTAATCCCGATGTGACGCTCGCAGGATGGACGCAGGCGTACACGAGGGCTGAGGCGGCGAAGACGGGCCAGAACGTCACCAGGGCGACGGTTAGGGTGATTGGCGGGCCGAATGCGGGTAATGCAAACTTGTCCACGGCCGCGAGGGATGTCGTCGAGCCAGGCCTACTGCGGAGGTGCGCTTTCATCAATTCGGCGGCGTTCTACCAGCAGCTGCAGACGTAGTTGAGACTGGGCTAGAGCCATCATCCATCTCAAAACAGGCGGCTCAGTGCGCACAGATAGATCGATAGATCGATTTGTATGACTCTCACTTTCGGTGTGGGATGGATCCGCTCGCTGGTCTTGAAGTTCATGATCGAAAACCCGAAGTGAACATGACAGTGACATAGCCACTTGCTGAGTCTACCTAAGTGCCTTTCCTCTGCAAGTAGCTCCTGGGGCAGTAGTGTACTGTATTGTCCTGATGAGCAGTGCCAGAAGTGAGAACCCGCTACGGCGCATCATTCGACGATGACGACATTCTCTTCAGCGCATTGTTGCTAACTTGTGACAGTTATTGCACTTCACTTGCGTGTCTCTTTACTCTCTGTTCGACCTCACCGTGACAAAGCCTATCCGCCACGATACCCGACTTCTGCGGCCCGTTAAATCATCATAGTAGCCGTGGATGTGGTATAACGGAGAAGGCGGTCGGCGGCGTCCCATCTTGACTGTCCGATGAGGTTTGCACCTACTCACCTCTAGTCTGGACTGAGGTCAAGCGTGTTAATCTGAGACTCCCAGGGTAGCCTGCTCTCTCCCCGCTTTGTCGAATCCCTACTGCTTCTTTATCCAAAACCACGACGATGTGGCAAGGGACCAACAACCCTACTCCCCCATCGACCACATACTGATGCATGCTCTTGTCCGATACGGAACCGCTGAGTTGTAACATCAATTTCGATGGCACTAGCTACCTCACAGCAACTGTCACGGGTAGGGATTTCGTTCTCCATACTTGCAGCCTTCGGCGGGAAAAGCAGACGAAGCATTCACCAGCCTCCACCTTTGGTCAAGAACCCCACGCCTTTCTGATTGCAATCGAATCTCCTTCGCGCCAGAAGAACTTCGGCAGAACGCTGATCTCGATGTCCGTCCAATTTTGCCAATCCGGGAAGTGAAACCTGAATTCGCCGAGACATGATAATCCTTCTCGGGGAAGCACCGAGCCCTCAAGACGATATGAATCAACCAAGACCATCCACATCCACACAAGACACTCTGTGACTATGGGGTTGTCAGACGCTGGCACCCATGGCAGCGCCTGAGCTAGCTTGGTCCTGGAGATGGTGTGACACAAGATGCCCGCCACGTAGTTCGGAGCGATGCTCCATCTCATGTGAGCATAGCAGAGCAGCGCCAACTGCAGGCACTTCTCCAAGCTCGGCTCGGCAGCAGTGAGCCAGGGACTGGCCACGGCGTAGTCGGGGAATTGACTTTCGGCCTTAGGTACTGCGCCCAGTCCGTGTTGACAGGCGTATGAGAATCGCGCAAGCAGACGTCGGCTCTCGTTACTCAACATACCCTTGATTATCAATACCTGAAATCCCACGGGCAGAGTGGCAGCCACGTCATAATACTTGCTGGCAGCGGAACAGTTGAATGCGGAAATGAGCAACTTCGGACTTTGGTGTTCTGGCAAGATTTCCAGCACATTTGGTCGGCCTTCCAAGACGTCCATCCAACAACTGAATCTAGTCGAAGGGCTGATATTAGCGTTCTCTGGCATGAGCAGGAGTTTGGACTCACTGCAACAGCAACCCTCCATATCTCCCGTCGAACTCTGCTCGGTCGATAGGACCAGCGGTAGAATCGAGTAGTCGCTTCAGGGCTTTGCGGTGCAGAGCACTTTCTTGGTGGTTGCCTCGAAATTGCTTGTCCCCCTGTCAGCATATGTTTGCAGAAGCTGGCCATCAAATCAATGTCTCACTGCCAGGAAACTCAACAGGAAGATGGTGTTGATCGCGGACGGGCTGTCCGCGGCAGTCCTTTCTGTGACAATGTCTTTCTTGAGCAGCGAGATGGCTAAAGCATTATGCTTTAGCTGTTCCTGGCTATAGTCGAACTCCCAGCTGTTGGTCTCCTTCCGGTGGAGCTCGAGGCAGCCGTAGGCGAGCGCGGCGATGCAGTGCTGCGCAGCCTCGCTCTGACACCCTGGACTCGAAAAATACTGATCGACAGCGACTTCAGTGACGCACATGAGGACTACGTGGTTTATCACCTACAGATTCAAATACATTGCAGACGTTGAAGAGAACGAAAGCTGGCGCAGCATTTGGCAGGATCCATTGGAACCCTGTTCCACCTCACAGTCAGCTTTGTGGGGGAGCACGCGAAGGTGGGCGTCTCATCTGACAAATGTCGAGTGCTCGATAAAAGGAGCCCACTCTTGGGTGAGGCACGTTGTAGAGCGGGTCCAAATAGTGGACATCCGAAAACGACATGGCACTGTCCGGCGTGCTGCTCGGTGACACGGAAGCATGGCCGTTCGGATATGGAGAGCTCGCTTCCCTAGGTTACCGGTCACTAGAATGTTCAAGCAAGGACAATGACAGGCTACCGACAATACCCACCTGCGTGGCGGCTCCTTTCGCTGCCGGCGGCGTTCATACGAGACCTTCGAAGCATGGGAGAGCGCTTCAGTGTCTTGGTGTCTGTACTCTTTCTCCGACAGTACGTGGCTGGTCCGGTCGTAGACAAATCGTATTCGAATCGGTCCGTCTTTCGCCATGTGAGAAGGTCAAATGGCGTCAATGGAAATGGGTATCCTGCACCGTGATGAGGTTGACATCAGCTCATCCTTGAGGGGCCCTCACTCAGCAGGATCAACAGGCTTTTTCGGGCGAGAGTTATATATCCCACGACATACCAGTTTATCCTCGACTTTGCCATTCCAATCGCAGACGTTCGATGCACTATGACAGTGCCGGCAGCAAGGCCGGAAGCCCCGCCTCTTGCGTCTGCGGGGCGAAACCCTGAGCTACAGAATTTCTCGGTCCAGCCTGTTCGGGTGAGGAAAGAAGTCATTGGATTCTAGGTCCACGAATGCGAGCTCGCACAGGCGATTTTGTGCGGCCATATCCAGGCCACTGTTCTACACCAACAGCATTGCTGCCCTAGTTCTACTTCGCGAGCTTCACGAGATCTAGGCGTGAAAAGCTTGTGAGAGCTTCTACAGGCCCAAGGCTTCGCCGTCCAATCAGCTGGACATGAAACACTTCTTCGTTTGGCATGGCGTCCAGACTACTGTTCAGACTATGAACCATGCAGGACATTAGTCACGGCTGGAGGAGACCTACCCCCGTCCTTACCAAAGTATGGACTCATTCTGCCGGATATGACAAATCAGACGTTCGGCAGACACTTTCCGAAGGCCATGGTTTGCCTGGGTACGTATACGGCCTGAAGAAGGGGGCTCACTTTACCGGACTACTGTGTACGGACTGTTCTCCTGACAGCGCACAATCGACGGCCGGTTTTCTCTACTACTCCTCTTCCTTACTGTCGCGAAGCCCGTCGCGGGTCTTCAGTGAGGTCACAAGACTGGAGCACAATGCCCACACAAAGACGCATTTGTAAGCGTAAGTCGTCGCAGAGCGGAGGCGCATTTCGCGGTTGTTGAATGCTGGTCGGACCAGTGGCCCGCTCCATGTCTTCGAAGCAGCTACACGGCCCCAAAAAGCCAAATTTGACGGGGGTCCACCAAGGGTCAACAATGGCGAGATGATGCCTGGTGCCCAAATCGTCGCCATAGGTCGAAGGTATGTTCCGGTCTGCCTCTGTTCGCAATCTGCTGCACTCGTTTTCTCCGGTAGCGGGTCTTGAGCATTCAGCCATGGTTGTGATGGCAACATCATCCAGTCTGCAACATAGGAGCGTAGGCGATCTCGAGACGGCATTGAAGTGGGAAGGTCGGTCGGATCGAGTGCGACTCATCGAAGCGGTGAAACCGAGAGCGCGTCGACGGTCACGGCGGACAATAAACTCACCTAGCTGCCGCCACTGAATATCCATTCGCGGCTCAGAACCTGGCAGCTCGTGGTGCGACACGTGGGTGTTGCTTCGGAGCATTAGCAGTCGGAGGGAAGCCGGACCTACAAGACTTTCGCCCACCATGCTGTGCCAAAATCAGACGAGACTGCCACAAGGCAATCCACCAGGTCGACATCGCTTACGGAGAGTATCCGTCTCGCCTGGGGCCGTGCCAGACCGACTGCGTAACTGCGCAGGATGTCTTTGCAAACTGCACATGGACAGATCTTGGTCGGAGTGATGGTCCAGGTTGATGCAGGACTTCGCACAAGGTCTCCGAGTAGTCATGGTCTCCTGTTGGTACGTGTGGCAGAGAGAGTCTGCAGGATGGGTTGTGTGAGGACATATCTGGACAAGTCTGCAACTCCTGCGCCCCCAAGAGTAGCGGGAGACTATAAATTTTGTCGACCTGTCTCCGGTGTCTTCAGCCGAAATCATGCCATCGAGGTCTCTGGCCATTCAATGCTCAACCCTGCCGAAATGCACGTATGCAGCATCATGGTGTTCTTGCCTCGACGTCATTTCTCACCAGAAGAAAATGTCATCATACCTCCATCGCAACATGTCGGCTCGTCCGATATGTTGAGGAACGAGTCAGAACAGGGGCGTGCATAGAAGCGACTGCCGGGGTAGCTTTGGATTCCAGCCTCGCAGGCGCTTACCGCACACAAGCTGCTTGGCGGGCCCGTCCATGTGGTAGCTCCTCCCTCTATACAGTAGATCCTTGATGGTTTGTCACTGGACGAATCTGCCAAGCTGTGGCAAGACGGAACAGCAAGGCCCAGGGTTGGACGGCATGTCTCCGCTCCGCAGCGACGACTAATCAGCACATCCAGCTCTGGCTTGGCGGACTTGGCGCCGAGGCTTGAAGAGCTTTCTCCCACCGCCATGCGCTCGCCCAGACTTCGACGATGTGCTCGCCAAGACACTCGATTGCAACTCTAGTCCAGATTCGAAAGACATGGCAAGACGACGATAGCCAGTGGCCATAAGGATCTTCCGATTGCGACAAAGTGATTGCTTCTTCCTCGCCGCGAATGGCAATGCCCACGAGGCTCGCCAATCTTTGCAACAACCCGGCCACCTGGGTGGGGTAAATGATGTTTGCGATGGTCGTGATTTGACCGGCATCTTTCTTGCGCTCGGCCGTGTCCGATCTCGCGATACGGAATTCCAGAATATGAACATGTTCGAGGCAGGCTCTATGAGCGTGGCATTCCATTTTCCTTGGATCGTACGGAGTATTTCGCTTCGCCGCGTCTTTCATCTTTCCCTTCCTGGACGCTCTCAGTCAGCTGCTTTAAGAAGCCGTGCGAGCGTTTGAATGTCAATCCGAGGAGGTCGCGTCCCACGTACTTCAGGAGCGGAGACGAGCAATAGTTGAGGCCTATCTGGAGTCGAGGTCGACCACGATCAACGACTCCGTCGATGTTGGCAAGAAGTCAAACCACGGTGATGATTCCGCTTCAGGTGTGTCGAGCACGGCACCGGCAGCATTGTAACATGGCCTGACGAGTAGCGCTTCCTAGTTACGATGGTCGGCCACACTGCAAGTGAAAGGACGCGAAGAAAGGGAACTGGGGCAAAGCGATCTCGACCACGTTGCTGGTTCTCCAGCTATTATACGGCAATCCAGACTCCTCATGTTGGAGCCCGAACGCTATTTAGATTTGCAAGGCGCACCATGACCTAGGGAGGGGTTCTCGTCGCATGACTGGAGATGGCATGCTCGCTTCTCTGCCTGCAACACGTCCAAAGCCGAGGCGAATCATCGCCACTGCTGGGGCCAAGCAGCGGCGGGACACTGTCCATTGGCGACAGTCCTTCTTGAAGGACATGGCCTCTCTCCGACAGTCTTGGCTCTGTTAGCTCGGCCCCGCTCACCTGTCAGCTTCAGCGGAGCGCGAGGGCATCGGGAGCCAGACTGGGCAGTGCCAGCCCTGCCAAGAATATTGGCATCGTGATGGAATGTCCTTCGACCCAGATAAATTTGATCCAATAAGGTTCGTCCTTCTTACAGCGTGCTCAAAGCAAGCATTCTCGTAGGCACGGGCGGAATCTCTTGGCATACAACGGGCTCAGAAGATTTTCATATCCCACGCTGCGTCAAACGATTACGACGCACGATTTCGGACGCGTGGGCGACGCCCGGGAGAAACGAAAGAATTCATATCGACGTATAAAGACCCCTGCTCTTCGACAATGCCACGAACTTCTCGCTTCTCCCAGCGCTCTTCTGGGATTGACATACAGCCCAATCCACCGATTGCAAGACCACAAGGCCGGTGAACATCATGCCTTCCCCCCTCACAGCCAAATATGATTGGATCCTTGCGATCACCACCATCGCCTTTGTGTTCAGTGCTTTCGGTAACGGCGCCAACGATGTCGCCAATTCCTATGCCACCTCGGTGGCAGCAAGAACCTTGACCATGCCCCAAGTGGGAATCCTCTCCATGATTACAGAATTTGTGGGTGCCGTCGCGTTGGGAGCCCGAGTCACGAGCACGATCAAGAACGGCATCATCAGCATCGACCGTTTCGAAGGACGTCCGGGAGTCTTGATGTTGGCCATGGGCTGCGCTGAATTGGGCAGTGCGACCTGGTTGATGGTTGCAACCGGGCTTGGGTTCCCAGTGTCCACGACCCAAACCGTCGTCGGAGCCCTCATCGGTGTCGGCTTCGCCGCCCAATCACCTATCAAATGGGCCTGGGAGTCTGGCAGCGTGTCTCAGGTAGCAGCGTCCTGGGGAATTGCACCACTCATCGCCGCTGGCTTCTCGGCTTTGATCTTCGGAGTGCTCAAGTACTCGGTGCTGGAACGGAAGGACTCCTTCAAATGGGCCATGAGACTGATTCCCATCTACTTCGCCACGACCGCCGCAATTCTAGCCCTCTTCATTGTCGTCGAGGCTCCCACAGCACCCTCGCTGGAGGAATTCGGCGGAGGAAAAGCCGCCGGAATTATCCTCGGCGTGTGGGCCGGTGTCTTGCTCATCACATACGTCTTCTTCATGCCATACTTCGAACGACGTCTGATCAGAGAGGACCCGCGCGTCAAATTCTACCATGTTCCATTGGGTCCGCTGCTTCGCAAGGAGAATCCGCCGCTGTACTGGCCGGGAAAGGAAGACGGCAAATTTGTCATCGACTACTATGAGGACCCCTACGCCGATGACACCGCAAGCTCGACATCGACCTCCGTGAAGAATGGCAACGGGACTGCTACATTGAGCGACGGCGAGCATCAAGTCCCCTTGGACCCGTCTCTGGAGAAGGGTGTCAATGACAAGACTGCGGCCCCGAACACCGTGCGCAGGAGGGGATACGCTGGACCACACGAACGATTCCTCGACCCTGTCAAGCATCTATCCATCACCAATCCTCGTCGTATTGTCGGCTACATCAAATTTGGACTGCTCCAAGGTGTCACACGGGACTGTGTCTCGCACGACTCGGCCAAGCTACGAGACATCCACGGGCGGGCGGCGAAGTACGACATACGTGTCGAACATCTCTGGACCTACTGCCAGGTTGTCTCCGCCATGCTGATGTCCATTGCCCACGGTAGTAACGACGTTGCCAACGCTGTCGGGCCTTGGGCCGCCTCGTACCAGACCTACCAAGCCGGCGAGGTCAACACTCGAGCTGCCACTCCCATCTGGTTCCTCGTCATCGCCGGTTTCTTGCTCGGCGCCGGGTTCTGGTTCTACGGCTACCACATCATCCGCGCCCTCGGCAACAAGATCACCCAAATGTCGCCCACTCGTGGCTTCAGCGTCGAGCTCGGCGCTGCCATCACCGTACTGCTCGCCTCCCGCCTCGGTCTTCCGGTCAGTACGACCCAGTGCCTCACGGGCGCCACAATGGGCGTGGCGTTGATGAACTACGACCTCGGTGCCGTCAATTGGCGCCAACTTGTCTGGATCTTCTCGGGCTGGCTCATGACCTTGCCCGCCGCCGGGTTGATGTCGGGTTTGCTGTGCGTCATGGCCCTCAATGCTCCCCACTTCTAGACATCTGTGGGTTTTAGCTTTGTTGTCGTCGGTAAAGGTAACCTTATGTAGATACAGTACGGAATGGTACTTCAAGCAGGGGAGGAGGTATAGAAACATATCACAGCCATAGTGTATACTACTAGTAGATGGTATACTAATGTCAGGAATGGCTACCAGAGCTTACTAAGCCTGCCAAGAGGACGCCTTCAACTCTCATGCACCTCGCATAAGAGTCTTACCCTCCTCTCATGCTTTGAGTCCTGTTTGACCTAGAGGTCTAGGGACACCTAATATCATTAAAACCCATCACTATTACTCCCTGCCTATCGCTATAGGCTGTTCCTAACAACTAAGTAGTAGTGCTGAATAAATACTTTGTAATCAACCACCTACTAGTATAGTACTTTACTACTAGTAAGTACTTAGTACTATATAGGCCCTCGTATAAGTTATAATCCGGGCCTAGCCTAGATCTAGCCCGGATTAAGCCCGGTTTAGGCGATTTAGAGCGAAGTAAAGTAGGCTGGCCCGAGCTAGCCTAAGCCGACTCAGGTTAACTCAGGCTAACTCGGGTTGACTCGAGCTGACTCGGTATTAATCCGTGTTAGCCTAGGCTAAAGTTAATATACTAAATTCTTTTAGACTTATTTGCATATTTTATATAAATATAAAATTATATTAAAATCAGCTTGTAAGTCGAAAAAAAAACTCAAGAAAAGTTTAAAATAAAAGAGAAAATTAAGGAATAAAAAATAAAAATTCGAGAGTCGAACTCAGAACTTTTTTTTTAGACTTTACTTAAATCACTTTAAATCGGGCTAATCTAGGCTAACTCGAGCTGACCCGATTCAGCCGATTTAAGGTAATTTAAATACTTAGTACTAGACTTAGTTACAGCCCGATCTCAATCCGGCGCTGATCCACCTTCAGCCCACCTCAGCCCGGGTCAGCTCGGTTTCAGCCTAGGCCTGATCCGGGCTTAAACTAGACTAGAACTAGGCTGATACTAAGAGGAGCGGCACTATAGTACTATATTGATCTTAGACCGATCTCAGACCGATCTGGAAGCGATTTAGAAGCGATCTGAGATCGGTCTCAGATCGATCTTAGACTTGTTTAACCCCCCCCCTTAAGCGGGCTATACTATATATATATACTAAGTAATCCAGGCGATTCGGGCTGGAACTGGGCTGAAACTGAGCTGGGAGCGGACTGGAACCGAGCTAAAATCGAGCTGGAGCTAGGCTGGAACCGGGCTACGCCAGTCTCTATATAGTAAGTACATAGTAATACTGTGCTTCGGAATCCTTTTCTTCTATAAGGAACTACAAATTCTATCGTATCGGGTTAAGATTAGACCCGCGACTACATATATATAAGAAGTACTTATGTAGTACTATTCTAAGTTACTATACATATAGTATTAGCTAAAGTACAACACAAAATATCTATGTAGTAATATGAGTAGAAAGTACATACTTAACTTACTAGTACTCACCCACTACTAGTACTACTAGTATATTCAAAGTTGTATACATAAGTACATATAATAGTGAGGTCTATGTACATGTAATCCCAAGTATAGTAGTACTTAGTAGCTCTGATCTAGGTTTGCTTGGGGATTAGTGATATAATCCAGGTTTGAGCCTGATCCGATCCAGGCTAGACTCTGGTCTAATCTTGGTATGATCCGGGTTTGATCTGGGTCTGATTCTGTCACACCTCTTGGGATAGTAGTATATGTACCAAAAGTAAGTATGCACATAGCAATCTTCATGAAGGGTGCCGTGCAAATGGTACGACATCCACGTACGGGATCCTCACTCGCCCTGGAATATATTCAGTGGTAGAGTCGCTGCAACACCAAAATTAGGCATATCGACCACCTCTGCCAGCTTGAGATCCACGGCAATGGATGCGAGCATGTAGGCCTCCGTCCGTGTCAAACCCCGCGTGGCTGTGAGGTAATTGATGATACCCCGAAGAGCGTCCCGCGTCGCCTCCAGCAGGTCGGAATTGATGCCCAAGGCCGCGTAAGAGCCACGATCCTCGAAGCCAGCAATGGGAGCCAGAGGTGCGGCGAAGTAATGCGGCGAGGCGACCCAGTCGTGGTTCTTTCGTACTGTCAAGCGAAGAGTCGCGTGCATTGACGTCTCGATAGCAGTACCGCAGACTTCCCCGTCCCCTTGCGCCGCATGACCATCGCCGCAACTGAACAGCGCGCCGGGCGTCTTGACGGGGAGGAAGAGCTTCGACCCTACAGTCAAGTGGCGACAGTCGATATTGCCCCCTGTGATGAGAGGCGGGATGGTCGAGAACTCGCCGTCTGCTTCGGGAGCGACGCCCATTTCACCAAGGAATGGCCGAAGCGGGATCCTGATGCCTTCTTTGAACACGGCGTAGGGCTTGTCGGCGGGTAGGTCCCAGATCTTGATCTGAGGCTCTCGAAACTCATCGGCTAGCAGGCCAAAGCCAGGCATGACCGCCGTCCAACCCCAGTCTGCCGTTTTGAGGTCCAAGATCTCCACTTCCAACGCATCCCCAGGCTCGGCTCCATTGACGTACACGGGACCGTACACAGGATCTGCGAGGTTGATGTCGAAGTTGGAAACGTCCTCGGCAGATGTTGATGTTGAGACCTGCCCGTTGCTAGCGTCAAGGGCGTCGAATGTCACCACGGCGCCGGAGTCGACCTTCAGCACGGGGGTGATGGCGTTGGACCATTTCAGATGGCTCTGGCGACGATTGATGTGTAGGGAATGGGAACCCATGTGACCAACTCGACGAAGCAATGAGGGTGATAGTTGAGTAAATGCTCGATTGTTGCAGGTCTTGTCCACAGTCTTGCGAAGGGAGTAAAAGCAGTATGATCATGTGAACCGGGGCAGCCTGATATGAGGATCCATCATCGTTTCCATCACTGATGATGCATCATACGTCGGAAAAGAGCGCGTCGATGTCCCACAACGACGTCAAGCCGTATCAGGAAGGAGGATTGGGCGGAGAAATCTCGGGGCCCTCGGTGGTGGCAGCAGTCGCGTCGAGAAATCCAGGTAGTGGGGGAGGGGCCTCATAGCCTGATGTCTCGTGCTTGCTATGCGGCATCGGAACGTACTAAGTAAGTGCCGTGTAAGTAAAGTTGGCTGCTGTTATGAGTCAAACGCTTACCAATCCACTCACCATCACTGTAAAGGTCGAGCTGGTTCCTTGTCCGCTCCCACAGCAGGACCAGAGTAGACGGGGCTGGGGCTGTACATGTCGTGACTTTCATTAGACCTTCGCCCATGCCAGAAGTACTAGGCCACCAACTTGAAGGAGAAAGTGAGAGAAGTGGGTGGCGTAGACAATAAGTACTCAATGCATGAGCGACAGTACATAAGCACCTGGCTTGTGGTGAAGTGTTATGGAGGCGATGACAGCTTGGATTCCAGGGACCGCTCGTTGAAGGCTGCGTCCACAGCTGAATAGCCACATTGAGTTCGGGGCATCGTGCAAAAGTCGGTGCGGCTGCCTGAGAAGGTTCGGTACAGGTACAGGTGCAGGTGCAGGTGTAGGACGTGATGGGGATTTTGAGGTATCCTAGATCGAATCCTGGAGTGAGCGGTATGAAGCCTTGATGGTCGCCAAATGCCAAGTAGCGAAGTTGTACAAGCATCTACGGTGGGTATGTAATTGTGGGAGTGCTCCATGTTCTCTCGTGCTGGGGAAATGAAATTGCGCTTCCAACAGCGAGGACCGCGACCACCCGATAAGGCCATGTTCGTGACTGCCACGCCATTTGTACCGCGACAATCATCCTGCAGGATCCGTGCAGACGAGAGATGCTCCACGGCCTTTCCAGGCAGAAATCCCTAAACGCTCCTTCTCATTCACGCTTCTCGACAGGACGAATACGCAATACCCGTTAACAACTCCCGAGGGGCTGATCTTCCTGCTCCTACTCGGACTATCAACGAACCATGAACAAGACTGCTCATCTAGAAAGGCGCTCTCGAAGGGTATGTCGGCGTGCATCCCCCGGTGTACTGCAACATGCTGTCTCGGATCCAACCAGGCCATGACTAAGTGCCGACCTGACTGAATTACTTATGAGCCCCGCAATCACAGATCTCTTACCGTGGCGGCGGCGCCAGGCCAACGAGAACCGAGATTCCTATGCCGCAACGAGGAACTAGACGATGGATTCAGTCAAGGCTGGAGGCCTAAAAGCAAGACTGCTGTTAGGCGACAAGAGCTCGAAATATCCGAAGCCGAGCGCCTCGCTGGGGCCATGCGAAAGTAACTGCCCTTGTCAGCTTAGTCGCTCAAAGATCAAACCCTAGCATGAGCCTCACACGACCCTCACGAACGCCACCAACTGCGCCCGCCTGCCTTATGAACTTCGTCACCTTCTTCATACACGGTACACATTCGGATGCCCCCAGCAGAGATGGAGCAACGTCCTGTGCAACTGAGTCCATGGACATGGCCGATAGATGCCTCCTGCCCATGGAATCGCCGGGCACATCATATCCAAGTCCTGGTCGCGACATAATCCCACACGACCGCCGAGTACAGGGGTGACATAAGCACGGCGACATTGCCTCTTCCCTGCAGGTCTTCGAAGCCACCGCCGCTGGATGACAACCTGGCTCCTACACAACTTACGATGGCTAGCTCCTGGCTCCTGGCCCTAGCCTCCAGGTCGACCCTCTCGACCGTCGAGAGACTGCTGCACTAGCTGTCTATCGCCCTCACAGGCCAAGCAACGCCCAATCACCAGACTCCCCACCCCATGAATCACGGTATCAGCTAAGCCTTCAGCCCGTTGGCGGCTCTTTTTAGCTTCGGCCCCCAATGCTTCAGCAGACCACGGTCAAAGCCGCCTTGTGTGTCCTGGTTGTTTGATGCGCCACGGGGGATTATCTTAAAAGTGGGTGAGGCCTCAAAGCACGACTACGCTCTTTCGTGTCCCTGCCCGCTCCTTCCACCCCTTTGGCTCCTACCGTTCGTTCCTGTTTGCTGTGTATATCATCAAGGAAAGCCCGACTCTTGCCTCGGGTGCTTTCTGTGCAAGATGACCTCTCGCTATTCTCGCCTGAACCCTGTTCCCGGAGTCGAAGCCGATTCAAGTCGCGCGCACCTGACAGAGAGCATGGACATTCTCGCCCATCCCAACGACGTGCCCCTTAGAGGCATGGCCAGCCAAGCTCATAAGGGTGAATGGAGGCCGCTCAACGACCACCTAAGAAAGTCGGAGCAGTCTTACTTCCAACCGAGGCCGACAGGTAAGTAAGTCGGAGTGTGTTTTGCCACGTGCCGCCTGCAGCCCACAGAGGCATTAGTTGACAGAGGAAACAAGGGCCCAACCAGAGAAAGAACACCGGATTCAGCATCCCCTCCGTGCCTTCCTCGCCGTGGGAGCATCAGCTCAATGAAAAGCACATCCGGGCAGCGCCCAAAACGACGGAAACGGTCCGGTATTTCGACCCCCGGCGGCAGACACGCCGTGTGTTCCTCGACTGCTTGTTCATGTGGTTCTGGACCGTGGGAATATGCGCTGCGCTGGCCGGCACCATGTACGGGTTCTCGACGATCGTAACGGGCCTCACCAGGAGGCAGAAGTACGTCTACAATGCCCTGATCACGGGTCTGTCCATCGTGCTGGGTCTCGCGTTCGCGGCGCAGTTCAAGCAATACGCCGAGATGATGCGGTGGAGGTTCCTGGCGTCCCAGTACCGCAAGATCCAGGACTTTGAGGACGTCCTCGGCTGCGACAGCTACAGGAGCGCCCTGCGCGTAATGTGGCGGGGCCACCGTCGGGGAACCTGGTACCCGAGCAAGGCGCAGGTCCTCGCCACGTTCTGGATCCTCGTCTTTGTCGTCTTCAACGTGTGTACCGCGCTGCTGGGTCTGACATATTCGATCGACGTCTCGGACATATACGTCCACCTCTCCCATGGTAAGTGACCGGATGCTCATGTGGGCCTGTACAAGCACATTCCACCTATTGCCTTCCCCATCGACACGACGAGGCCATTCTTCTCGTGCTAACCCCGTAATGTTCGAACCATCTAGGCGAAACAAGCGTGGCCGACCTATCGTACATCTCGAGCCAACCACTGGCAGGCGGCGGCTCGGGCTACTTCAGCGAGTTCCAAAAAGCGGCAGCCAACCTCTGGGGCCAGGTGGGGCAAAACTACTTCACCTACCCTCAGGACCTGGACGACGTGGTCGGCTACCCCAACGCCCGGTACGTCAGCCCCGACAGAAGCTTCTACTACTACCGATTCGTGGACCTGTCGCCGGACCAGAAGACGAACGTCGTGTCGCAGCGCACCGTGTCCAGCACGGCCTCGTGCGTCGAATACACCGTCACGTTCGGCGGGTACGCCGGGCTCAACACGGACGACGCGGAGCTCCTGTACAGCGTGCAGTGGGTGGACGACCAGGGCAACTCGTTCGGTTATTCGATTCCCAACGTCGCGACGGGCGAGACCACGTGGATGGGCAACTCGAGCAGCGCGTGCGGGCCCCGCTGCGCCCAGATCCTGGCCCTTCAGTCGGCGAACAACCTGACGAGCACGCCCGAGGGCTCGGGCATCTCGGCCGTGCCAACCCCGCGGATGTGGGCGTGCAACAACACGGTCGGGCGCGTGACGAACACCGACGTCGAAGGCTTCGAGGACCCTACACGCGTCGACCTGCCGGACGACCAGGCCTTCTACCTCGCGGGCGCGATCGGCTGGACGGGCATCGAGACCCAAGGTTACGAGCTGCAGTACTCACTCTTCCACGGCGACACCCCGTTTAACCCGCCCGGTGACACCACGGCGGACCACATGGCCGAGCTAGTCATGTCCTTCACCGTCGGGGTCATGTCGGCGAGCGACGGCTTCGGCGGGCCCCGCATCAACCTGACGGGCGCGGTCAGCCCCAGCCCAGCACAGGTGGTCAACGTCAAGTGGGCGGATGCGGGCGGCATCTTGGCCGGCATCCCCGTTGTGCAGTTCGTCATGCTGTTGGGCGTCGTGTGGTTCGCCAGCAAGGCCATCATCCTCGAGCCGAGCTACATGACGGTCGCGCACCTGTTGTACCCGGTCATCCAGAAGGTGGGCAAGGATGGCTGTCTGTTTACTGTCGACGAGATAGCTGAGCGGTTAGGTTCCGGATACAGGATCGCGTATGGCGTGCGGCCTGATCCTGCGGACCCGGGCCACCACGACACCACGTTTGTGCGCGATCTGGATGTCATCGAGGAGTCCGAGGGTCATGGGTATATTCGTGGGTCTATGCCGGAGGGGAGGTATGATTGATTAAGGAGGCATTCTCCACTTCCAATGTGTGTATATTGTAAGGATTCATTCTTCGTTCACAAATCTGCGTATAGCGTAAGCAGGGAGTGCATGTGGTCCGGTTCCCGTTTCTTTACTGCAGCTGGATATCCGTGTCTAGAAGTAGACTGAAATCACTTGAATCGAGTTCGGACATACGTCTGCTGACAGCGGTGAATGACCGTGTGCGTAGACTGACTCTGCGGATGCGTATGTGTCGGAGGATTAAGCTGTTCCGCCCTTTTTGCCCATTTATCTATGATTATTCGGAGCCTTGTTTCGTCCCGTCCATGTTGCTTTTTGTATCTGTATCTACTGCTGGTCTCCAAGCATGCCGTGGTGTAGTGTACCGTGATGTGACTATCGAACTATACCGTGTGTACTGACATCCGGAACGGCGACCATCACAGCTTCGCGGTCAGGGGCGCAGACATCGAACCATATCGTGTACTGACGTCCGTCCGTGTTGCTTTTCGTATCATCCATACTATACTGAGCTCCAAGGATGCCGTGCCGTGCCGTGGTGTGACCATCGAACCCGTAGCCTGTACTAATGTCCGTCCCTATTGCTTTTAGTATCTATACTGACTTGACTGCTCTCCCAGGATGTCGGTGCCGTAGGTGGTTACTGACTATCGAGTCGGACCATACTGTGAAGTAACGTCCCGTCCATGTTGCGTTTTTGTATCTGTATATACCGAATTGACTTGCCTCCAGGGATGCCGTGCCGTGGTGTGGTGTGGTGTGGCTACTGTCGAACCCATACCGTGTGCTGTACTGACATCCGGAACTCTAACCAAACCGATCACAGCCTCACAGGCAGGGGCGCGGGCGTAGGCGTAGACATCATCCTCGACACTGCCTGCATAATGCGCTGACAGCTGTCCGGTCTCGTCGAGTTACAACCTCGCACTCAGAGGCGTAGGCGTAGACTCATTCTCGACGCTGCCTATGCGCTGCCCGTCCTCGACGAACTCGATCTTCTTCCCGGTGATCAGACTTTCCTGTAGGGCGCAACCGATCTTGACGGCGGTGACAGCGCCCTCCAATTTGAACGGCGGCTCGGCGTTGTCGAGACAGCACGCCGTGAATTCGTTGGCTTCGGTGATGAACGCCTCGCGGAACCGGCCGTAATAATGAGGCGGGATCTCTCTCCGAATCCCCGAGGGTTCGTAGATGGTGACGAGATTGGACATGGGTTGCGTATTGACGGCCAGTTTGCCGGCTGTACCTGTGATCTCCGTACTATCTTCCTGCCCCGCGGCCATCATGCGCGAACAGTACAGCTGGGCGATCTTGCCGCCGTGGAACTCGACGATGCCCAACGCGTTGTCCCGGTCGTTGTACTTCCGCAGTTCGGGCGACACCGCCGTAATCCCGATGGCGCTGACGGATTTGACGACCGAGTCCTCGCCGAAGAACCACAGCGCCAGGTCAATGTCGTGGATGGAGCAGTCGACGAAAATACCGCCCGAATGTTGGGCGTACTGGACGAAAAACCCCGACGGGTCGAGCTTGTCGCACGTTTGTGAGCGGAAGACGGCGGGGCGCCCGATCAAGCCGGCGCGCATCTTCTCGTAGGCGTCGCGGTATGAGGCGTCGAAGCGGCGCGAGAAGCCGCAGATGACTTTTTGCGCCGGGAACTCTGCGCGAGATGTCCGGTACGCTGTGATAACGGCTTGGGACTGTGGCGGGACATTAGGACCACCCACCGGACAAAGGACAAAGACACCAAGTACTAGGAGGACGCGCCGGGACGAAGAAACTGCGCTGCAGTACGTACCACTTCTGGATTCGTGCTCAGTGGCTTCTCGCAGAGCACGTGGAGCCCAAGTCGAATTGCCTTGATTGCTTGTTCCGCGTGCGCGACGGTGGCCGAGGCGATGACAACGGCCTGCAGGGTCTTCTCTTGCCTCAACATCTCGTCGTAGTCCGGATAGGTCCTGACTCCCTATAGATTTTGGGCGGCCCATGCGAGTTCCTTGGCGTTTGGCGATGTGACTGCAATGACCTCTGCGCGGGGCGTCATGGTGTGGAAGTGCAGAGCGTGACGAGCGCCCATCCGGCCCAGGCCGGCGATTGCTACCTTGAGTTTTGGCGATGACATGCTTGCTTGATTGTGTGAGATACAGTAGGAATCGATGCGGGTGGACGACGAGACAAAATGTTAAGTTAGGAGGCACATGCAATCCCAACTCACCGCTTGTCACGTGGAAATGAGAATTTCCATCAGGTACGAGCCCGTTGGCCGAAGGTTTCGGACTGGGATTTGCAACGTGCAGCGCAATAATCCACACTTGTGAGGGAAATCGTTGTGGGCTGTGAGGGACCGAAGCCTGCACTTTACATGAGGCCCTAAACTGGATAATTTAGGCTTCCTTATCGCCAGTTCCAACCTGCGCAAAATAGTGTTAGTGGCACCTAATGCCGCCAAACGCCAGGCTTAGCTAGCAACCCGGAAGCTTCGCTATCCAAATGAGGCAAAGCCTCAGGTACAGTCGTCGTTAAAAAGCAAAAAAAGGCTTGGCGATATGGCTGTTGCACACACACACAACAGCGGCATGCTCTTTTACGAATTGCATAGCAGCCGGCACTATATGAATGAAGGGTACTTTGTCACCGGTGGTGTATTGACGGGGATCTATTCACGGCCATGATGTTGAGCCTCTGGGTGCCGGTTCGACGGCATCTCCACTGGCAACACGCTGGGAGAACTTTGATGCTGCTTCGATGCAATTTATTTGCTGACTAAAGGTCAGCTTGGACGTAGACTCGTTTCTTCCTGGGTGCAGATGCAAGCAATTGGCACCATGTGGTCGATTGACCTGCCTGTGTCGCGCGGTTCAAGTTCGTGGGTGCGCATGCCGCAACCCAACGTACGCCTGAGGCGCAATTTTTAAACATAGGGAAGTGATTGCATGCGTGCTCCATGTCTCCATCCACACGACACCGAGAGCCCTCCGCTAGGCCCCCAGTACCTTTTGCGCAGGTGCAAATGCCCCCATCCATGCGCCCCTGCCCAGTCGGTCGTTGCCCGTCCTGTCTCTCGCCGACAATGAGCTGCTCGTTCCCATGCGAGCGGCACTCGTCCATCATTCCCACTCGATATCCGTGTCAAGGAGAAGCTCGGCGATGGCGGAGAGATTCCAAGTCTCAGAACGTCGATCAACCTCCATCTGCGCCTCGACAGGTGGACGTTGGGGTCTGCCCGGCTGTTGCGGCGCGGGAACAAAGCCGCGACCTATATTGAGAGTGCTGTCTGCATGAGAAGTTGCGGGGCCGAAGGATCGCCCGCATTTCTGCCACGTTGTTAGACTTAGATACTCACGCTCGAACTTGGTCTCGGATCTCAACGAATCCCGCTATGAGAGGGCGTTATCAAAGAAAACAAAAGGAGCAACGTACCCAGGACCAGTACTTTGACATGGCGTACCAGACATAGTTATCCACATTTTGAATGGAGATTGACATTTTGGTGGTCGGGTCCTGGGGCTCGCGGTTGAGTCTCGCCGCTTTCCATGGTCCATCTGCAGGATTTGATTAGCATGGGTGAAGACAGGACAGTCTCCACAGCCACGCCTGTAGGCAGACTCACAAGAACGGTCATTCGGTGGATAATCAATGATCTTGCGGATGATGTTGAACTTCCACCCGTAGTGTTGACGGTCATAGACGTATGTGTCGTAATTGGGGATCCCCTCAAAGATGTCCGGACAATGAAGCAACTCATGCAGAACCGTCGTCCCAACGACTCTCATGTACCCGGTATCTCTGTCTCCCAAGCCGCTGCACCCCCAGCCGGGCTTAGGGTTTCCCTGGGCGTCCCTCGCAAAAGCGGGCGGATCTCCGTCCCAGCCAAATCGAGCCGGAAGTTGAATATTTCCCCCCCGGGACAGAGGATCATGTAACACGCGCCCTGAAAGTCCCAGTTGTCTGGTCGCGGAGCACGCGGGTCGTAGATGAGGTATGCATTTTTGTTGAAGAGCACATTCCGGCTGTTCCCGCAGCCGACACTGGTTTGGATATCGGCGGGAACGCGTGGATAATCGCCGAACGTCATCAACACTGAAGACCAGTAAGGACCTAATGTGGTGTCCTAGCGGTGGGAGACTGGGATTAATCGAGAGACTCTTCCGGCACCATAACTTGGCAGGGCCTCCAGCCTATCTTGCAAGAACGGAAAACGGCCGGGGTGAAAGGTTCGCCTTGAAGCCTGCCACTCTGGCTCTGAACATCCACGGTAAAGACAAGAACAGAGACGCCAACTCACCATGTCGAAAGTAGAGAGCAGGGCAAGAGTATCGGCCTGGTTGTGGTCCTTGGACACGTCGATGTTGGCTATTCTGGCGAAGATAGACTGCACGAACTCGAAGTCTTGATGCTGAAAGTCTGAGCACCAGGTCAGCTTCACGGCCAACGAAAGAACAACCGTATGAAAAGCGCCATAGAGTCAAGTGAAGGGACGACTTACACCGTAAGAATTCCTGTGATGACGGGATAGCAATGTTAGCATTGACCCGCGGGCTACCACTGCCAGTACTTGTAACCCGCAGTCACGGAACGATTTTGTCCATAGTGCACGCACCGGATCGCACTGCCTTCCGGTCAGCAGCACCACCCGCGCGAGGGTGATTGCATCTTCGAAGCCCTGTCGCATGAGGCGCGCATATGCCTGATATTTCCAGTCATTTTTCGAGAATGGGAGACGGACTTGAGGACGGGCAGTGATGACGAGCCCGATGTTCAGCAAGAGAAGAAGAAGAAGGGTCGGCAGCATGTTGACTTTGAATGCGTTGAAGGCCATCTTTTTCGTCCGAGCAGGGCAGGCAAAATGTCGAAGGAGGTGACGCTGAGTCGGATATAATCCGTGTGAGAGTCGATATGAGGTGGTCGCTGGGGGTTTTAAATCACCTCGTTAAACCAGTTCTTCACTTACCGCGTCGGTGAAGTGAAGCATGGTGGAGGACGTTGCGTGAAGATCAAGTAGCGCCAGAGGGCGCTCCTCTCGAACGCAAATGAAGGTGAGTCTCGACGCTTCACCGAAAGTATCTCGAGGACCGATTCATACCATTACATGTCAATGGAGCTGGGAGAGCGTATAGCTACGGCAAGAGGATGATGGGGCAATATTGAAGGAAGATCCTCTCGTGCGGAGGGTTCCTAAACATGGGACCAGTGAAGAGTGTCGACGCTCCGTGATGGTAATGCCGCTTTGTGACATCCAAGGGAAGGCCTCGAAAGATCGTGCTTCCCTCCAGTCTCAACCATATGGGAGGCACTCACCAGAGCCTACGGGCATGGAGTCTCTCTGCCTGTTCTTCCTGACACATCCACCATCCTCTTATGTTGATTTATTTTCTCTCCTCCACTCGGACTACCGACACATTCAGAAGGTGTTCGCAGGGCCTTTCCAGGACTGCTCGAAGCTGTTAGCCTAGTGTAACGCCGGGGCTGCGATGCTACGTATTGAAGCAGCAGGAAAAAGACGACATACCAATATCATGGCCGGCTCCGTCAGCGGCGTCATCTTCATCAGGCTCCCATAAAACTCTATACCCCTCTCTTTCCCGTGGCCAACGACACACATCGACCTCCTCAGATGTGGCATGTCTTCGACGACCTCCTGCACGCAAGAGATCAGCCATTTCCCAAGTCCCTGGCCTTGCCATTCCGGCAACGTGTACACGTCTGTCAGGTACGCGAAAGTGACTCGATCAGTGATCAAGCGAGCAAAACCAATCAACGAGGGCTGTTCTTGATCTTGGGTTTGTTGCTGCTCCACATCCTTGGGTGACGTCTGATGGCTCGTTGACTGACTGCTCGATTCCGGCTTGACATGTCCAGCAATTTCGTGGAGTATCTCTGCTGGATCCGGCGCTGTAGACGCCGAGATGTCCTTATCCACGGGCGCAGGCGCAGGTGGTGCCGGTGTCGGCGAGTAAAGCCCAAAGCAGAGACAATTGTCCAGCATATCTTGCATGACTGGATCTGGCAGTGGCGAAGCCCAGTATAGTGCGTCTGATGCAAAGGCTTCATTGAGGTCTTGAATAGGGATCAGTGAAGAATCTGTCGATATCAGGAAGCCGTCGCGTGTCCACGATCTCGCTCCTTCCACGGCGTGGGCAGTGTGTGACATATTGGTCGAGGGCAAAACCTCCACCTGTCCTTCTTTGAGAAGAATTACGCAATCAGGATATTCACTTGAAGAGCGTTCTACTTTCGGGTACTGGCATGTAATCTGAAATCTTTGCCCAGACTCAGGGGTAAACTCGAGGGAGGGAATGAGTCGCAGTACTGGTAGTACTTGAGCTCCATTGATGATGACCGAAGAACCACGGGAAGGATACATCATACCGACGTCTCCTTCGCGTTCAGCACGCCGTACTGTTAAGTGCTTGCCACGGCGAAGCAGCACGACCCTAGACGTTGGGGGATCTTCTTGACCTTTATGCCTGGAAGAAAGTGGTGGGGTTCAAAGAGAAAACAGCTTCGCAACCAAACTATAGTAAGGTGACGCTCTTCTCCTATCCTGGACGCCATCCCATCTTCCGTCAACTCTGTCGCTTAAACGATAGGTGAATGAATGTGCCTGCTGCGGGCATCCAGCCGCCCAAAGAGACGATTATAGACGGTAAAGCACTCCGTATTGGCCTCTATTACAACTCATCATCTGAAAAGCCAAAAGAATGCCGAAATCTCAACGTCTCCTCCTCCATGTTAGCACTTTTCAACACCACCGAATCCTCAAATTGTCTGCCCTCCGGGCCAAAATAAGACATGAACAGTCTCTTTAAATCCTTATCACTGAACCGCATATGCTCACCTGGCAACTTGACCGTCTTCAATCCACCTTTCTTGTCCAGCCGTCTCAAGCCGATCCAATCCTCGCGATAGAGAGGTCGGTTTTGAAGTGGCGTGACAGAATTTTCCGTCTCGTTGAATTCGGCGAACCAGGCGCTTTCCTTGGGGATCAGGGTTGTGTCGTTGTTGAACAGAATCATGACAAAGCGTTCCAGTTGAGATAGGTTGTCCGCGTAGCTGGCGTTCTTGAGGGCTCGCTCGTTGTTGATGTCAGCCAGGTAGTTTGAATGTTGCAGGTAATTCTCAAAGTCCTTTGTGTCACGGTAATATTGTGCAGGGACGAGGCGAGATTGGATGAAGTCGGACCACACGGTGCTGCTCTTCAAGAGTGCATTGGCGCCCTGGCATATCCAGTCTGTCGGGGACGAACACTTCTGGAACTCTGCAATTCCGTTGTGTGGCGATCCGAAGGTGATCAGAGATCGGACCTTGGGGGCGTTACACCTCTCCACATAACCACGCAGGAACAAGCCACCCTGACTGAAACCGAGGGCATCAATCGCTGGAGCTGTTCGCAGAATGTTGTCCTTCGTAAGCGCGTGGCACACAGAATCAATCTGTTGTGTAACGTTGCCGAAGAAGGAGGCCTGGCGGTCCGCTGAGCCCGCGTTGGCGCCTACTGTGATCATGTATGTATATGTGCCTGGATGGACTTCATCCACTAATGCGGCCACTTCTTTCAACCCATCCGCGTTGGCTGAGTCGCCGAGTCCATGCCAGATGACTACCGGAAGGGGCTGATCGTCAGAATCGTCGTCGATGGCCGTCACTCGCAAAGCGGACTTCGGTGATAGCTTCGTGATTTTGACCCATTCGTCCGCAATGATCTCCTCCACTGTGTCGCTGGACGTTGGAGTCTCTATGCTTCTGTCCTCTGTCCCAATGGTCTGGGGTATGACGCGGGCCTTGGGCGACAGGCCTGGAACATCTGCGAGCTGGCTGCGAAAGACTTCGGCTTCGGGGAAGACAACAAATGCGAGGGTAGCCGCAGGAAGCGACAACAACACAGAGAGCCACGTCACCTGCATTGTGACAGAGAGCTTCACCGCCTCGAAAAATGAAGAGCACAGGACTGTTATGCTGATTCTTCGGAACTAGAGGCCTGCTCCGAGATAGATTGACGTTGAAGCTACTAAAACAGGTACGAAGAAATGGTTGTTGCCTGCGCCGCAAGCGCATACTGACGAGTCGATTGCTAGTTCAAGCTCGGGGCCGCTGCCATTCGACGTACCCCGGATCTTGGCTCTTGGCAGGCACACACGCACATCTGCATCACCAGGCATGTCAACCCAGAATAAGAAAAATCACATTGTCTGACGAGAAGAGCGCTCTTGCTTTGCATGGTTGTGGCCAAATCACACCGCAACTTCAACTGGCATGGGGGCACGCGACCACGAAGCAAATTTCTTCTGCCACCTGGGACCCGTGGGAGACACCGACGCCCTGCGTATCTGAAAAGCGCTCAGCTTCTCTGGATAGACTACCGCACTGATGAACTATAATGCAGTGCTGTGAGCAAATGAAACATCTGTTTACTGGCAGTGCACAGCTCGGTCGTATATCTGAATCGTTATTCTTTTCATGTCTGCTGGTATCGCGTAGTAATTAATGTCTGTCCTCAGGAAGCGGATGAGAAAGCCTCCTCTTCCAGACTCCACGCTAATGGGTATCATATCAAGACAATTTGCCCTCCCATTTTGGGACATGCCTCCTAGAACGCCTAGAAAAGCCCGAGCCCAATCCATCCTCCTGTGAGCATATAGAGGTGATGCATTTTGCGTTTAACCCAGCAACCCGAGCCCATCTTCTTCGGCGACCAGCACTCGGAGCTTCTGCAGATCCTGTGTCCACCTCCTGGTAACGTGCAACCATAGTTGTCTCTCGTCCGACCGCTTCTCTTCGATATACTTCTCCAACGACGGCTTGCTTTGCCAGTCCTCCCATTTCCTCCCAGGACTGACCAGCATTTCGCAAGTAAGATGTGGATATTGCTTCTTTGCCGAGGCGATGGCTTCTCTATCTGCGTTCAGACGGGCATCCTCCAGCTGACATGGAGGACAAGGATGGTCCTGGTGAGATAAGAAATTCGGCAGCATCATGTAATGAGGTGGAAGGAAGTGTGAGGATGACGTGCAAGAGAAGTGGAATGCTTTGGCAGAGAATGACTCTGACCGTGTGAACCTGCGGGCCAGTTCGCCACACTCCTTGGGTTGTCGAGCCACACCGGGCAGAGGTGCGGCAAAAGACTGGACCCGGGATATCGGTGAGGACGGAGGCGTAATGGAGCCGTCTGAGCGAGAATCCGACGTCCCATACGAGGAGTTAGAACATCCTCGTGATGAGACTGGTCTGAGGTTGGACCCTGACAATCTGTTCTGACAATTGTAGCATTTGTAGGGTTGCTGAGGGAGCTTGACTCCGGTTGTTTTGAGGATCGGGCATGGTCCCAGATTGCATATGTCGAGGCTCATCAGGATACCATGGCCGCAACAGAATCGCAGGACGTGAGCCTTACACATCTCGCAATAGTGTACGTAGAGATGTCTTCCCCGGAGGGAGCAGCGAAGAAACTTGGTGGTAGAGACTAGAGATCCTCGAGAGGCGCAGGCGATGGAGAAACGACTCGACGTCCAGGGTAGTCTATAGAGACTCTCTCAACAGGCGACGTGCTGATAGTGAGGCATTAGGCAGATGCTCTCGACTCTTGACGAATGCCCGGGCGAGGACCTTGTGCACGCGGGGCAAACGAGTGTGGTGCCCAAGAACCGTCGTCAGAGGCGTCCGTCCACCAAATAGATGCAGGATCCCAGTGTTTCCACTGCGCAATCAAACCTCTGTGCATATAGGGTGACCTGTGCGACTTGAAATAGCGAGTGTCACAACGTCACCGGACCCAGCAAGTGTGAGTAGGTTGACGGTGGGTATAGGTTAGAGGGTAGGAGTCGACGGTCCGTGTCCAAGAGGGCGAGGAAGACCCAGATCGTGGAGGGAGAGACTATTAACCTTTCACAGGTGGGTTCGGAAGAAACGCCCGAGGTGCCCGTGGGCCGAGGGTCAAAATGATCGCATCGAGCATTAACGAACGCAAGAAGAGGGTCGACGGCAAGCAGCAACTGGACCGCGACGGCGTGCAGGCGCGGGGAACGAATGACGATGAAAGGGAGTCTCAACGGAAATGAAGCTGGAATCAAGCCGACCCCATAGACGCCCCTTGAGGAAAGCAAGACAGACAGACAGAACAAAAAGAAGCAATTAAGCAGTATGCATAAAATGGGGAACGACGTTGTGAGCGAGCGGATTCTCATCGGCTGGGATAGGGTCGATGGAGGAGCGATGCGTATGGTTTGCGTTAGGATGGTGGAGGTGTCTAATAGACGAGGCGCTTTCGGCTGCAGGTTCTGCGGCCACAAGGTGGGACGAGCAGGATGGGCAGAGTGGAAGCCATGCGGAAGCCACTCTGATTGTCCTCGAGGTGGGATGTTGCTTCCCTAACGGGCATGATTTGTTGGGTCCCCAGGCGTTCAAAAATTTTCCTTGGCCGAACTATCCGACCCCTGTCCCCGCAGGCTGAAATTCACCCTATCCTCACTTATTACCTTGTCGTGTCTCACGCTCGCACTCCTTCAATGAGACAGCTGATACCTGGGTATCTTTGGTGTGTTATCTGCCTCTGTTGCTCGTCGCTCTCTTTCCGCATCCTCGCTATAATCCACTTTACGTCGTATTACCCACCAAGCGACGTATCTTGCCCGTTGTCAACTTGGCTCAGCTCTATGGGCACCGGTTGCAACTCTCAGGGTGTCTGCGGGTAAAAGGCTCGCAACGGGCACGGAGAGTGCATGGCGACGGCAAAAAGGGTGGGCTTCGCCCCATCGATCATGGTCCTGTTGGAGCTCAAGTCCTTTCCTTTCGCCGCTCCGGTGGTCGCGATTATATAGCCAATGACGAGGTGAAGCGTGATGTGCTCGTCGCAAGCATGCTGATGCAGCTTGATCCCGAACACCACCATTTTATGCTGTGCTTCTCTGAGATCTTCTTGTCTGCCTCTTTCGGCTCTTCTAGAAGACGCGATTGCCGGCGAGACTTCTGATGATGACTCGCGCCAGACCCACCCAGGTTTTCTGAACACTTGTGGTTACGTACATACCATGTTCATGCACGTTGACCCCAGAAATGCCATGCCCGATCCTTCGCGATGGTTGCCACATGCATTGCATCGTCGTCGCGGTTGGCTTTCCGCTCACCTTGGATGGCCTTGGTGTTTCAGCGTTTGAAGGAGAAACACAGCTTGAGCGCGCAAGTCACGTTCCTGCTGGGCCTGCAGGCGCACATCTCCAGAGCATACTTGCCACCTGCCTTCGTTCTGGTAATCACAGTAGGTAAGCTGTCCTGCCGGCAAGTGATAAGCGGCGGTAGTAGCACCAGCAGCGGCCGCGTCATCTACATGATTTTCGTTGATATCCGTTCACATCCAGCTCGGCGGTTCGTTCGGAGCGAGAATAGCTGCACGCGCATGACCCATAAGGAAGTATTAAGCATGGTTCAGGTATGGTGCTGGGTCTGTAGGAAATACTCATTGAGTGCCAGAGTCGGGCATGCAAGGGCTGCCTTGGGTTATCTAAGAATACTGATCCACTTTCAGTCTTTATCGTCACCTATTAGGTCGCCATGTGCTCCGCGATGAGGGCTGGGCCAGATCCTTCTTGACAAACATAGACGCCCTTATTGGTCCACAGCATCTTCTGGCGCTCGTGCACCAGGCCTGCATCGATCGCGCATCTAAACCGAATCACTTGATGCGTTGCTTGCAGTGTTGTAGTACATGGTGATGCTCTGGATTTTGAGAACGTTGTCCCTCGCCGGAGGACCGGCCGACCACCCTGGCACGATGGCCGTCAGAAACGAAGACTGAGATAGAGATAACACCAGATACGTACCTCTGTCGCCATTTGTCCAATTGTTCCACACCCATGTACCTGGTACACTCGGAACGTTGACCCAGAACTTTTTCTGGAGAACCCCGTCGATGTAGAAGGCAGTAAAATCCTTGGTCCAGTCAAGCCGATACTCATGGACGTTCTCTGCGCAGTCAGTTGGAGCATTGCCGGTCTGGTAAGTCTTGGCCATCCTCTGGGGATCAACAGCTTGATTCGTGTACCACATGGGCACAGGTACGCCTGGACCTGGGTTGGACAAGGAAGTTGGATCTGTCAAGTATTCGATATCGGTCTCCTGATTGTCACTCTTGTAGAAGAAGAGTCCTGCTACTGTCAGTACCTGAGGGCATCATCCAGCCGCCCGACCTGGAAACGCACCATGAACAGTGCCAGGTTCCTGGCTGAAAATAGCTTTGGTCCGCACGCTGGCGTAGAGGATATTTTGGTCAATCGTCGTCACCTCCGCACACCTGATGGCGTAATTGTCGGCCTGCGTGGGCTGCTGGCCTCCTGGAACCGCCAGGGTGAGAAACCCGTTGCAAAGCTGAACGTTTGCAGGGTCGAATCGCACATTGTAAGGAATCTGTCCCACCGTCCGGCTCTGTATAGTATAGTTGCTCTTCCAAAGGCCAGCAGGTAGACTGCATCCATCGAATATGTAGACAGCCCGCTTTTGAAAGGTGCCGACACCAGGGACGACCCATGCACCATCCCCTCCCGTCACATCGTCATCGCCGCAGCTGGCTCTATGCTCACCGGCATTTTCATCATCGGGTTTCTGACAGTCATGTGAGACTTGTTCGTTGTCAACATCTTGGCTCTTGCCGATACATCCATTGTCAGTGGCTCTGTCATTCGAGGTTGCGGTCGGCTTGGCCGCAAGCCTCTCCGACTCTGTGGCACTTCTGAAACCCTGCTCTTCATTCGTTCTTCCGGTATTTGCCGCTGAATCCACCCTGAGATCAAGTATATTTCGCTCCATCCGGTCAGCAAATGCCACCCCACGTGCTGGCATAGTTTGTACTGATGTGCGTCGGGGAGACATGGTCATACAGGGTCGTGAAGAACAGGATGACGAAGAATATAGGAACGAATGGCTGAATGACGGTGCTGTCAGGAGTCCTGAGACCGGTCTTAGTGCCAGAGGATGACACGCGAGAGACGGCTAAGGCACGGGTTAGAAGGAGCACTTTGCTTGGTTTATAGCGAGATGTCACAAAGCGTGTGTGTGCTTACCGACAGGTGGCTGAGCGGGCTCCTCGCTAGGCTTTCCCGGCTGACTTTGAGAGCAAGAAGTGATTCTGTTCACCCAGTTCCCTTTGATTTGCACTGTGAAGGGCATGAGCTGTTGGTTATGATACGAGGATACACAGAGGAAGCCTGCTAACGAGGTCAGTCACGCTGAACCGGCCTTCGCAAAGCTCATTGAGCTGCACAATTGAACTCACATACATGTAGCGAGTGTTTTCAAAAGCATTGAAGAACGATACTGAGAGAAAAGATGCTTCCTGTCGAGGCTGTGACAGAATGATAGCAGCCGTTGGGGTGCGAATGGTGTGCGTAGATGGTTTTATCTGTGAGACGAAGTTGACGATGCAACTTAACAAGCCCGCACCTTCCGTTCGAGTTGGCTAGAACCAGCAGGAGCTGGTACGTAACAGGCTTGTTGGTGAGAAAGAGCGAGATGGTAAGCGCAACTAGACATCTGAGTCAAAGTTGCCATTCCATCTGGTAGCCAAAGACAGTCCTGCGAAGAAGCTCGTCTCCAGGGTCGTTCTCAAACATGACCTTGTCCATGATTTGTTCCGAAAGCTTCTTGACCACAAACCCATCCTTGCGCGCGAGCTCAAAGAAATCGAGGTCTTTATCCAGCAGCCATGGTCGGTACGGTGTGAAAAAGACCAAAGCAACCGACTCTGAAGATCTCTTCAAGCATTCACGTACTGTCCGGAGCAGTTTTGTATGCTCTGAATGGTTGAAGAGAATATCGGCAAGAATAAGGAGGTCGAAACCTTCTGGACCAGGATTAATATGAGATTTCAAGGAGTCCGGCGCGCTTCCCCACAGGTAGCCCTCCGCTACAATTGTGGACTTGTTGTTCAGTGTCGAGCAATGCTCAATATTATAACGGAGATTGTCTACGAGTTCCTGGTCAGGGTAGTCTGTCACCACTACTTTTCGAGCGCCCAAGAGAGCAGCAACCAAGCTAGGAAGACCTGAGCCAGCCCCAAGCTCAAGAATACTTTTGTTCTGCACGAGCTGCCGAGCATGGTCCTCGAGATACGTGGCAACAACTTGACCAGCGTTCCAAAGAAGGTGACCCTTATGAAATGGTTAGTCTAACAATAAAATCCAGAATGCAACTCCATATCACACCCAAAGAGGACTGTGCCCAACAAGCCTCAGCCTGAGCTCATTTCCATCCTGAAGGGTATAGCTGACGAAGGTTGGTGGCTTCTCAGGCTGGAAAAAGTCTGCAGGTTCCCGGAAGATGTCGAGAGATGCCGAAGCTTCATCGTCGTCACTGTGAGCCATCTTGAAGACGAAGAGCGATGACAAGACACATCCAAATCGTTGGTCGAGGGCCACGATATTGCCGTTCAGAGCGTGTAGTGACACCAGAATGTTGCTGACTGAGGGGAAGGATGAAAGCCCTGTCTGGGCTCGAGCGTCGACGTGTATGGCTTGGCGAAAAGCCACGGATGAGCTTGTGCTGAATGGCTCGCTGGGCTCGCCCAGTACTACGTGGTCAGCGTGACGTACCGTAATTGCTGCGTACTGAGCACGCATAATCCGCTAGATATTCTCCTTGTCTGAACTTCGACCTTGTCCCCGATACAAATCACCAGTGCCTGTACCAACGACATAATTCTATCGACTCGACTTCTGATCGCTGAGCTTCCGTAGATGTGCTTCTACCCAATACCACCTCAAGCCATAGCTAATTCGAGATGATCGTGCTCTGATGCCTGGCCAGGCTGCATTTTGGCCCGAGCAGCCTTTGCGGATCAAGAGTACTAGAGGGTCGTTCGATTTCCGACGTTGCGTGGTGGATGTCTCCAACAATGTCTTCACCTACCCGAGTACAACAGGCCGCCTCCGCCAGTGTCATGCCTAGAACGGCCGACTCGTTGACCTCTCTCAGACTGAACTCTGCCAACAGGGCGCAAATTGTCACCAGAGCAGTTTCTAACCCAGAAAAGTTTGTAGAGGTCAGCTAGAAGTGGCTTTCATTACCCATAATGCTGCATAAGTACTAGACAACGATCTTCCTGCGCCATCACCAGCTTTGTCTCCAGAGTCGCTGGTGTCGGTGTATCGAAGGGCTCCAGTCCGGCCTGTTCTACCCTCTGAGGGTTACCCGGCACCCGTTGACCGTACAACGAAGCGGCCAACATGCAGGTTTCCGAAGAGTCAACAAATGTTTCGCGTCGAGTTCGCACAAGACAGCACGAGTTTAACCCATTCGAAGAAGAGACTGCAAGTGTTATCTACAAATTCCGGCAACGATTACAGTATAGAAAGCCGCTCGCAGCCCGTGGAGTAGCAACTACGGAGTACTCGCAGTGTACTCGCACCTTATCCTTAACCGTGAGATGTCGGAGAAGAGGATGCCGAGGTTACCTCGAATCAGGCCTGAGGCGAGTATCCGGAAATCCTGCGTCAAATCATGTCGACCTTCCTACTGCACAGTGATGATGTGATGCGATCGGATCTTTGCTACTCGACGTTCGAGGGGTGGCCTGACTCTGCACCGTAGCGGATAGACTCTCAATTGAGATGAAAGGCACTCGTGAAGAGCTACTAGATTGCGTGGAGCCTGACGTGGAGTACTTAGATACTGCGGTAACTTGTGCTCTACGGCAGATTTCAGTTGGTGCGACGGCGTCACTCCCGTTCAATTCGACGGGTATCTGGCCAGAGTCATTTTTCATCGACCCCCTCAATCCCACTTACCTACCACTGACTCTACTGCGGCGCATTGTTCAGGCGGTGAGGTGGTATCGAGTCGAAAAGTTCTTCGGCAGATATCTGAGTGAAGTCCAACACGTGGGATTAGTGTGCGCATCACAGCCCAAATTCATACATCATGGCGGGTACATTGCATCCTGTAGTTAGGGTACTCGTACTTTCACTCAGTGCAGTGACGTGCTGGATGCACGCCTTTTTCCCGGAGGCTCTGGCAAGGACCGACCGAGGCCGGCGCAACGTGGGAGAGCGCAGCCGGCACATCGTCGGATCGAAGGATCAAGCCTATCGCATTCTTGTGAGAAATGCCTCCCACTATCGATATACCGTGTATTCCCGACGGCTTCATGGCCCGGCTGTTCCTGGAGGTGATTTTCCTTCGTACCTGCTCGTCGCTCACAGCTCTCTTCTTTTCCTCGATTATCTCTCCCTGATCTGAAGCTGTATCTTCGATCTCGCATTGATTTCCCGGGCGACGCAGCCAGTCAAGGTTCTCGGCCCCCCACAAGATCAGCTTCACATTCCCCATCGCCCAATTGCACCAGCCCCGCAATCTCTCCAGGCTCTCGGACTGGCAGGCAGGCTTCCACGCGATCCCCCACGAAACTCCTACTTGTCTGATTGCCTCACCTCTCGCCCATCTTTGTCCGGCTACTGCATTCTCGCCATCCAGGCAGTTTCAGCTGGGTGGTCAGCATCATCGACAGAGCCTGAGTAGTGAGGACTCGCTAGGATTGGGAGAAACTGACCTAGGCTCACTCTCCAAAAATCCTACTCACACCCGCTCGCACTTTCCGCGCCCCGGCATTTCTTGCGGCGACACTACGCCCGTGTTACACCCATCCTGAATTCCTCCGTCCTCTACGTACTTCGTCCCTCGCTTGTACTTTGTACCTCTGCAAACCGACCAGTCCGCACAGACCTTGCGATTCGAGAACACAGGCTTTCGGTAGCCGCGCGCTGTCCTTGCAAAAACAAGACCAAGACGCAGAAGCACCTTTGAAATAGAGAGGAGCCGCCTGCTCAGCGGCTGCGTCTCTGAAACACAATTCCACAGCCTGAGCCCCCCAAGTCTTGCTACAAGATGAGCAGCTATCCACGCAGAAGCGCTCGCCTTTCATCACAGCATCTACATCAAGAACACTTCCAGCAGAGGAGTGGCACTCTCTCCGCTCCTGCGTTTGCAAATTCCTTCTCACAACCGTCGAGTGCCTCGACCAGTTCGCACCCCAGTCCTATCAGTGACAGCATGCATCCCCCTCCGCCACCATCGACCCCCCAACAACCTCAGAATCGTCTCCATCTCCAGCCGCTCTTCATGCCCCAGCACCAGCAAGGCCAATCGCACATGAACGCGCCGATGCCTTCGCCGTCGGCTGCAGAAATGGGACCCTTTTTCGGACGGGCATATTCGCAGCCTAACCCGTATGCGTCGCAACAACTACAAGGCCAGCAACCTTACGGTGGCCAACAACCACAGATGAATCAACAGGGCCAGCAACACCATTTGCATCCTCATAGCAATTCCATGTCACAAGATCATCCGGCTCACGCGCAGGCCATGAATCCTGGACAGTTGCCACCTGATTTCCTTGCCGAGGCAGCCAAACGCGCTCAGATGGCGTGCTTGATGCGGGATATTGGTGACATCTCGCTCTGAGCCAGAGCATTACGAAGATTTTGGTCGCTTTGTATGCGATATTTCTACACTACGATTCATTCTACTCTGCTGGGGGAACTGACCCTCTGCTTTCTCGGGAGTTATTCCGCATTCCGGCCACAAAATATTATGCCGAGGAGGGAAATTGGCTGACATGTGCTTGACGACCACGAATGTTCGGCACGCCCAACTCTTGTCGACATGTCATGACTTCCATGGTCTGGAATCTATCATTATGCAGGTGGTAAGCAACCGACGGGCATATTTTCCAGTTAGCGTTAGAGTTTGCCGTGACCGGTCACCGTCACTGTCACCTTCCCAACGCAAAACGGGCCGAACGAAAGAGTGGATATTTCGACTCCAACCACGACCTCACCAAGCTTTTTGCTCTTGACGTCACATCCATCTCCACATTTACGATATTTTATACCTGATGCGAGCAACATGCGTTCGACCACTCCTCTCAACCAGTTTATGCGGTTCTGTTATCTTCTCGGAGGTCGTCACGGTTCTTTTGACGCCGATACCCCATGACGTTTTTGGCTTTGGTTGGGTGCCATACACCTCTGGTCGCCGGACCTTTAATATAATTCATTTCATACTGGGGAAGCAGATGCGGTTGTTATTGAGTTTCGAGCGACTGCGGGACGTTGTTTATCCACTGCTCTGTGTGTTTCTGATCTGTCTGATAGACGACGGGCATCCCTCTCTGGAGTTTCCATCAGAACGACGGCTTGCATGCATACTACATCACACCCACCGGGGCACGGAGTTGGCAGGAATCACTTTCAAGAGAATTTCGCAAGACGGCCCCTGCACATCCAAGATGGGACGGAATCTCGATTCAGGGAATTTTTAGGTGAAGCGAAGGTTAGGCTTTGGTTTAGTCTCATTGGAGTGACATGGAGTCTAGGCCGGTTCGACTCAACTACTTATGACTACAATCGAGAATGAGGATGAGGATGAGAACATGAATATGAATATGGAAATCAATATCAATATCAATATCAATATCGATGCAACTCGCTGGTGACAGGCCTGGTCTCATCATTGCATGCGTACACGTGCTTCTCGTTACTTGAAGTCTTGTATCCATCTTCCAGGGCGCCAGATATCGTCAAACCGTTGAACCAAACTCCCTCGATCTCCGAACGCGAGGAAGGGAGAGAATTGTGCGGCGAATCTTGTATTACGCGAGACATTGTCAAGCCTTGATTCAACTCCCTGAATCTCCCAAGGTAAGGAGCGAGAGAGTTTACGCTGCGACTTCACCCGTCGACCGCATTCGTCGTTGCACGCAGGCAGACAGGCAGGCAATCCATCTCATCTCATCTCATGTCGCTTGGACATGGTGAAAGTCAAGCCACTCACTCTGCATACCGTAGCACTCGTGTCTCTGTATCTAGTATTGACTGGCACTGACTGGCACTGGCTTGGACTTGGACTTGACTTGGACTTGACTTGGACTTGGACTTGGATGAGACTTAATTTGGGACGCCACCTTTCGCCACTCAACAATGGTACATATATACTCCCTATCCTAGTCCTAGTCCTAGCCCTGTCCCCGGTCCAGGTCTCTGTTCGCGCAACGGAAGTCGAGATTTCCGCTCACTCAGCCTCGGACCCAGCCTCAGTGACTACCTAGGTAGTGACTGGTGACTGGTGGCTAGGGTAAGTCGCCATTCACTGTAATGCCTCGGGTCATGAGCAACAGAGTCGAGGATCTCGCAAGGCCAGGTTTTGGACTTGCGTGCTTTAACCAGAGCTCTACACAGCTCGAGTCCGTACTTTGATGTAAACTGCGATTGGCTCACTCACACTGTGACTCTTGCACCATCGCACGCCCACGCCCCACGCCCACACTCTCAACCCAACCCAACTACCGGCTCATCCTCGTCCCACTCATCCGCCAAAAACCCTACAAAGGACTCAACGACGGCCCTCCGCCCAACTATATACCCCTGCCCATGCGCGATCCCGCCGCGCTGGATCTGCGTGTATTTCCGCCGCAACCGCTGGAGCAGCGGCTGGTTCAGATTCACGCCGGGAGGGATCCGTAACGTCACGTGCACTGCCTCTGCGTCTTCTTCTCGAACTTCCTCTCCTTCTTCTTCTTCTTCTTCTTCAGCATCAGCAGCAGCAGCAGAGTTGATGGCGCGCTGTTCTCTCCCCACAGGCACACGCAGATCCACCTCCCCGCCCTCGCCCTGCAAAATCGCCGGGGTATGGGCCCTCGCTTGCGCGAGCAGCTGTTTCACGACCTCCATGGTCGCGGACTCGAGCGTTTGTAGGGCGTCGGCGCCGGTCGCGCGCGGGAGGACCGTCGCGGCGTGGGGTTTCACCACTGAACCGCCATTGGTGGGGTCTTCGGGTTTTGTAGCATTGGAGTTCGCGCCCGCATTCTCTCGTCCGGTGTCTTCGACCTCGGGAGTACTTGCTTTGAGATGAGATTGCGGTCTCGGTCCCAGCTGGCTTAAGGCCTTTTTACTCGTCGGTCTGGTGGGTGTGGGGTATATCGCGGTCCAGATGTCTGCCATGGGAGGGGCCACGTCCGTGGAGGGAACGACGAAGAGGGGCGTATCCCACCGGGAGAATGGAGAGGGCGGCTCGTACCGCATGCAGAGGGAGGAGAGGGTCGATGGACTGTAGGGAGCTGAGGCCGTTGATGGTGGGGGCGGCATTGTATTTGAGACACCAGGTGCAGGTGAAGGTGAAGGTGCGAATGCGGGTGAGGATGTCGACGCTTGAGGTTGACATGTGGCCGTTGCCGAACCCGTGTCGGCGCGGTCCCTAATGTAGAGAGACTTGAGCGTCATGGTCTCGTCCTCGTGCGGCTGTCCCGCTCGGGCAGTGACCCCCTCCATGTCGTCCAGAGACGAAGACCGCGACCTGCTGGTCTCCGTCTCCCTCACGCCGCGATCGCCATAGATGGCCGTATGGCTCTCAGGGATCAACTCCCCAAGGACATTCTCGCCGTCGTGTTTCTTCAGCCCTTGCTCGTGTGTACCGTGTTCATGTTCGCCATCCTCTCCGGCCCTGCGTCCGGATCCCCGTGCCCTCGCCCGTTCGGCATTCCAGGCGGCACACTCGTCCTCCCGCGCCGCCACGTGGACGACACAACACCTGGTCCCCGCGGCCTTGGCCTCGCACCACAACTGGTATCTATATCCCTTGATGTAATTCAACGCGTCCGCCACGATGACATTGTCCCGACCGAGCGCGCGCTTGACGGCCGAGAACTCTGCCGCTCGTGCAGTCTTCTCCTCCGCTGCGGACGTGTAGATCTGATCGCGCAGAGATGAGGCCGCGTCTTGCGTAGTTTCGGACCCGACGCCGTGAGAACCGCGATCGGCACGAGCGTGCTGCGACGGGATGAGTTGCACGGTGCGCCTCGAGATGGTCGGGTCGGTGGACGAGGAGATGAACTCGGTCAGGGAGGCCGCGATCTGTTGTGCGCGGTGGGTCTTGCCGGAGCAGGGGAGGCCCGTGACGATGATGAGCTAGAGGAGAAGGGTTGTCAATGTGGATTTCGGTGGGCATGAGATACGACAATACGCGTCGACGGTATTGTTACATGGATGCTGGTGGTTGGACTCACTGGCATTGCAATTCCTCGCTTTACTCAACCAGGCTTGGAGATGGGAAATTTTTGTTGTCGGCGGGGGTCTTCGGTGCCTGTTCTGCGTGTCCTGCGGGGTTGGCAGTCGTCGCGTGGCTCTGCGGGTCGGGCGAGGAGAAGAAGAGGACAGCATTCTTCACTGTGAAGCACTCTAGACGTTGTGTGCATCAAGGCCTCTTGCTCGAGTCAGTCTTGTTCAGTACGGACCGAGATCAGAGTAAATTTAAAATAGTACATTGGAAGTCATTATTACTGACACTGCTGTCAAGTATCATCTATCTATATATCAATCACTTCGGTCCGGGCTTTGCACCATCCCACAGTAGCAGGTCGCGGACGACGAAGTCAATCCTGTTCCACTAAAAGCCAGAGCTTCTCCGGTTACGCTCAGGTGTCCACTGGTTTATCCGTGGTTTGAATCCTCGCTGTTCCTTGGGAAAAAATTCCGGAGGGGGGAATTTTTTGGCCTGTCCATGGATTTGTGGTAGTCCACTCCTGTGGAATAGGGTTTCTCCTGGGAAAATCAATCTACACGGGCCGTGTCACAGAGGCGCGTAAAGCGCAACGCTGAATGAGATAGACTGGAGCTGCGGTGACGTGACACGGCCCTGTTGTTCTGTTACTCCTCTGGTATGTAGTCCTGTGAGAGGATAATGGTCTGGCCCCAGGGTGGATACATGCACAGTCAAGCGAAGGTCAGAAACAAACGTCGTCCAGATGGGTTAATCGCACAAGGGGGTATATGTATGCATGATTTGAATCATCTGCGCTAAAGACGGACAGAAGAAAGGGATTCAAGAAGAATATACCCCGGAGTATGATGGCGAAACCCTAGATGTCCTGGATATGGCGACTGGCTGATGAGAGAATTGCACCTCGGCCATGGACACTGGCTGTGCCCTTATTGCGTTGTAATCCTGCGCATGGGTGGAGTAGGCGCTGGGAGCGACATACTGGGTCCGGCTGATGGGGCCATAGTTGGAAGCTTGGATGGATGCCTTGACCATGGCATGAGCCTTAGACACTGTGGATGAACTTGATCTCCTCATCGGGACAGAGGTTGGCGCGCTCGGAGCCTTCCGTCTCTTGGACTGGCTTTGGCTGCTAGGGCTCTTCTTCGCAGGCGCATCAATTTCCTCATATTGGTGGACCCGTTTCATGTGGTCACGTTGGTTCCATCGGCGAGGGAATCCGTTCCCCTCCCGGGCGCGCTCACAGTCCGGGAACTTGCACAGGTAGGGGTTCATTCCGTGGGTATGTTCTCCATGGGCTTCTCTTTCATGGCGTAGAAGGCAGGCATTGGACGAAAACCGGAGGTCCTCACATTCGGGTCGATCCGTGAACTTGCAACGGTATGGCCTCAAATGGGAATCCACGTATTTGCTGCAAAGAAAGGGCATGGTTAGAGAAGGTACCAGTGGTGAGTGGATTGGGGTGTCAACCTACTTGTAGACACACCTCTGCGTGGTGGATTGGTGACTGCAGTTGCCTTCCTGAGCCCACGGGCAATGGTATTTTCCGTCCTCATCAGGTCCGCGGTTGTAGTATGGATGAATTCTGGCCTTTTCCCGGTTGGATGGATCTTCTTTAGGAGGGCTCCTGACTTCCGGGGGTGAAGTGGACGAGGCACAATATTCACTGGCTGAAGCGTTCCTTTCCGAGGCTGATCGGATGGGTCGGGGTTGTCGCACGCTCCGCTGGCTGGGGCTGTTGCTGCATTGATTAGTTTGTATATTCACACAGGGTTAAGCGAAAGGAATCTGACCTGGCGGGCTCCATGTGGCATGTGGTAGCACTCTCGGATATCGTGAAATCCTTGTCCACCGGGCACAGTTGCTCCTGGAAAACGTGTCCTGATGGAAAGCATGTTGCCAGGTACTCCTCTGGGGGTGGGGTTGGAAGCCTCGACATGTCGGTGTTAAAAGTGGGCATCATTGTAGGCATGTACAGTGACTCCATGGGCATGTAACTGGCCTGCAAGTGCTCCGCGGAATTTCCTTGTCCTGGGTACTGGCAAGGTACGAAAGTCATATCTGTACAAGTGTCGCCTGAGAAAGCATCCTCTGTCAAGAACTCAGAGGCGAAATCGGCATCGAAGCCGCTCAGGCTGGACAACATAGGGCCGGCAAACGGGCCGTCAGAGACGGGCATGGAGCGATAAGCCATCCCTGAGGATGTGGACAAGAAGTAATCATCGTTGTCCGGATACGATCCGGATAATGGTGCAACGGGCCTTGAGCCGTGGTACCGGCGCGATCCAAGAGTGGAAGATGTCACAGCATAGTTCCCACTGGGCACTTGTCCGGCCATGGAGGCGGGGTTCAAATGAATATCACCAGGGGAAATCAAAGGCATAGTCCTTGGTATCCGGCTTTGAGTTCCTTGGGACTGAGTGGCCAATATCGGGCTTCTCCTGGTTCTCGAGTTCATTGCGGGATTGTCGGCCCTGAGTAGGTGGTACTATCAGGACGACAAAAGTTAGTTCTCTGCCCATCATACAACGAGGCGTCTAGGTAGCATCAAATTGAGTAAATCAAAAGGCAACAAGTGTCAGTGCAGTTGAGTGGTCCTGGGGGAGAATGCTGGCCGGGCGTAGGGATGGAGAGCAAGGTTAAACCAGGCCTGGGCTGAAAAGCCGCGATTTCCGGGAAGACTTGTGTTGCCAGAATAGGTGCGAACCTTAGTGGGGCGGCCGAAGGAGCATATATGGGCCAGCAGGACCGATGGAGAAGAGTGCATGTGGCTGAGAGTTTGGTGACAGGTCATGACGGCCGTTTGAAGTGTGGCAATTTCGGTCGGTCTGGTGTGAGTGCCGAGTGTCAATGGTGGACATTATGCCGTCAGTGTTGTCGGTTAATCTCCTCAGGGCAGTCGCTTTCGCAATCCTCTGGGTAATCCCACGGGTTTCCTTGGGTGCAAAGTGGTCATAGCGAGGAACGCAGTACGGCCTTGAGCTTCATGATGTCGCCAAATAGTGGATGTAGCGTGTTTGTGCTGAGCTGCTTCGCGTTGAGCAGGTGCGAAATTGGGTGAGAGTTGTCGTGAATGCCGGACAAGTAGCTGTCGAGGTAGCGATTTGCGGTCCAGCTGAGACGGTCTCTGCATTACACGACATTGGTGTATGCAGAGGTTCACTCGAGGCAATCCATTCCACGGAAAATGCAAGGGTGTAGTCAAATCCAGGATCATACTGGCTCCATTCGGTTGTCCATAGGTCCGCTTGGGTCTTGCGCTGATCAACATTCATTTCAGAAGCTTTGAGTTGTGATCATCGATCACCGCTCTGAAGCATGTGTCACCTTGAGCTAAAAGCTGCAAGGGACCTGTATGCGCATGTCGGACATCGTCCGCGCGCAAGAGGGATCCGGGGTGGTTTGACAAGGAAATCAGGCATAACATAATGAAAGAGTAAGGAAATCTGTAGTACCTCAAGACGCTGATAATCCGGCTGGTATCAATTTGAGGTTGGTTGTCGATTCAGATCCTGTGGATAGCAAGTCCCGGAGAAGAGCTCGAGTATAGCAAAAGCAAATGAAGCACTTCCTGGGTGTCCGGAGTAAATGGTTGTCCTGTGGGTATAATCCTAACGGCCAATGTGGACTGAGTTGGTTGACGTTGCCTGGGAAAAAAATCGGTGAAGATGTTGTCGAGAATTTGTCACGAGCTTTAGCATGTACTAGAACAAGTCTGAAGAGGAGGAAGAGAGCAAGACGGGTTGGACTGTTGGTTATAAGCAAGCCGCTGCTGCAGCACATGGGTCAGAAGGAGGGAAGTGAGGTGAGCGAGAGGTGAGCGAGAAGTGGGCAAAGGCGGTGGGAAAGGAGCCAAAAAGTGGGAAAAGCGGGCTCTGGTCGAGTCGTAGCCTCACTCTCTGCTCACTCCGACCTTTGGTCATCCCACCGCGAGCCGTCTTCACGACAACTTGAGTGGACTGTTTGATGCACCTTGCTGCGGTTTCGCATGCACGTTGCCCGGCTGAGCGCACAACAGCAATGCATCCAAGGAAGTTGCACAGACTCAGAAACTCGCAACTTGCCTGTCAGGTCCGTTGCGACCCGCCCTCGGCTGCAGCCAGCGCAGACTCCGAGCACAGAGGCAGCGAGTCAGCATCGACGTCACACCCACTATCCAGCACTTAATTCGTGCTACCCGTGATGCGTGTGGAAATGCCCCAATCTGTTCCGTTCTACTGGTTCACGCCCACGGCCCACGAATGGGTCGGTGATCAGCAGGGGAATGTCCATTCGTTGTCAATCATTCCCCGCCATGTCGGTTTCGGCAGGGTTCCACGCTTCTGCGTCCTGGCATGCACGCTTGGCCACTCGCCGTCAAGGTGACTGCAGTGACGAGGACCGCCGGCACATGCGGCAGGACGGAGCACACTGACGTGGCAATCTCTCGCGGCAGCGGGATGTTCTTGTGACTCGAACTTCTCGAGGCATTGCAGCATCATCCTGTGGCAGCCTGCTTTCTGTCCAGCTCACAGACCAAAGTTCTACAGCGTACGGAGTACACTATGTCCATTGTTGGCAGGACAGAGTACCGTGCATGATATTTTGAAGCAGAGAATATGGCTGGCATGAGCCGGTAGGCATCTGCATGTTGGCCTCGAATAAGCATGAGATGGACTTGAACGGTCATGTGAAGCCGGACGCTCTGAGAGGTCTGACGTATGTAGCTGCTACACCACTTTTACTCGTAACGACGTTGCACATATTACAATCTTTTCTCAGTTGACAGGCACAAAGAACAAAGTTTGTGTGACTTCAGCAGCGGGGTAATCCCTGAGGACCCGAAGGGCTAGCACAGTACTGTGTACGAGGTAACAGCGCCATCGGGCTGACAAGGGACCGAGACTGGAACAGACGCCTCAACCTTCAGAATCCAAGTACGAGTGCCCTCAGCCTCGTCAACCCCATTTACTGCGGCCAAGAAGCGAAGTTGTTCTCCACAGATGTCATAGACAAAAAGGTTTGCAATGCAAGCTCCGGAAGCCCTACAAAGCAAACAGACCCCGTACATCTTTCCCTCCTACGGTTACACGACACGAGGTACCCCTTCCTAACTGAAGAGTCGATCACAAGCAGATCGGACCCTTCTGGACGTGTTGCGAGACTGGACTAAACGGGGGATCTAGTATCGATGTAGCAGGAATCACAGCCTGATGTGCCTGATCCATCAAAAAACTGATGCAACCGATCTGGTCTTTGCTTAAACTCCAGAAGCCACTGACGATCCCACCGGTCGTGTTTGCAACCAGCACCTCGGATTTTAGTAGCCAGATGAGGAAGGCCTGAAGAATATCATGGCAAACGTACCTGCGTAGACGACATCAGCAAGACTGGGCCAGGACAATGTGGAGAAAAAGGCGCGGAATCAAGGGTCCAAGGTGTTCAGAAATACTCAAATGATGGGATGTTGTTCGTTCACAGACGTGGAGTCTCAGTTGAACTATGCTTTTGGATATGTTGTTTCATCATAAAGGACAGTAATGGGTGGAATGGAGTGCTCGCAAAATGGTGCGGGTGACGCATTGCTTGTCAGGTTACGTACCTCTTGTTCAAGCGCCTGCAGCGCGGGTTGAGTTCGGTGGTACGGAGTTCATCATGGCTTCGGTGAGCTCAGCGGGACATACCCGGAGCACGCAGGAAAGCTGGCTAATTCCCCGTTCCTGGACGAGCTTCAGCGATCACGCAAAGCTCTATGACTGCTTTGAGTTGCGCAACAGAGCTGCGGGTGCATAATCACCGACCAAAGTAAGTACCATCGAGGTGTGTTGACGCTGGAAAGCTGCCGAAATTTGAACAGCAGCGTGCGAGATTCTGACTGCCAAACCTGGCTTGGCACGTTTTGTCCATTTGCACTGTCTTGGCACGTCCCCACACTCGACGAAGACGAGTACGGCAATAAGAATTCTAGGATCGTGTACTCCGTACGGCATACGTAATTATCGTGTCCTCTGGAAGACATGGGCTTCAAGACTTTCCGATCGGGCAATGATGTGTGGTCGGATCGATGCTTTGTTCTCTCCAGCCACTTCTCAGCGAAACTTGACGGACGTGCCTTTGATAAGCTCTCAATTAATCACCTACGTCTTTCGCCATGGTGCAGCGCGGCTCAGTTGCTGCCTGACTACTCTAGGTCGCCTTCGTCAATCTAGCAGTTTATGAGACCAGGTAAAAGAGGCGAGTGCTACACAAATATGCAGGTTATACTTCCATGTGAATGACTGCACTCCTGGGGTAAAGTTTCGCAGGTCCCCCAGCCCTTCTGCGAGTCGTCGTGACTTGCACCTTATGCTTGGCCGTATCGATGAGGCACCCCAACCTGTGACGGTGGGCAATCGTAATCACGCCGGCACTGTGTGCTGTCTGGAGTATAAGAGTGATCTGAGGCAGATTGGCAGACCGCATTTATAAAGTCCATTTTCCCACGATGAAGCGGGCGTGAATTGGCGGGGCGAACTTCGACCAGCGCGACGCTGCTCTACTCTTATGGGCCTGCCAGCTGTTTTCACGATACACATGGACTGGACGTCCCATGAGAGGTTGACAACAAGTCCTGGCGCCACAGCAGCTCGACACAAGGTCCGGTTTTCCAATCAAACCCACAACGTCTCTCTCTTTACAACGAGCCCGACCAGGCCCTCGGTGAGAACCAAAGATTTGTTGGGGCTGGTCGAAACTGCAATCCTCTGAACACGAGTTTATCTTCAGGGATCTCGGTTCAGGGTCCAGCTCGGGGCTGGGCAAATTTTCAGTTGCGGGAAACACGAGTGTTTCCACCCACAACGTCCAGCAACAACCGGTGTTTGGATGACAGGACTCGAGAACCGTATCGCTGCTGACTACTCCCGGTCCAGCACCGACTCTGTGACCAATGGGCCACGAGTTGTCTTGCCGAAGACGCAGGCTAGACCGGTTGTGAAGCTTGAAGTAGTAGGATGGTGTGCAAAAGGACGATGTCATCAATACGTGAACCTCAAAGTACTTGTGGAAAGTAGCTGGTCCTTGTGAGCAATGAAGGTGAGGGCAATTGAAAGTAGCAATGCTCCGACTAAGAACCGCAAGATCGACGCCACACCTCCTTCCAGGTACGAGTACCACCGGCCATGGCCAGAGAGCCGCAATTCCTTCCTTTTCCACCCCAGCCGTACCGTTAATTGCAACTTGAATGGAGAGCCCTGTCATCGGCAACTGATAATCCCGTGGCCGGGAACGTCTCATCCCATGCACCGGCCTTGGATGGATCATCCCTGCGTAAAAAAGATATGAAATAGACTGGACATCTCGGATTTCTTGGTCATGACCGTGTCCACAAGTCTCTGCTTGGGCATGGGCTCTCAAGAGTGTTCCAGGCTCGGCCAATGTCACCGTCGAAGCACGCTTGAGAGCAGTTTACCAGGCCCGCCCATGACATGACAAATACGATGTGTTCGCCAACCGGCAGCTAGACCGGCGCCTGCTGGATGTCCTGAGCCGGCCCTGGAGACTAGTGTGGGTGCCCCTGATATTATGGTACGTACCATATCGAGCGCTCCATGTGAAACAGCCCGTCTATTCGGAGACGCTGTGCAAGCCAAATATGGGATGCGGCGTTGATTCGCCCCGAGATGCACAGAATCCTACAACATAAAAGCGAGGGGTGTCCCAGAGCGCGAGAGACCGGGTCCCGACACCATCCCTCGTATTGTTTGCTGACGGTAATCTGCACAACACACGTTGGGCGTCGTCTCATCAGAAAATGGGCTGCAACTTTTAGTCGGGGATCAGCCGGCGGTGTCGTTTCGTTGGCGCTTCTGATGTGGACTGGGTACCCGAGCATGAGAAGTCTTTTGTCAGCAATGACCTGCATCTAACTGTCCACCGGTACTTTTGCCACAATGCTTCCATGGCTATCCAGGACTTCTGTCCCAATACTCACACCGTTCTCCACGACATGGCACCAGAGCCGGAGTTAGCTCAGTTTAGCGCTTCCTGGACTCTCTTTCATCACCAGCAGAGCCCACAGAAGCACCCATGCTTGAGCACTGTGTACATGGCTCAGCCAGCGTCGGTGTTTTGCCTACGATTGATACTACAAGCAATAGCCGGTCATAATCTCATATGGCATTGTCCCGGCCTGGACACGTAGGTGGCCAGAAGGCGGATCGCACCCGAGCCTCTGCTACACACTTCTCCGATTCAAAGCGCTGGCTATTGTACTCGTTCATGTTTGTCAGCTACGGGGAAGAACGGTGGTGTCGGTATGCGTTGGTATAGCGATCAGCCCTGTCGTATTGCCATGCCATGTGCTGACTGGCTCATCTGCGCGCCGAGTGCCCCAACTTCCCGAACGGGATCCTGACAGGGTGAAAGCTTGTTTCCGGGACGACAGTCCTGGGGTTCGAAGCCCGGTAAAGCATCGGTCGTCGGCTTTTGTCCACGATACTCTTCACAGACATTCAAGGCGAATATATGATTCGCTATCAGGAGAACAGCCGCCTTGGCAGAGGGCCGAAGCGAGCGTATAGAATCCAGTGGCACACAGCCTTATTTATATCGGCATGACAAAACACTACAATCGGTGTATATGGAGGCGGCAACTTGCATTAAGCTCACGAAGCTCGTATGATTGCTGGGCCCGAGGACTACTGCCAGTGGGCCTAGACTGACTCTGGACATCGTGGTCGCCCTCTCAAGCACCCCCAGGCGGCAACAACGGGTTTGTGTGGCTCACGAGGGTTTCCAGACGCGCGGTGGGTGTCTCTCCAGTTCACGGCTACGGGCTCTGGAGCAGCCTTATCAGGAACAGGAGACTGAAACCCTGCTCCACAATGGATCACGCAGAGCGGGTCCGGGAGTCGCTATCCCAATGGGGCTCAAGATCACGGTGTGCTGGATGGCCAGAGACATTCGGGATCTACTTAAAAGCCAATCACTGCTTGAAAACCCCGGTGCCAAATTTGGCAAGTCGATAAGTCATCCTCCACTTGTATAGCTGCTTGTATCTGACAGGTATTGGGGGTGGCAGTATGCGAGGCTGTATACAGAGCACTCCCCGGGCACCAGCGTGGATCAGATTCGAGAGCTCATTCACAGCACAAGAACCGTACAAATTGCCCTCGTGTCTCGGCTTGATCACATACCTCCAAGAGGTCTTATCACTCCCTACCTGAAGTAGCTCGACGGCGTTGGAACAGATCGACTCCCAGAAACGCTTCAGCCTCGACCTGCTCGCAACGCCCATTGCTTCATTGGTTAGTGAGTGGCGTCTACCAAGCAGTGCATGATGAGCTAACGGGAACTCTTGCCTCTGCAGCACGGACAGCCATTGACATTCGGTCTTCTGCCTCGTACCCATCGCAAGCGGGAATGCTACTCTCGCTAATCCCCATCAATACGGTTACGTTTTGAACCTCGACTAGTTCAGACACACTTTCCTCGACCCAGACGCAGGGGACTACGACCGCCCAGCTTCGACAACAAGTAGCCTTGACAGCCACAATAATTGAGTAGTGCATATTGGCGTGCAGAGAAAACCCCGAAGCGTGAAGACACCCAGGCTTCTGGGTACGAGCTGCAACAGCTCTCATTGAACGGAGATCTCTGCAATTGGCAACCTCGATGGCTGTCTTGAACGAAAACCCTGCTCAATTCGAGTTCGCTACATTCAACAGCCTGAAGATCGATGCTCAACGGCCAGCCTCGACCAAGGCTCCCTTTCTGTTCATTGTCAAGACCCCCGCCTCGGACACGTTATCTCGCTCCACTACCCGCAGCGCGGCTGCAAGCATCAACAGCCATGCTCAACGTTGGGCCCAGGGGGTCGCAATGTCCCAGGGCGCCAATGTGGCAGGTGGTCCACGCCATACCGACACCCTGGCCTTCGAGAAATGCATGATGAGATGCCGTGTGTCTCGGCTGCTGGAGGAACCTAGCAAGTCAGTCAAGTCAAAGCGCTCTGGTTCAGCGAAGAGAGTCGGCCGATTCGTTGAGAAGCGCTCTCAAAAATTGACGCTACAGCCATCGGAGAAGGCCAGTACAGCAACGAGTGAGAAAGATTCATCGAGCAGCCCTGAAGCCGAGCCACGATCACGGGCGATGTCGCACGAGCGTCGAATACCCCAGACGCCGCCACTGTCAAGTCCTGATGGAACAAGGTATGCGGTTTTGAATCCCTTCGACTCGACGCCTCTCGCGAACGACGGCGACGTCCAGCCCATTCTTCAGTATTTTCTCTCCTTTACGCTTCTGTCCACGTCACAGGGTAGCAATGGCGGCAAGTCGGCCAACGCCGCCACGATACAGCACATCTCAAGCATCAGCGCCATCATGCAGGGGTGCATGAACAAGAGCGTCCACCTATATGCCCTACTAGCGGCTACGGCCAGTCCTATGCGAAGAGTCTGTGGAGTGTCTTTCCGTCCGGACAACGGACCGGAAATCTATCTGCACAAGGCACTGCAATGCCTTCGGATGTTGCTCGACGATAACAGCCAGCCAGCGATCCAGGACCGTCAGATCATCCTGGACATCTATTGTCTAAGCGTCTGCGGCTGGTACATGGAGCGGTATGAAGAATCCAAGACACACTTCAACGTCCTCAAACATTTCTGGAAGTCGCTCAGTCCGGGGCTCTCGACGCTGGACCAGTACATTTACGACCTGCTCAGCTACAATACCATCTTTCTCGAGGCTGATGCCACCAAGATTCTCGACTCAACCGGCCCTAGTCATTTTAACCACCTTGCCGGCGATGGGATGATTCCCCAGCCTCTCGCTTGGCAAGACCAGTATCCAGTCTCGGTCCGCCACTGCTCGGCGTTGCTCCTGACGCTCGAGCAGATAGGCTACAGTCCGGATCTCCGGGAGCTTGTGCGAGAATTGCCACCGCTCCTGCTTTCCTACCAGCAGTCTGACCTCCATAGCCTCGAGGGAGAGTGGGCCCAGTGGAAGAGCCGATCGCTTGTGCTTCGCCTGCTCGAACAACCCAGCTACGGGGACGAGCTGTGCTTTCGCCTGGCGCTCATCATCCTCCTCCGATCCATCTCCAACACCAGCACCGGTACCTTGGCCACCGGCTTCCCAGTCCGCGAGACCGACAGCGACATATCCATCGACCTAGTCCTGGTCACACGGCGCTTGAAGCTGCAACTGCAGCATGAGATCCTGCTGCCGTCCAACGAAATCTCCCCCGTCGCGCTTGGCAACAGGTCGGCCGCTATCTGGACCGGCAAGTCCAGCCATCTTCTGCTCTGGATTTTGCTCGCCGGGCTCTTCGGCGCCCGACTGACGGACCAGAAGAGCGAATACGACTGGTTCTGGAGCCGGGTCAAGGCGTTGATGCGACTCTTGGAAGTCAGCACCATGTCACGGTTGCGAAAGCTGGTCACGTCTTTCGCCTTTGTGGAGGGCATGCTGGCCGACCAGAGGATTGAGGGGGTCTTGGTCGACGAAGGGCTCGAATGAATATGACGGAAAGAGTTCGGCTGGGTGCGTGGCGTGGAGTGGTCAGCGCCAAGTCGACGACGTGCAGTAGCCTCCGCCATGCATGATGCGCGTGAAAGTACTCCGTACTCCGTATATGGTCGGATTATGGCATCAAGATGGTTATCTAAGCATCCTTTTGTGTTTTGTACCTACCTAGGGCCTGCACCGGATGCGGGTTGCAAAAAGGCAAATTGCACCTCACCTAGCCCGTGGGCCATGGACATCTCATGCATCTAAGTGACCGGTGCTTGAATGTCGTTCACCTCACGCCTCGACGATCTTATGGGCCGCGGCCATCATGTCCATCCCTGGCTCTGCATGTGGGAGAGCGGCCAGAAATCGAATGAGCCATGTATTGACTGTAGATGAGTGACCCCGGCCTTAACTACCTCCAGTGGCACCTGGGCGATAGCGGAGACTACGCAGACGAACCCGAACCAGCGTCGCTCTCTCTTCCACAAACAAACAATAAACCGCGTGTCCCTTCCCCATGTTCCGACGCGTATCCCAGCTATGGTCGCATCTGCTTCACCACAAATCCAATGCAAATCCTAGAACTGTATCTACTGGCATGGACTTGAAGCGGACCTTCCACGGCGGAGGAGACTTTCAGTCAACCGCATCGCTTGATCCCTCCACTGACACCAGCGGCCGTTGGCTTCACCGGGACAAGGCACAGCGGCAAGCTCGATCTCTGAAGTTCGACTTCGCTCTATTATGCCAGAAAGCTATAAACGTATGTCCCGGAGCTAAGAGCGTCGTGCAGTGTGAAAAGACGGAGGGGGGCTTCAACCGAGTATTCATCTTCTCCCTGGACAATGGAGCACATATCGTGGCAAAGCTGGCTTTCCGTGTGGCTGGTTCACCAGATCTGATGACCAGCTCGGAAGTCGTCACAATGGCATACGGTAAGTCTGCCGCTCTGCCCGGACGTTCTACTCATACGATACATTAAGATCTCACACAAGCATCCCCGCTCCCAAGATTCTCGATTGGAACTCCGACGCCCGCAATCCAGTGGGAGCAGAATGTATCATCATGGAGGGCGTTTCGCGTAGCGGTGTTCAGCTGCACGAGGTGTGGCCGACCATGGATACGCATTAACATATGCTGGTGACGAAGAGCCTGGCGTATGCTGTCGCGGAGATGGCGAAACTCCCCTTTTCCGCCTACGGAAGCTTGCATTTCGCCACGCATGCGAGAGACTCAGGAAAAGTGGTCAACGTCGCTGATGGGTTTGTGGTCGGTCCAAATTGCGGAAGAGAGTATTGGGAATACGGTGGCGAAGAGACTACCTGTCAACGGGAGCGTCCGACGAACCGAGGGCCATGTGAGTACCGTACAATACCATGTCATTCTATTTGCGCTCATTCTTTGACAACGTCACTAACGAGAAGCCAAAGGGACTACACTCGGGAGTACACCGATGCGTTGCTGGACGCGGCATATGAGCGGCTCCCTAACCTTTCAAAGGCAGAGCATGCCGCCGAACTGTCGTACCGTGGCTCAGTGGAGGAACATGTTCGGCTCTTGCAAATCAGCAAAGCCGTGATCAAGGGCTTAAATGGGAGCCCCGTGATTCGGGACGTCTCGGCACCGATACTCCTGCATCCTGATCTCAACAAGAGGAACATATACGTCTCGCGCGACGACCCGACGCAGATCACCGCCCTCATAGACTGGCAATCAACCTACGTGGAACCAACCTGTGTCTACGCGAACGAGTCGCCTGATCTGACTGCTGCCTCGCCAAATATCTCCTCAATCCCTGAAATGGACGACGAGTTACGTGTAAACATAGATGATGTCAAAGATAGGGAAAAGCTGGACCGAGACCGCCATATCTGTCAACAGACCTTCGAAGTCGTACTCCGTGGATACGCGCCAAAGCTCGCAGCCGCCAGGGCGCTGGCGGAAATACTCCCGAGTCCGATGCGGTCTGCCATTCGTCCTGGCGGGACCGCGCCCCGGCGTTGCGGCAGGAATTGATCGACCTGTCCCAGCCATGGCCTGAGCTGGGACATTTAGGGTCATGTCCCTATCAGCCTTTAGTGGAGGCACTCGCGGAGCATGCGAAGCAGTGGGAGGATTTCAAGACGGTGCTGAAATTCAAAATCTTTCTGATCCGGGTGCTGGACTCGAACTCGGAAGGGTGGATCTCGACCGATGGCTGGGAGGCTGCGAAAGCGACGCACAAGCAATTGTATGAGCAGTGGATGGAGACGGTCAGGGAGTCGGAAGATCCGGAGATGAACGAGGAGAGAGGGAGGAGGCTCCGGCCTTGGGATGAAAGTTGAGAGACAAGGGATGATGAGTGCGTGCTTGTCGACAGTCGCGCAAACGACTTTACATCGCCATGCAGTCAGCGTGCAAAGTGCAATCTTGACAGCAGAATGTTACTACTCAGCTGCACATCACGATGTCACGACCCAGCATGGGAAAACCAGATGGAAGTGAGCCTCACTCACGCATGGTATTTCTTGCGCCTTAGTCTTCCCCAGGCAGCCGTTCCAGGATTGCGTGGGAGATCGATGTCCTCGCCGCCTGATGTCAAAAAACACAACATATACATATCGTTACGGGATAGCGACGAATGAGAGCACGTGGTGTCTAGAAGATGGAGGGCCCGAGATTTGATACCGAGCACAGCCAGCTACCCAATTAACGAAGACGGGATTAACCGTACCTGTTGACATGGTATCTTGTCACCTAGGGTAGACTCATTCACTGACCCGATCGGCGCCCACCTGCTCACTCGCTCACTCACTCACTCATTCACTTACTCACACGACCACTTATTCACCCACTCACCCACGCAACCGCTCGCCCGCTCACACAATGACCGGTGGTCGCCCTTGTGGTCCAAATCATCCTCTCTCCCTACGATATCAAATCCACAAGCAAATTCGCTGCTCAGTGGCACTATCGCACAGAGGCCGCTCACGACGCCGGTAAAGCATCGAGGATCGACGGTTGAGTATACTCTCGAGACGGAGACAGGGTCAGGAGGCAGAACCAACAGAGAGACAGCGTCGGGAGATAACAGAGGCAACACGCGCCACAGGGGCAAGACTGTCAGGACTGTCAAACGCGGAAGGATTGATGGATGCATACCTGGGTAGACGGATACAGTACCGTAAGCAGGTAGAGACAAGGTGGACACGGACACCTTCGAAACCGATCTATACACGTGTACATATCTACCTCAGGCACGCCCTCATACTTCATGGGAGACTTAACTTGTCTCTACAGTAGTATCACCCACACCAGCCGGTCCGCTGGTCAGCCATACATACAAACCGAGATCGCTGGCTCATGCTGATCGTTCTGGGCACAGGATGTATTGTCGAGGCGTGCTCGTCTATTGTCCAACCTTCATCCCCTGCCCGTCTGGAATGCAAAAGAAGAGTCTCTCGAATGGCTACCCGTACGTCCGAGCCATGCGCATCGAGTCCTGCCTTCTCAACCGTTCAAGCCTCTTCTCTGCACAAACAGGAGGGGTGCATAGTTTCGTTGGCACAATCCTCGAGTTCGCAGCTCTGCTTAAGTATGCTCTGCTCAGCCTTTCTCGCCCTTCAAGCATCTTCGCTGTGCACAAGCAGCACGTACACATTAGTTAGACCGCTCGAAGTTCATGCTTATATATGCTCTGCTCGGCCTTTTTCAAGTCTTCAAGAGTCAAGACTCTTTCCTGCACCAGTGGTGCGATGCTATTTCGTTGGCACAACTTTCTCCTCGAGATTCTTGCTTATGCTCTGTTCAGTCTTTTTCAATTCTTCAAGCCTCTTTCCTGCACAAGCGGTGCACCATTGCTGCCGTTGGCATGACTGGAGTTTCGTACTTGGGCTCTATTCAGCCTTCTCAAGTCTTCAAGGCTCTTCTCTGTGCACAGGCGGGTCGATGCCGTTCGGTGGGCACAACTCTGGGCTCGAGTTTCCTGCTCTGCTTATGCTCTACCGGTGGGTGCGGGGAGTTGAGTTGCTTCATCGCGGACAGACAGTCGGTCACTGTGGCAGGCAGGCGGTCGGGATCGAAGCTTGAGCTTGAGATCTTCTCGAGAGTTAGAGCGAGAATCGTGAAGATTATTGCTGGTGGGTACATATGTAGCCATATGCACCTGGCGCTGAATATGATTGCCGATCAAGGGGAAGCCTGTGCTCATGATCGGCCTTCTGAAATGCTAGGATGCCGAAGGCAGAGCGTGTACAGCATGTGTGAAAGATACCGCTGCCAGGATGCCGAACATGGAGCGTAGAAGGCACGTATATCCCTCCCTCTGTAATGCTAGGATGCCGACACAGGCCGTAGACGACATGCGTGCAAGGTATCGTATGTCCTGTCGACAGGCGTTGCGTGTACTGGTAAGGATGTGAATGCATCACATCATATCACTCCTTTGTCCCGCTGGATGTGGTGGGTATTCCCTGCATTGCATGATATGACATGACGCTTTCGATCCGTTTCATCTGGTGACGATCATGTCGTAGTCACGAAGTGGTAAGACGGCTCAGCTGGCTCCCCGGTACGTTTGTGTTTGCGTTTCGCATTTCGTCGTAAGTAGCCCCCACTGGGGTTGGAGACGGTGCTTCATGCCACTCCTTCCTCTTCACCCTCACCCAGCACCTGCACCGACTGCAGCCTTCGTTTCGAGATCCAAAAACCCGTCCAGCCCGTCCATGACATCCCTAGCGACGCCGCCGGTCAAAGCCGTATTGACCGCCTTTTTGAGCATCGACCTCTTGATCCCCCCGACTCGAGGTTTCCAAATACCAGGCACTTCGACCCCCTCGCCTACCTCGCCTAACAATGGCACACCCTTCATGGTATCCCTCGCGGGCGTGTCGATCATTCTCGTGGCGAGGACCTCAAACTCAGCACCACGAGCACCACGGCCGCCTTCACCACCACTCGCCACGCCGACACTGACGGCGACGACAGCGTCCGCAACAGCCAACTCCTCGCGACTCGGATCGAAAATGACATTCTCGCCAACCACCACGACCAGTAGCGTGACAGGGGGTCTTGATGCCACCGGGATCCCTGTCTCCGTCCCGGTCCTGGAGTACAGATACGCACTCGCCATCCAGTCGTCATCCGCAACGGGATCTTCCTCGCCCTCGCTCTTCAGGCGCGGCACCCGCGTGTCCCGAAGCGCGAGATGCGTGGCCATACTGAGCAACGGGAGAGGATAGCTCGCGAGCCCGGTCGCCGAGATGAGCAGCACGTCAATGTACACGTGCCAGTGCCAGCGCGAGTTGATGACCAGGCTGTCCTGGAGAGATGCGCGTGAAGACGAGGAAGCCACTACCAACGGCTCCCTCAGCATCTCCTCGAGAAATACCAACCCGGCGTCATCGTCCCGTAGGCCGGGTAGCGTGAGACTGAGGGTGACCCATTCGTGGCTGCCTCTACCTTTTTGACCTCGTGGGCTGTCGTTCGGGTTCATATCGACATCGACATCGACATCCGTAGCCTCTCCATCATTGCCTGCTCCTGCTCCTGCTCCTCCCTCTCCTCGGGTTTTGTCGCCTCCCTTTGCTTTCATTATCGATTTCGCTTGCAGCCCCGCGCTCGTGCTCGTGCTTGTGCTCGCCCGCACTTCTACCGAGAATGTGCGCTCAACCTCAAGCTTCACCCCCACAATGGCTTCCCGGCCATCACTGAACCCGACGTGCGCGCTGCCGTTGACGGACGGGAGCACGCCCGTCTCGGCGCGCAAGGCACGGAAATCTGTTGGCGAGGGTCGCGCGTCTGGGCGGATGGGCGGGGTCGACGAGAGCGATGTATGTAGGTACGCGAGCTCGGCGGGGGAGAAGGGCAGGGAGGAGGTGAGTGAGGAGGGCATGGTCTCTGCTGGTCTCTGTTTGGTTCGGTTCGGTTCTGCTGCTGACCTTGAATAGAAATAAATGGAGAACCACGCAGTGCAGTGCAGCGCAGTGTTATGCAGCGCAGTGTTATGCAGCGCAAGTAGAGCGTGTCACTCAGAAAAGAAGGTGAGGAGGAATAAGTGTTCCCAAGGAAGCCCCTCAATGCTGGTGGTCGTGGGACCGCGTGCGGCGGAGGTCGAAGAATGGATGCGGCGAACTAGTACTCTGTGATTAGGAACGCATGAACTAATTAGCGAGCGACTCGCGCGAGGGCGCCAGGCCTTCAGGCGTATGATTGTTGACTTGTGTACGGAGTCCAATCGAAGTGAAGATCTGGAGGGGGGAGGACGGTGCTTTGAGACAGAACCCAAAAAGTTCCGAGAATCAAATGATTCAATTGCGCCGGAGTTAACGAATCGTGCATGGCGCCCGTGACTGGCTTAAAGCCGAGAATAGACGGCGAGGACGGCTCAACACACAAAATACGGACGACAAAGTAGGTATCTGTAAGTACGGAACACTCGCTGACTCCATATTACTGCGCCGCACATCGAACATCTAGGTACTGAGGGCAAAGTATGCAATACAGGCTGGTTCTTGATCACCGAGGTGGCAATTCGAATACTGAGCGCGAAGAACGGAGTCCAAGCTGGTTCTTCACTGACGGGCAACTCGAATACACAGTAAATACACAGTAGCAGAAGAAGACGCAGTGTTTGACGACCTCTTCGGGTGGTCCTCCGTCGCGGTCTTTATCCCGCTCACGCGTCGATTCCCATCCCTGCCGCCCCATCGCTGACACCCACAAGCCGGGGTCTGCCGGCCTTTGCCCCATACACCATCTCCATGAGTATACTCTTCTGCTTATCTCGGACTCCCCGCAGGTATTCGTATGTCCCCTCCAGGCCTCGGATTTGCTGGTCGACGACGCTCCCATTGTCGATCGTGACCGAATCGTTGCGCCTGACCAACGGGCTCACCAGTTTCCGCCGCAACGTTTCCAGGTTGATTTTCAGCGTCTGTAACCGGGTGTGGTGCTCCATGAGGAGATGTTTGTTGTTGACCGTCCTCGACCGGACGCTCGACAAGAGCTGCTTGTTCTTCTCGAACTTGCGCAGCATCGCGGCGTTCGGGCCGATCACCCTCGTCCACAGCGACGAGAGGAGATCGCTCTCCAGTCTTTCTTGCGTGTCTGTTTCGCGGACGACCGTGCGCTGTAGATTCAAAAACTGTCGGTCAATCGACTCGAACAAGGCGAACAGCGCCGCCGAGTGGGTCAACTCGCTGTTGATCGACTCCTCGAGCACGTTGACGAATTCGTGGAACGTCCTCGTCAGGGTCGCTCTTGTCCTCTGCGGCGAACTTGCCCCGAATACTTTGGTCAGGAACGTTCCCAGACTTGTCGGCCCTTTGGACGTCTCGAGTAGGCCGCCTCGGTTGAAAATTCCGTGCAGGTGATCAAAGATGACGCCGCTGAGTGATGCGCCTTGTCCTGTCGTGACCCCTTCGAGCTCCCGTCTAGCCCAGTCCATGACGAGCAGGATGCTGTCGACATCTGAATCCACGTCGGCAAAGAACCGCGTTAGCTCGAGACCCAGAGTCTTCAGGCTCTCGGATAGTTCGTCTAGTGAACGGACAATCAATGGCGCTGAAGTCATGTTTGCACTTCTGACCGACTCGCCTAGATCCCATACCGCCACGCTTGTCTCCTGCAGGGCCGTGATTTGCGTATATCCGTTCTCCGAATAGAAAATGAGCGGCTCGAACGACTTTGCCAAGGTCGACACCTTGACAAGGTCCGGCACCGGAGGTGGTATCGGTGGAACAAGAATGATGCGTAGAAGCGAAGCGAGTAGAATGGTCGCGAGAACCGACACAACTGTCGCCGACTTTGTCTTGGTCACCGCGTCGAATTTCCTTTGCACGAAATTGAGAAACGGCACGAAAGGCTCCCGGTGTTGTACTTCGGCACGCAGCTGTAAGCGAATATCTGTTCCACTATTAGTGAGTCGCCGCCTCTTTGGGGTGGGGAAATACTACAATTGTTCGGGCTCTCTGCGGATATGGGTTCTTCAGTCGCGAAGGGCTTTGCGCTATGCTGGGGCTCCACCTCTGGCGAGCGCTCCCTCACGGGCGAATCTGTGCCCGCAGGCAGAGGGGTATTGACCGCAATTGTGATGTCTGGGTCGCCCTCGATCGCATCTTGATATGCCTCGGGACTCGTCTGCCTTGACCTGGAAGGGCTGACTGACGGTCGCAGGTCATATTTCCCGTACGGATCCTGCCGAAACCAATTGCTCGCGTTCGAATTGCGACTCTTGAAGCCCGGCGGCGACCACGGCAACCCAGCGCTTGATGTATCGTCAGCTTCACTTTCCGCTCGCTCTGGCCTGAAGCCCGGAAATAGAGGGGAGCGGCGCTCTTGCTCTTCGAAGTCCTCTATCGAAGCCTCCAGCGAATGCGCATCTTCGTGCAGAGGCTCGGAGTAGACGCCTTCCATGGGCCTCGCTTGCATCATGGCGAACATCGAGGCGTGCGAAGGAAAGGAGAAGAACTCATTAATGCGAGGCTGCGCGAGAGGTCAAGGCGGGGCAACAGGCCGATAAAGAGGCCGGCCTTCACAGAGAATCAATACGACTCGCGGTTGGTTCAATATAGCTGTCACTAGGCAACAATGGTATCAATGAAACCACTATCGAGAAGCCTCAACTATTGTTTCGGTGGGACAAAAGAATAGAGGGCGCACCGTTTGAGACTGCCAAAGAGGAAAGTCCATCTCTGGCAGAATGCGGGATGTTCTGCAGGCCCAGCCTCTTCTCAGAACGCGGTTATCGAGGTACACGGACAAGCAGCGTGCATCCCGCCTTGCACGGCTAGCGGGCGCCAGGTACTGTAAGTTTGCAACAGAGAGGAAAGGAAAGGGAAAGTCTGGAGGCTGGGACAGCTGGCAACCCGTGGTGTCGTGGTTGAGAGGGGAAGTTTGCTACCAATCATATTGCTGGACAGGGTCAAGACCAGGATGCTTGATGCAAGGGGCTGCGGTCCTTGCTGCAGGTTTGGCTGTCTGCCAGTGCTGCAACGAGTCGCCCTTATTGGAGGCTGCACGACGCTGCCGAGGGCCAATTGCTTATCAGCGAGTACTCTAGTACTGCGAAAAGAGTGATGGGAGGCAAGACGAATAACGCAGCGGAGAAGAGATGATTGATATGGGCCCTCCACAGCTTAGCTCTGCCAGTCTCGCGTGAGAAGATGCAGGTACGCTTTCGAAGGACCAGGTAGCAGGAGGATTTTCTATGTACAAGGAGCTTCGTCTACCGGCTTCTCCGGCTTCCCATCCAGCCGTAGCTTAACTGCTATGCAAGTCCAACCGTCAAATTAGGTAAATGTGCGCCTCGCCGTTCTTGATGATACAAGCAGCCGATGATTCCAGGAAACGTCGAAACGTGCGCGAGCGAAGAAGCTGAGGCGCGAGTAGATCCGGATCGGTGCAGATGGTGTCTACTTCTTGGTCTCTTCACGCAACCAGGTGATCAGGTCGTTCCTGTCCTTGCCTTTCTTCAGACCACCGAAAGCCATCTTGGTGCCCGGGATGTACTTCTTGGGGTTCTCGAGGTACTCGAACTAGTTAAAGATTAGACAACAGGCGAATGAGATCCTGAAAACGAGCAACTCACCAGAGTGTCCTCCTTCCACGTGATGCCTTTCGACTTGTTGGCATCTGTATATGAGAAGCCCTCAACAGAGCCGGTCTTGCGACCGAAGAGACCGTGCAGGTTGGGGCCGATCTTGTTGCCCTCTGATTCAACGACGGTGTGGCATTGTGCGCATCTTGTCTTGAACAAGTTGGCACCCTTCTTTGCGTCACCTGCAGTAAATGAATGTGAGCTTCTGTCCCATGTCTGTTCTTGCCGGTCTCGCTTTGCAGCCTGTTCCGCAGCAGCTTCCTTTGTGTGCTTTGCCGCGATCGACTTCGAGCTCATCAAGCTCTTGAGGGAGGTAGGCGAAGTAGCCCCAAACCATAGTTTCGAGCTTAGATAGACGGCACCGGAATATCGCATCGAGAGTTACGGTAGAGTAGGGACGGTGGCGTGACGGGTGGTTGAGCGCGTCGCCGAGTCGAGGCGGCCATGAAACAGACACAATCTGTTATTCGCGAGTTGCGTGATCGCAACCGTGACACGCCGTCCATCACTCCTCCCGTTTGCGAGCGATGAAAGCAAGAAGTGAAGCTGCTGCGAAGCTGCAAAGGCCAGTGGAGCAGGAGACACCTACCTTCCTTGAATTCGTCGTTCTTGCCCATTCTGATGTGGTGATAGAAGCTGGGGTAAAAGTGGCGGAGGTGTGGATATGAACGAGGGAGCTCTCGTGTATGAGATAGCTTAGGCTGTTGGTGTAGGCGTAGATGGCAAAAGAGACTGAAGCAAAAAGGTCGAAGGGGATCAAAGCCCAGAAAAAGGTCTGTGACGCCGATGAATGACCAGGATCGAATCCACTTTCAGCGCTCGCTCGCTCTTCTTCCGGGCAACTCTTGTTCGAACCCACCGCACCCGACGAATCATACGGGCCCTGTTGTCATCGGCAGTTTTCGGGAGTCAATCACTTGCGGCACGAGTAGCAATCGGAACAGCATGGCCTCATCCAGGTGCGCCAATTTCCAAAATTAATCTGCGTTCTTCCTCCTGTATTGAAATCCACCTATCTGCCAGTCGTTCTGAATCTGTGGGCACCTGACTTGAAATGCTATAGACATGGTCGGCTTTGTCTGTGACGTCCTGCTGTGGCATTCACAAGCTCCAACACAGATGGCAGGCAAAGAATACATGCTCGATCTAGCCGAGGAGGTGGCGATGACGTCGTCGAACACTCGGAGCAGCGGCAGCCTCTACCCCAGTAGACGTCAGAGCTCGACCATGACCATGAATGACCATGACTATGCAGCCAACATCATACGGGCTACTTGGTCCAGTGCAGTCACGCAGCGCAGCACAGAAATGGTGAAGTCGAGGTCAAGTTTGCGCCACAGGTGCCACACAGGATCTACAACCAGTCGTCCCCATGCTCCCATGCTGTCCCATCCCGCATCTGGGGAAAGCACACTACTCCATCGTGGCCCAGAATTCGTCAATGAGCTCATGTCTCTTCACAGCAAGGTCAAAGTCCGCGTAAGGCTGCCCCGTCGCATAAGCCTCATACAGCCTGCCAATATTCTGCCCCTGGGTCGGCAGCGCGGTCCATTCCTCCCCACCCTCGTCCGTGACGAATTCTTCGATCTCGCCCTTTTCGGCGTTGGAGAACCGAATGCTCAAGGCCTTCGCCATCTGCGGGCCCGCGCTCGCAAACTCGACGGCCAATTCTCCCTTGGTGCCATATATCCTCCACGTCGAGCCAGGAGAGCCAATGAACCTGTCTCCAGCCCGTAGGTGGAAGCTGAATACCGCCGCCGGATGCCGATCCAGCCTTCCCTGCAGCAGGATCTGGTCCGGCGTGTCCTTGTCGTAGAGCTCCTCGGACAACGACCCGTCAGGCTTCATGAGATGCATTTTCCGCCGGAGGTTGACGGCCAGCGGCGTATAGCTGCCCGGCTTCAGCTCCCCCACAGCGTACAGTATCGAGTCGAGTACGTGGCCTCCGTAGATGGTCAGCAGGTTGCCGCCGACCCTGCGGTCCATGAAATAGTGATATCTGTCGCTCGCCGCGTTGTTCTGCCACACGTGGATGGCCCCCTGGTAGTTCACGCTGTGGATGTCGCCCAGCGCCCCCGAGTCCACGAGTTCTTTCACCTTATTCACACTTGGTGACATGCGGCCCTGGAGCCCGATCATGGTTTTGACGTTCTTCGCTTTGGCCGCGGCGGCCATCTCCTTTGCTTGTTCCGTGGTTGCGGCGAGCGGCCACTCCACAAAGACGTTCCTGCCGGCCTTGAGGGCCGGCATGGCAACCTCGTAATGCGTGTCTGCTCGCGTCGAGACGACATAGAGATCCACGTCCGGGTCCGCGGCCAGCGCCTCGTACGTGTCGTACGCCTTTGTCGTCTCCGGCAGATTATGCGCTTTGATTGCCGCCTTGGTGGATTCTATTGACGAGTTGCACAATGCCACGATCTCGTAGTTGGGAGATTTGGCCAGTCGAGGCAGATGGGCCAATGTCGCCCAGGCGCCTTGCTTTGCCGAAAGGCCTACGATGCCCACGCGAACTGGAGCCATTGTGGTTGTTGTTGAGGGCCCAGCGGGCAGTACAATAATTATGGGAGGAATGTGGACGGAAATCAGCGCCACATGAATTTATGTTACAGTACCTTGGGGAATTGACGGACGACTCTCTCGTCAACGCCGGCGGTATTTACGCGGACGAACTTTATACGTCTCTGCAATTTCCAGGCCGTAGGATTAATTAGTGATGGCAAAGGTGAGAAGAAGTCGTTTACCTCGAACTGAACAGACGGCAGGCTTACAAATCGGACGACTGGTCTGACCTCCTACTAGCGCACTACGACCTCTCTTTTCCCAGCTCCGCCAGAGGTTGGTGTGACACTATTGGACTCTACGAATCAGCTCACATCAAAGTGACGATACAGTGCCGTTTCTGGGTCTTCGTTTCACCAGATGAGGCGGCCTGAGAGACAAACCGAGCCATCTACAGTATCTATGTTGCGAGGGTGAATCTTACAAGTCCGAGGCTATTTTACCCCCATCTACCTGGCATCAATCTGTTCAAGCTTGTGCCCTCGAAAGCCTGGCTCTCTCGTACTCACAGTGGGACTGTTCATTTCCGTCATAATCACTTGCATAAAGCGTCATTACCTTTGGGACATGGTCACTGCTTCGCCGTCGAGCTGTCCTCACAATCGACTTTTCACACCTTCTGGGTTGACTAGTCAATGCGCCCCATTGTGCTTCGCCGTGTCGCCAATCTCGCAGAAAGCTCTGAATGTAACCATTTCCTGCGCACTGCTCTCTACCACCAACTCGGCCGTCGCACCAACGAAATACACCCAGCCTTCCTTGAAGTCTTCCTTTTTGGGTCCCACGCTGATGGTGCCTTCTCCGCTCGTGCAGATGATGATGCTCGGTCCAGCGAGACCTTCGAACGTAGCCTTGGCGCCTTCTTTCTTGAGCACAGTGCGCACCACGCTGAATTCTTCGATAGGTGGGTCATAGAGTAAAGATTCACTGTTCGAGCTGTATGCCTTGTCGTTTAGCGTGACATACGGATAATCAACCGGCTGGAGGAGTTGTTGCTCCGGGGGGTTGTGGTCATATGTCAAAATATCCGTCAGTGTGTTCACGTCCTGGAATTTGGGCGTGAAGCCCGCGCGTATGACGTTGTCGCTGCTGGCCATACATTCGATGATATCGCCGGAAACGTATGCATGAATGTCATCCGCTTTCAGGTACATGGCTTGTCCGGGCTGCAATTTGACCAAGTTCAAGAAAAAGAGCACGAAGAGGCCGATGTCTTCCGGGAACTGGCTGTTACAGCGTTGGACGAGTTCGCAGAGTTCCTCGGAAGTGTTCACGCTGGGTCCGGGGGAGATGGAACCTTGCTTCGCCAGATCCAGGAGGGCGTGTGACTTCTCAGCGACTTTTTCCTTGGAGGATTTCATGAGCGAGCTGAATGCCGATCTCAAGCGAGATTTGGCGTCGGCTTCAGATGGCGATGACGTGTTAGCGATCTCTTCGAGAGCTTTGGCTTCCTCTTCGCCGACCAATTCGCGGAGAGACGGGATGGTGGAGAGGAAATGAGCGATTTCCTTGAGAGGCCGGAAGCCGCAGAGACCTTCGAAGGGAGTGATGGCCAGGGTCATCTCAGGCTTGTGGTTATCATCCGGGTAATTCTTAGGATCCTTGGCATGAAGCTCCTCGGCGAGTTTCTTATTGGGATGAGCCTGGATGGACAAGGCTTTGTTGATTGATAGGACCTTGAAGAGGAAGGGCAGTTTCTTATTGTACTTCCCGGTTATATCGCTTCCCATCAATGCCTGGTTATCTGCAACAAGGTCAAGCAGTGACCGGCCGGTATTGAGATCCTTGGAAGGCAATGATGGGTGAGTGCCCATCCATAGCTCAGCGTAGGGCTTGTCATCCTGCACTGAGAAGCTGTCTGAGGGCGTTGCAGCAGCGTATCTCGCGGCGGCAGAGTCCTGTCCATTCTTGCCCCAGTCGTAGCTGTTACAGCCTTGGCAAGGTCAATATTCAGAGATTCCCATGCCATAAACGACACTTACCGCACTGGAGGCGAAACAGGGGTACCTGCATGACGTCTGGATTCTGGCTGTGATATGGGGACCTGTCGAAGTGAAGGGTCCTTGTAAACTCAGTCGGACTTCGGGACGAGGACGTTTTAACTATGAGACCAATCTCGAGAGGAAGAAGAAAGAACAAGATGGCGGTGAAGAAGATGAAAGCGGCTGAAAATCCAGTGGGTATTGATCGCAGCAGCAGCGGCAGGTGTAGATTCGGGAAAACGTGGTTGGTCGAGGACCGAGAAATATCGACTGAGGCATCAGTGAGAAGAGCGGGAAAGCGGTCCGCTCGCCGCCATGCGAACATGCGCTCTGGCTGAAACCGCCCACTGTAGAAATTGCGGTGGGAGGTTCTGCATCGAGCGCAGTTCGATCATCCTCTGGGTGGCTCTGAGTGGCTCCAGAACCGCATATGGCCCTGGCTTCTTCTGGTCCACTTGGTTGAGGACATGACCATGAGTCTTTCTCACCGTCTTCCTGCACATATGGACCGACACTTACAGGAGGCGTGTCTCGTGAATATCTCATATCACCACGTATACTGTTGTTAAAAGAAGCCATTTATCGCATCTAGACATGTCATCTCGCCCCAGAGCGGGCCGGGGCACGACTGGCCGGGATGGTACAGAAGTCCTTGAAAATGATCTGCTTAACCGGACTCTCGAGAGTCTCCGAAAGGTCAAAGAGTATAACGACAAGCAAAAGGACCTCGGGGACGACATTATGTCTCTTGAAGGCGATATGAAAGCCAATGGACGTGAGTGGGACTGCGGTGAACCTGTGTTTGGTCCGCCTGATCAGGTGAATACAGGTACATCCGAACAACTGCAGCGACTGGATCAGCTTTATAGGGAGATGCTTCGCTACGCAGAGCTGGAGCGGAAGGTCCAAGAGGAAGAAGACTTTATCAGCAATCTTGCTATCCTGAAGACTCTCAAGACGAGCGACGAACCCGCACCCCGGAACGGCCAGTCCAAGGCGCGGAAGCAGCAGAGATCCAATATCGACTCGGATGCTGTGGATTCACCGGGGCCTAGCCCAGGAGACGGGCGCGCGGAGTTGATAAAACGAGTCAAGGGGACATCCCAACGTAGCTCCAGTACAGCGAGCCAGAATCGAGCACCATCGGCCATCAGGGACGACAGCGTTGAGACAAACGTGGGACTTCAGGCCGAAAGAACAGGGCAACTGAAGCCTGAAGTGGAAGTCTTCTACAAATATCCCGACCTCAAGATCCCCAAAGACACCAAGGACCAAAAGGCACAAGATGAACTTGAAGGCGTGGGTATCCATGTCATCATCAAGAAGGTGCTACAGGACAGAAAGCCGTGAGTCTTAGAGAATCCACTACCGCAGGGAAGCGATGCTGACTGAGATCTAGCGTTCAATACGACGTGAGGGACCCAGAGGTCGATGCCTCCTCGGGCAAGCCAACCTCGCGGCGGGTGCTTGCGAAGAATCTCCTGCCCATCCCGAAAGATAACCCGACGATCCAATATTTCAAGGACGGCACGAGTGTGTACGCCAAGTATCCCTATACCGACACATTCTACAAAGCCACGGTCCAGAGTTTCAAGAAACCCAACTACAGCTTGAGCTTTGACGACGACGATCAGGGCCTCCAGACCGTTGAGGGCCGTTTTGTCTTTGAGAACAAGGACACCAAGGACAACAAGCCGAGAGACAGCAAGCCGAAGAACTAAATGTCGGGCCAGGGGAGCGCGCCAGGTCCGGCGTGAGTGACTCTCTCATGAAGAAGAGCCCCTGCAGGGTAGGCTGTTGCGACCCGTGTAAGCCAGAATCATGATTGGTACGATGGCTTGGAGGACTGAATCGTCTATTGATTGAGTTGGCCTTTGCTGGCTAGATAGGCGGCGCCACTATCTGATCTGCCGTTAGCGTAGGAGTTCTGAGCGCACCGTCTACACTCACCGGCCCAGACCTCGTAGACCAAGACTCGGCTGTCCTGATCGAATTCGAGCACATAGGTGAAGACTTCATCCCACGATTGGCCAGTGCTGATCCAGGTAAAGGTTGCTTCGCCTCGCACTGATACCTTGGAAACCTCGGCGTCGACGACGAAGTTGCCGAATTTCATGTCTTCATACTTCAGGTGCGAAGACAGGAGTTGAAAGTAGGCCTCCAAACCCTCTTGTCCTCGAAACTCACGGCCTAGGAACGGCGCCAATTGAGGCAGGCCATGCTCCAAGGCCAGGACGTCGTCGGAAGACGAGAAATGGCTGAGGATTTTGGCAGGTGCTTCCTTGTTGGCGAAGGAGTTGCAGAATGCTTGGGCCGCGGCGAGGAGGTCGTCTCGTTGTGAGGCAGGCATGCTTTTCGATACTGTAGTCTAGTGTTGGTGCTTACCCAATGGTCCGCGCCGACTGACCAAGCAGCAGAGAAGAATTGCAAAGTGCGGAGGCAGGGCCGAGGCTGCGGGACCGGCACATTTCGTCAGCAAGCGGCGGCAACCCATTCACCCATTTCTCCCCTCTTCTGTCCTCGATGACTGCAGTCGGCTTGTGTGGGATTGTGTGCTATTGCTCCTAGATACAGTCGACATGACACCGCTTGGGATATAGAACTGGTACGCTCCCCCTATACAACGCTGGGCCAACATGGCTCGCGCCGCCGCCGCCGACCTCCCCTCCCACGCCTCTCCCCTCATATCCCCCGTCGCCCGACCCTCGACAGCATACTTGACCAACTGGTCTGACCTCGACGACGGCGCGCCTCCCACTCCCGGTCTACCGAACAATCTCGTCTCCCCGGCCTTTACTCCTCCAGCAACCCCAGGGGCTGGCACACCCTCTCGCCATCTCCATGTTGAGCCCAGGTCCATTCCCGTTGACACCTCGCTCGACGATCCGTCCGTCAAGCAACCTCGCCTGGTCGAGAAGCTACCACACGTGGAGTGTCTAGTACGTGCAAGGATACCCACGACCTCCGGCGCGGAGATGTTTCTACATTTATACCAAAACGACTCCGACAACAAGGAACATTTAGCGATTGTGTTTGGCAGCGGCATTCGGAGTCGCAGTCTCGATGCCGAGAAGCCAGGGGAGACAGAGATGGATCGCATGATTCGCGGTGCATACGTGGGACGACTGCGACCCGGACGTACGAGTTCGAGAGTCGACCCCTCCGAGCAGAATAAACGTCCACATACCAAGCGGTTACGAAGCGGCTCGGCGCTGAAGAATGTGACCACCGTCCCTGAAGACGGGGTCCTTGAGGTCCCTTCTGAGGCTCTAAGCCCTGCCGGTCAGCCTGCGCCAGCCAAGGACGAGCAAAATGCCGAACAACCGGCAAATAATCACGTTCCCGCGAGTCTGAGCACTCTCCTCGAGAATACACATATAACAGCGTCCTCGGCCGGCAAGGCTCCCCTCGTCCGCATCCACTCCGAATGTTACACGGGCGAAACGGCCTGGTCTGCCCGCTGCGATTGCGGCGAACAGCTGGACGAAGCAGCTCGACTCATGTCCCTCCCAAATTCCACCGGCGGCGTCATCGTCTATCTTCGCCAAGAAGGCCGTGGTATCGGCCTGGCATCTAAATTAAAAGCATACAACCTCCAAGATTTGGGAAACGACACAGTCGAAGCAAATCTGCTGCTCAGACATCCCGCCGACGCAAGAACCTATGGCCTTGCGACTGCTATACTGCAAGATCTTGGATTGGGAACGGATAGCGATGCAGAAAAGCTCGAGAGCGAGCGGGGGATCAGGCTTTTGACTAACAATCCCGACAAAGTGCGGGCAGTTGAAGGACCCGGTAAAGAAGTCCGGGTCAGAGAAAGGGTGCCCATGATACCTATCGCCTGGCGCACGGGTGGGATCAGAGGGGTTAGAGGTGCCGAAATCGAAAAGTACCTCGAGACCAAGATTGGGCGCATGGGACATATGATTCATGAGGAGTCCTAGGCTTGGTTGGACGTGAGACACATGATTCACGGGGAGTCCTTGGTCTGGACGTGAGACATATTGTGGTCAACAGCGGCGTTGCCGCCAAAATATGCCTCCAAGCTGGACGGGGAGACACTCGGCCTTGCAAGGGACTGGCCCTCGCAAGCCTCACCGAACAGCGGCCTGAGCCCGTCTCCGGCACACCGTCCTGCCCGAAGGAGTTCGAGGAATTCGAGTTCCACATGCCACGAATATCATCCGACAATATGGCGCCCGCTTTCGGACGGCAGCAGTGTTGTACTGGCTCACGAGACCTCGTCCAGGCAATCTAGGTCCGAGCAATACTCCCACGACATCCTCGGCGAACAGCAGTGCGATTGATAGAACGACAGTTCACCAAACAGCCACAGCACGATCACGGCTGTGCCATGACGTTCGCAGTCGCAATCCTGGTGGGCCCGCACGCTTGACACCTGATCCCTCCGTCGTTTGCCCGCCAATCGGTTGATACCGAGCAGAGCGAGAGAGAGGAGAAATAGAGACGAAACCCTCCTCACTCTGACCGAACCATCTCCTCGTCGTCACAGGAAGGAGATTCAAATCTGAACTTCAAAAAGGCTGAGAGCACACTTCGTGTAAAACCTCATCCGCACGTGTGCAGCGGACAGGACTGGTAGATACAGTAGGTGCACGGGATACAGCCTCATATATTTCACATATATAAACATATAATGCGCTCTGCATAGAGAGTATGTAGTGCACGTACATGCAATCACAAGGATGAGCCCCTTGGTACATTGCCCCCTTGCGATTGCAACCTCGCCCTCTGTGAACGGGGAAAGAGAGGCCGAATTGGATCGACTGATACACAGTACACTCACAGGGCGCGCAGTAGTGGTATTCCTCTGTCAGATCCTCGTTACTCGTGCTGGCATTGGCACTCGAATTAGACTGTACCCATGTGCGGCTGCGTTATCAAGTTCAGCGCACACAGAGTGAGCATAGGGATACAGTGGTGACAGTACAAGTATAGCGATTCCATTCCAGGCAGCGTGGCAGCGGCAGCAGCAGCCAGCTCGACTCGCGACTCGCCCAGTAGGGTATAGGTATGTACCAAACTTGCTACGGTATAGATCACCAGATGCCCAACCACAACTTCCTCCGCCTCTTCTCTGGTTGCCCGGCCTGAGGCTGGGATTCGTGCTGCTGTTCCTGCCCAGACTCGCCTTCGGCAGCCAGCCTGGTGGCGGTCCCGTTGGCAGCTCTCTCCCGCCTCGTGGCCTCCTGCTCCTCCCTGAGCACGGCATCGACGCCCTTCTCCTTGACCATCCTCAACCTGCTGCCGTCGCCCTGCGCCTCCAACCTCTTCATGAACTCGATCTGGTGCTCCCCAGGCTGCATGCCCAATTTCATCATGTCGGCCCCCGTGAGGACGATCTCCCTCCCGCCCTGACTTCGCTCTTTATTCGTGAGGCCATCATCCCAGGGCACCAGGCCACGGACATCGATTCCTTGGTCCTCGTCCGCGTTGAGGTCCTCGAGGCCGTGTGCGCGACGGTATAGTCTGCGTTTCTGCGCGTCTAGGATCTTTTGCTGGCGCGACTCATTTGTGCGTTGCGTCTCGTACTCGATGTGTAGGCGCAAAACGGATAGCGTTTCGCGGATGTATTCGATCGGGTGCAGCGGGAAGGAGGAAATTGAGGGGAGAAGATGTGCGTAAGGGGACGTGCGCACGAAGGACTGCGTCATGGTGATGCAGGCGAGGATGGTGAGTGTGCCCTATACGCGAGGGACATCTTGGTTAGCAATGAAGGGACCGTTACCGTTGTCATCTAGCTAGCTCGGTTTATGGATGGGAGTGAGTGCCGTCTCGAGGGCTTCTCTTGCAGTTTGTGGCTCGGCAATACGCACGAGTCACTCGCTTCGCTGTGTAAGGTGCTCACTCACCATTGTAATCCAGAGATGAATCTTCCGGTCCGTCAAGAACCAATGCATAAAGGTGCCCTGGTTGGGGAACATGTGCGGGTAGGCCCTGTGCTGCTGTCTCGCCTTCTCTTCCGAGGTCGTCCCCTGGTTATACGCAGCCGGTGGCCTTCGCGGGCGGTTCAATCGCGCGGGGTGTGACGGCGGGCGGAATTTGTCTGGTTGTTCCAACACGATGGATTTGCTGCTGCTGTTTGCGTTTGTGGAGGCGGCGCGGCGGGTGGTAGTCATTCGAGGACGGGCATGATGTTGATGTTGATATTGATACTGGTACTGGCTGCGGATGGTGTTGCGGAGACATTGTCGACACATCGACGATAAGGGAGACATTGTTCGGCTCAGGAACGCCCTGGACGGGTGTGCTCCTGGTAGAGCGCTCATCGTGGCGAGCTGCCGGGGTAGGTTTAGGTGGTGGGTGCTCGTTCTGCTCCTCAAGGTCGCGAGATGCGAATGAGACTGAGCCAGTTGAGGTACCGCCAAGACGGGAATGGCCGGGCTCATTCCTCCGAGTGGAAAGACACACCAAGTGCTACCAAAGTAAATACATCCTCCATACTCCGTACACACAATCAAAGTAGGCAGATACCTCCTACTGTGCCCACGCTCGTAGAGCCTCGGACCACTGTGTCCATGTTACAGCCTGACGAGAAGACTCACACCATCGGTCCTTTGGCCAGCCTACATCCAAATAGCTAGATACCTGACATGATGGCCATTGCTCCGCTCATGCTCGAATTGCCACAGTATCCGGACATCCCTCACGATCAGAGTACGGAATACAGGGTGCAATGACAGAGATCGTTCTCACGTGGTTGTCATTGGGCGTTGCCTCAACCTACACAGTACATCAGGGTAGACCGGGAACATGGCTATTCCGACATACTGTGGCCGTCAGCTTTAGAGCTGTCGTCACACCATCCTGCCAGCTTCATCCAGGGTACCTATGCATCTGCCCGATGAATTGTGCCATGCCATCTCGCTTTTACCAATTGTGCAGTGGCCAGGCTGCTGATACCTCGCACACATCGAAAGATCCAGAGCGCATGGGGGTAGACATCAGTGGGATCCAAAATCGCATTGATTGCTGCTAAGCTATCTCTGTCAACTTGGAAACCGAATCCAGTCATGGTCTTCTGACACCGACCAACAGATACCAATAATTCCAACACCACAATAATCCATGAACCACGTCCTGTCCATATATATGGTATCTAGCTGTACAGCCTCTTCCTTCCACGGGCGGTTAACATATGAAAATTCTGTCGCTGTCTTAGCTGACAATGCCAGCACCATGGCAATCCCAAAAATGCAGCATCGCACAAAGCAAATAGGTCGTCGTCCAATACGAGTTAGCCAACTGTCCCGGAACTCCACTGACTCAAGAAAGATGCATTCTCCAGGCAGCGAGCCAGTTTCGGATTGGAAGAACCGAAGACCGCGCCTCTCGCAGCCTCGTCCGAGGAACCGGGCTGCATTTTGGTGCAGCTTGGTCCCACAGTGTGTTGATAACGCCCCCAAACATATATCGCTCATAAATTTGCTGTCATAGGAGACACTCCTCCTCTTTTCGTACAGGATATCAGGCAGGTATATCGTGCTAAGATGATCAGAACAGGTACTTTTGGGGTCTCAACGAGTGTGGTCAGTTGGCCGTGGATAGCAATCGTCGTTTATCGGTACATCTGGCTTGTTGCCAAGATGCTGTTGGCAGCTGCAGATGCCCAGTCGTTCTCCTCGTATGGCGGCGTAGGCCAGTGTGAAGGGACATGGTCATGTTCACTGCGCTTCTTGGTGATGTTCAGCGGCTGAACGCTGGAAGTGCTGCTGGAGTTGAAGTGCACACCATCCCTCTTCGCCGAAGGCGAAGGCGTGAGATAGGCCGCGTGCAAAGCCGGGTTGCTCGGGATCTGTGGTAGGGACTGCCGATTGTAGTCTTTTTGTGCCAATGCATGTCGCTGTGCCTGCTCTTTTGTACAGCCCTTTTGGTCAAGTCGCCGTACTGCCCGATGAGCTGAACGCAAAGCTTCATCAAGCAACTCGTCCGCTTCTTCAGGCGTCTCGTACTGGTTGATTGGAATAGGACGACGCGAGATGCGGTTGTTCGTGGGAGGCGGGACTTGTGCCAGATTCTCGCTGGACCGGCCGCCTTGTGATCTCGGGACTGAATGCGTCCTCTTCAGAGATCCTTGGTTGGAGCTCACGTCTGTCGACGACTTCCTGTGTTCCATCTCAGGTTCCGCACGATCAAGACTGTATCTCACATTTTGTAGGATCTTGTCGAGATCGGAAAAATCGTGGTTGACTTCGGGAATGGCGCTGTCTACCATGAGCGATGATCTGTTAGACCACGGCACATTTGCCGCATTGGCCTCGACATCGTCACCGCTGGGTGACGCCAGCCCATGCCTTCCAGAGAAGCGCCTCGCTCGCTTGCGCAGGTGTGAAAAGAAGCTCTCCTTCTGACCGCTGGGTGGTGACACGAGGCCGCTGTTGGCATTGAGTGCCCGCTCGGCCTCCTGGCGGTGGAGATCGGCATAATGATTACCGTGTGAATTGATGGATAACTGTCGACCAATCTTCTTCGACTTCTCTTCAGCCGGTTTAGATTCGTGCTTCGACCCGCTGGAAGACACATATGTAGAGCTTGCCTGTGCGGTGACGGCGTTGGGTAGTGGTGAGATAGGGCGAATTGAAGGCAGAATTGGCATTGGTGCAGCGCCGTTGGAATTTGTGCTATTGGTCCATGTCGCACGTTTACTTGCTTGAGGGCGAAGTCTGCTGGCAAGTCCGTCTGGTTCTTGCTGCACCACCTTCGGCTCTGGGGTGGATTGAGGCACAGCAGGCGCACTTTCACGAGCAATGAGGGATCTTCGGAACCAGGAGGGTTTCGAAGTGATGGTTGGGGTGTCGGCTGCGTCCCTTGATCTGAAACTCAAATCCGAGTGTTTCCGGCCGAGAAGCCGTGATGATGACTTGGGCCTAAGTGGATCGACAGCGTCGGCGAAGAACTCGTGTTCCATTGCTTGCTTTGATGTTGGACGATTCTTGGGATCCCACATCAAACACCACGTGACGAAGTTGCTGAAGGCCAAGGGCCACTGTGGAGGCTGCAGAATAGTTTCCATGGCGTGAGGAGCCATCTACAACCAGTTAGCATGGCGACAAGCGTTTGAATAAATCAACTTACCTTGGGGAACGAGAAACACAGCTTTTGAGCCAGCTTGGTTCCTTCTCTCCATTCACCACCTCCAACTCGGTTTCCGTTTTTCGTGTACCAGCTCCCGGGGCTGCCCATAACTTCACATATCCGCCATACTTGGTCCACTTCGTTGCTCCCCGGAAACAAAGGCTTGAGAGTGGCAATCTCGACTGCCATCGCTCCAATGGCCCAGATGTCCACAGGAGCAGAGTACTCCCCGGCCCTCAACAGTACTTCCGGCGCTCGGTACCATCGAGTAGAGACGTAGGTGGTATACGGTAATTTTGAGTGGGTCTCTCGAGCCAAACCAAAATCGGCGATCTTGATAGAATAAGTTGGCGGTGTAGAAGGCGGAGTGACTAGTGAGGAATATCTGCTGAAAGTTGACTGGGAATCCTGAGGTGCTGAAGTAGAGACAAGGATGTTTTCTGGCTTGATGTCGCGGTGGAAGAAGTGGTGGTTGTGAATATGTTCGAGGCCGGACAAGATCTGGTAGAGGATGCTTTTGACACTTCTTGCGTCCATACATTTGTGTTCCCGCGCTTTCATCAATTGATAAAGGTTGCCGTCCATGTATTCCATGCAGATATGCAGTTTCTTGCTGAATGGATCCAAGAAGATATCCAACGCGGGGACCAAATGCGCATGATTGGGGAGGGTCCGTAAGAATATGACTTCGCGAAGCTCTAGACATGGTCCAAAGGATTCGAAGGTCTTTTTCATCGTTTTGATTGCAACCTGGAATCATCAGTGTCAGCAATTTCCGCAGTGCATAGTGCCAGTGGACATACCATCGTGTTCCGCCGTGCAACACTCGCACCGTTGGCTCGTACTCTGGCCAACGCAACACTTCCGAAACTGCCATCGCCAATGTCCTTGATCACTTCAAACCGGTCCTCCAGTGCAACCAAGGCATACGAGGCAGGCCTCTGGCTATACTCCGTCACGGCCATCTTGTCAGACAGGTTTCCAGGATGGTTCGGGGGCACCTTCTCCCTCCTCGCAGTGGTTGTCGGATACACAGTGTGAATCTATTTATTGTGGCTTCCCTGCGCCCATGAACGGATGTTCCTGAGTTAACTTAACACGTCATTTTTCCCGTTGTTTTGGTGGAATTAGTATGTTGTCTCAGGAAGATAGTCGGAACAGGCTGGCCGTCTTCTTCGATCCTGTCGTGCAAATACTCAGTACTTGTCGAGATAGATTCACACACGCAGACGTTGGTATGAGTAGAGAGATGGGATGGGCGATCCAGGTTGAGCTTCAAGAAGCTCTTGCTCGCATCAGGACCAGGCTCCTCAGCAGGACCCAGTTCAAAGTCGCTCGAGGCAGCTAGGGGAGCTAGTTACGGGAGGGTCGATTGGCGGAGTCGACCCGCAAGGGGCGTTGGGAAAGTGGATAGACAAGTCTTCCCCTTTCTTGAATGCAATGGAGTGGCTTTCGTCACAGACTAGTATCGCAGGGACGTGTTTGACGTGACAGGCATAATTCGGCTGCGTTGATGCTGCGCTCGGACAATTTGCTGGGAGGTGGGAGGCGCGCCTTGACTCTGCCGGAAAGGCCAGGGGGGCTGGAGTTGTGAGAGAAGTCGGAGTCTGTGTCTAACACGAATGTCCCAGAGCGCACAGGATTGGAAAATTGCCCTGAGTGAGCCGAGATAAATTCATTCCTCCTGCACATCGGGCAGACCAAAAGGAGAGTGTGTTGTGTTGTTCGGGGGCGTTTTGAAAAGGGAGAGACAGGTGACAGGACCGTGGTGGACAAGCGAGACGAGATCGTACTGGTTTGGTGTCAGCACTTGATGCGAGGCTTTAGGTTAATGAGGCGCGACTTCCATCCGGCATCTGGGCCCCGCGGCGCATCAACCAGGGCAGCGGCTTAAAACAGTCAAGCCTTGATTTTAGGGCTCCCTGAACACTGGCTTAGTCTCCCGGAAACACAGGTCGGGCTGCCAAAGTTTGGGCTCGTGTGGTTGGAGGGCTGAAGCAGGGGACCGTGCCTGACAACCGTGGGCTAGGCTGGTAGCTGCTCAGGTTGTCAAACTCCGACCACTGAACGGCCGCGGTAAGCCCCGCTGGCCCCAAGCACTCAGCGATCCAGCACTGAGAGACCACTGAACCCACCCTGACGGGGCGCGGAATCCGGAACTCTTCGACCAAACAGTGATCGTGCTGTGTGCTATTTGCTTTCGGACAAGCTACACAGTAGTCTGCTCGTGAGAATATTCTGGTTAACCAAATATTATTGCTCATCGTCATATCCCCTGAATATCACGACGATGGTCAGAAGGAACGTTAAACCAAGGTGGATTCACAGTCGCTGAGGGCACGTGAACGCTGGGCGCACCGCCAGTCGCTCAATCTAGACGGCAGGCCGCTGTGGTGGCATGGTTGAGCCCCGTCTTCCAAGCTCGGAGACAGGCAGCACCACAATACGGAGTACTGTCTAATTATGGTTTATTGTGATGAACCAGCGCCGCAAAATTCAACATATACAAGGAGCCCGGAAGCTGGTGCTGCTTGTCCTGAAAGAAGGGCGGACGCGGGTTGACGAGGGAGTCTAAGGCTCCTCATTCGCCGAGGCGGGCATCATTCGTCATCCTGTCATCACTCACCGTCACCATGGTCTCGAGCACCTCGAGGTACTCGTACGGAGTCCGAGTATGAATTTGTCCGCTAGAGGCCCTCGATATCCAAAGTACTACGAGGTAGTAGTAACCAAAGGCAGAGCGGACATCGTGTGCAGCCACACAAAGAAGATATCGCAAATGTAGTCTGTAGCATTTAAAATACTTAGGTACAAGGCGGCATCACACCCGCTCACAAGTCACTCTCTTCTCCCTTACAATGTACCACAGTACCTGGTACGCTGTTGCGGGGTCTCAGGTGGTCTCGCCTGCTGCCTGGCGCGACCGCTACCCATTTGGTCGAGCCAAGCTACATTGTTAAGTATGAAGCGTTCCCAGAGCACCCAACTGAGAGGACAAAATGTTGAGAAAGCAAACCGTCAGGAAACTGCCACGTTTCTGGTGGCCGAACAGCAGGCACAAAACCGGCCATTCGCCCCTTGAGCTAGCAGCACACGGTTCCTGGTGACAGTGCCAAAAACAGGTTTAGGCGGACCTCTACTGGATTTGTGGCTTGTCGCGACTCGCCCCAACCGTGCATAAGGACCGGGGCGTTTCTGGTGCCGGCCAGAAGCGCTGATCCAATCTCAGAGCCTTCTTCGATTGGCTTCGACCACTCGCCGACTTTTCGATAGAACCGGACTGGGGTTGACAACCACCAAAAGTGTGTTGACCGACTCTGCCTGTGTCAACATCGCGCACCGATATTTGCTTGCACAAAGCCATGGAGTCATGGCAAAACCCTTGTCCAAGACCCTCATCCACGCTAATCCGGCGGATCACATCGATGTTCTCGAAGCCCCGAAAGCACGAGGAGTGAAACCGTCATGAGACATGAACCGAAGGCTGATGCTCTTGATAACCTCAGGTAAAATTGCTGGGTACAATGGAGTCCAGCAACGCACCCGCACATCGGATAAGTAGTTTTTGGACCCTTGAGAATAATCTCACCGCTTTGATTGACTAAGGGATGTACTCCGAAATAGGATGCTGCCGCGAAAGACAATTCTATGATCAATAGGCGGAAGTCTGCGGCCGGCCAGAATGGCAAACCACCTACGGAGTACGGAGTACTTGGTAGATATCTGTTGTTGAAATCGTAACAGAAGCCGTGGAACTCATTCAATATCGTGTGTCTACTCCGTAACTCGGCCTTCATTGTCTGCACCAATCGAACCCAAACCTACGGAGTACTGTACTCCGTATATCAACCTGCAAGCTGCAGCCCTCCACACGGGTTCAAAGTGATACAACGTTCTTCCTTGTTGCCTGTCGACTTTGCTCTCGCTCCTCAAATACAACCCGACTAGCTTGCCGTTGACATAAAGCAATACGTCTGCCGATGTAGCTGTCGTTGGTATCGAAGACGAAGAATGCATAAATATTTGGCCAACTGGAAGCTTGCAGCATGCCAAGAAGCATAATCACATCGGAAAATCAATCTGAACCCAGCTCCAACTGCGGATTTATGTGCAATCGGCTGCGAGCACCGAATGCTTTCGCTGAAGGCAAGTTGATATCAAAAGCTTGCGTAGCAAACAGGTGCTGTGGGTAGTTCTTCCCAGACAGAAAGACTGGTTCTGATCACAAAGGCGGTCTGAACGGCGTCCTTAGGTGTGTACCAGCAAGGCGAATCTGTTTGACAAACTACAAGCTGAGCCTTGCAGCAAACGCGGGCTTGTCACTCCCTTGCAAGTTCAGGTATGGAGTACTTGACCGAGCCTTGAGAACAGGCGTTCTCATTGCATCCTCAAGGTCTTACCCCGCGGGCCGAAGAGGTTACTTTTGCAAAGCACTGCTCATGTAAGTGACTTGTACCCCACGGTCTCGACTGGGTCGGAGCTGGTTGAGCCTGCTTCCTTAGGTACCTCTCATGACTCGATGAAGCAGAACCGATTCACAGTTCCCTTGGTACTTCATTCCTGGGTGCTCGCTCTTCACTGACACTTTGATAGAGGTCTTGGCGCTCCATTTGCCTCCCTTTCTTACTCGACCTCTTCCTCTGCTGGAACCATGTCGCAGAAGTCATGGAAGTCTAAGACCAATTCTCAGAAGCAGCGACCATACTGGGAACGAAAGCAGGAGTCGTAAGGCTGTCTAGCCTTTTCTTGATTCTCTTCTTTCCCACTTCTTCAGCATTTAACCTCTACATTCATTGACCCAAGCGTCCTCTGCTTTCTTCTAATTCACCTCAAACTCACCTCGACTCAACGGTCAACATGGCTGCTGTCCCGACGCATCCCGCTAACTTGGGATCCAGATTCGCCAATGTCGACACGGGACCTTTGTAGGCGACTTGCCAGTACCATTTACCGGGCTCTGTGATCGCTAACCCCATTTGCAGGATCCAATGCACTATTTGCCACGTCAGATGCTTTCAAGGCCGCTTCTCCCGGGCCCAACTCGATAAATACAAAGAATCGCTTGCGAAGGAACGTCGAGGTGGTCCGGTGGCGGAACTTCCACGTTGCGCAAGCTGCACTCCGAAGCCGGTGGCCGAGCTCCACTGTACTGGTTGTCGCCTGACCAAAGACTTGAGCTTCTTCTCCAAGCAGCAACGCAAGAAACCGGACGATGCCGTAAGCGAGCAATGAGCCAGAGAGATATTGACCGTTCTCGTGCTGATAAGGACCAGAAATGCATGAACTGCCAGCAAGAGATCGAGGACCGTCTTCCCGATCTTGACGATGCCCTCGAAGAAGAACGCATTCGAGAAGAACACCGTCGACAGACAGCTCCAAGCTCAACACTGAGCACCGTCTCGGGATCTGCGGTTGGCTCTGGTGTTCAGTCTCGAGCACAATCTAGTAGTGGTGACGGCATCTATCTGGGCGACGACCGTGAGTCTGCCTGGGGTGGTATGGACACCCATTCGCAATCTCCCACCAACACCGAGGTCTCTGCTCCGCGCAGCACCTCCAGCTACTCCGGACGTGGCTCCAAGAACAGCTTTGCGAAGCAAGGCGCCTACAATCCACCAATTCAAGCACGTGTGCAAAACCAGCTCGAGCGCGAGGAAAGACAAAGACAAGAAGCGCAAATGGCCAGCAAGCAAGACAGCTCTGACGACGACGATGACTGGGAACTGTGATGTGCTAGGCTGAACGGACATCACCTCTACATCATTACTGGGTGAGATCACATACCAGGCTCGGTTGTCACTTGCACCTCGCCAGCTTCTGGGAACGCAGTGAAGGGAATCACTACCTCTTCTGATGAAGACCGGTTCCGACTGTGGCTACGAGCTGCTGAGTGGAAATCTTGCATATCTTGCGATCCACCAACACACAAAGAACCCAAAACCTCATGATTATTTGTTTGCACAGTTATCAGGTTAGAGGCCGCAAGTATGCAAGGGGCAAATTTGCCGGCGCAGCCTACTTTACACATCAAGCTCTGCTCAGTATCGTAGAAGTCGCTACAGGACGGCAGGGCGGGTGCAGAGCTTTCCATTTCTTTCAATTACATGGATTAGATCGGTTTGAAAGCACTCACTTTGCACATGCTGTCGCCTTCGATTCATAGGGTTTCTCGTCAGGGTCCTTAGTGCTGCGTCTGCCGACATTAAAGAAGCCACAGACTTGTCTTTTCCTGGTCTGCATCCAGGAGCAACAGCTCAGCCTGCGTCCAATTCACCGTGCCCAAGTGTATCTGGCGCAAGGGTATCAGGTTGTTAAGATCGATAGGCGGGACTTCAGGCCAAAGATCTTGGGCGGGGTCGTCCATCCCACTACCCGGGATGAGTCCCTTGTCTTCCCCTTTGAACTTCTCAGGTCGATTGCCAGAGATTTCTTCATAATGTGCACCTATTCAATGCCACCCTTCCGCCTCCCCTCTCTCTCAACCCTCCGGGCGGCCCCCCGCAAACCACGGTCCGCCAGCACCCTATCTCTACATAGACCATTCTGTGAACGACATCGGACTCTTCTACTTCACCGAGGAAAGGATGAGGTCTTCGGCCATGGCTTGTACGTGTGTTCGGCACCCTTTCGGTACCTCGTCTGGTCACCGACGCTTTAGTGCCAGGTGTAGGCGACCAATGAAGACAAGAAAGCGGAGATTTGAATGACCGTTGGCATTACCGGGGATCTAAGACTGCATTAAGCCGCCCTCCTGGTGGACCGTCCCTTTGCAGCATATCTGAGATTTGATAGTATGCAAAGCCCTTCGAAGATACAGGTAATGTTATCCTCCAAGCCATCAGTGCCAAGTCCCCTAACGGACAGCTACGGTAACTCGCCAGGGGTTGTCCTGTCTTGAGGGTAACAATACACCTACACGTTTCCCTCGCGGCCGAGAACGTAACTCGTACTCCTCGGTAAGCATGGTGAGGTCTCCCACCAGTCGGGTGCGCGTACGAGGGAGCCTCATTGACAAATGCGGGGAAGTGTGGGAATTTCCCGTCCTGGTGTTTGAAGAGATGACACGATTGTGGCGTTCCTCAAGGCTGGAATGTTGATGGCCAAAGTGGGGTGTCGCCGCCCGTATTGCATTTTATCGAGGGCATCGTGACTGTCGCGGACGAGGTACTGTAGAAAGTAGCACTGGTATCCCGCTGATCAGGACACCTTACTTGTAACACGATTATGAAGCTTGCTGAAGTGCGCTGGTCTTACAGCTCATTAGGACAATTGAACTCTTTTCACGGAAAATAATGAAAGGTGAAGAAATAGACATAGTGTATGTAGCACTTCACACTCGACTACCGAGTAATCACTCCGTACCTTGTGCAATCTAGCTATGAATTTCACATTACTTGCACGGTTAACTATGAATTCAGCAAACTACATCTACCGGCTGGCGCCGGCACCGATGCAGCAGGGCGAAGCAGTTGATACAACAATAGTTTCTCCGACGGTATGCGGACCGGTGAAGCCTGCAGACATCGTATCGGCAAGTGTTAAACGAAGTTGCCGCATGACTACGCACATGCTGCCTGTGACAGGGCGCAACGTACTGATTTCGAGCGGCTTCTACCGCTCGGGCTCACAGTAGTCGGGCGCAACAAGAGGATGCTGCCCTGTGTAACACGGAGTCTTCAACCTGACCCGAATAAGCGGACCGGTAGTTGTTGACTTTCCAGGTTGATGGTGGTTGACAAGCGGTGGTGTGGTAGGACCATTGGACAGGCAAGGCGAGCATTCGCCAGGGTGCTTCAATGACGTTGCCATCTTTGTTCCTCCCTCGCTAGGTACCTCTATCTTGCAAGTTTTGACGTGACTCTTGTGTGAGTTTGGAATTTGGAACCGTCTGCTCGGCTGATTCGACCGCAAGATCTCACTGTGGCTCGGTCTCCAAGGGTCAGCTTCTATTTTCAGCGGGTCAAAACCAGATTGCCGCAAAAGCATGCACCTTGGCGAGCCGAACCTCGGAAGATAGGGAGCGGGAAGAGAACAAGCTTGCAGGCGACAGTGGTGACAGTGAAAGTATGATGGCGTACACGGTACACAGTGGAAGTGCGAGGTGGGTAGGAGCAAGATTTGGGAAATTCTCCAGCCTACCATCAGCCCAGAGCCCCGGCAGAAGGGTCCTGGTACCGGGGCCCCCAGGAGCCCAGGCATGTCTCCCTGCGCCTGTCATGGCCTGTGTAGATCGAGCATTCCACCAATCCTTTCACCGGTGAGACGGTTTAGCACCATTAGTGGGCTGAGGGAGCCCCAGCGAAGCAGCCCATGATGCAACTTACCTTCCTTTCCGCAGCCACAATTTGACCAGCTTGTTGCTCGTGTCTACCGCAGATACCTCGTATGCCGCTGATACTTGCCCAGAACTGCTCGCTTGTGAGGCGTTCGTCCCTCGCTTCCTCTCGATTGTTTCATGGTGCGCGGGTTCATCGATATCTCATATTTGCGATATTGCACCCCCTTCCAGTTTTGACAGGCTCGACAGGTCTCCGAACCCTTAAGCCATCCCAGCCGCAAACAATAAGGGCAGCTTTTCGCGCCGTCGCCGACGAAGGAACGGCACAGAAATCCAACCCCACAGCCTCCTAACACCGACTCGTTCGCCGACCCAAAAGCTGCGTGTTGTCGGCAGTTCCACTTCCTACCCTGTATCGCGCCTGACCGCTGTACAAGATTGAATCATCTCATCATTGACACTCTGCTACGTATCACGCCAGGACGCCCGGCGCATTCGATATCCAGGATCTGGGTTGGCTGTCCGAAAAAACCCCGCCAGGAATAACAAGTTGGATAAGGCTGGTCGCGACGCGAATCCCTTGCTGCACCGTGGGCGGTCGTGCGAACCCGCATCAAGGATATCTTACTTGTGATCAAAGTCTATTTGGAAACCAAGCGTTTCACGAACTTGCCTGGAAAGGTCATCTGAATGCGTTGAGGACAAGTTTCGTCCTGCAACAGGACCGTGCTTTCTTCACACAATGGCCTCGAACGAGCGCCGCCCGCCTCAGCCCAGCGTTTCCAGTTTTCATGGCAGTGATGACGGAGACCCACGGCAACTTCATCAAACTTGGAGCAGTGTCGGGTCTGAAAATGGTCGGTATCCTCCGAGGTCGACCGAAGGCTCTACCGTCTCGCAGCAGAGCACCCACAGTGTCGAGCCATCAAGATATCATCAAGCCCACCAGCCGATAAATGAAGCAGTCACTTCAGCCTTCAACACCACAGAAGCCACCTCCACTGCTTCATTACCCCCGGACCTGCTACAACAACTCACTTCACAGATCACGGCGAACGTTCTGCAACAATTAAAAGTATCAAGTTTGCCCCTACCAACGCAGCAGCCTTCGATGTCAGGCTCTCATATGGACACCTCTTCATCTGCTGCAGGTTCTCCACCCTTGGATCGGGCTACAGTATACACTCCTCCCAGCCCTCATCGGAATTCCGAAGACGTCGGTGCTAGTCAGCCCTCGCCTCAATTTCCGCCGCCATCAAGCCAGCCATCATATCGGGTCTCGTCACCTAACAATGACAGGAGGCCGGTATCGCCTCTGAGCCAGCCAGGCCATGCGTCTGAATCCGAAATGAACCAGAGCCGACCCAAGGGCCCCAAAAGAATGTCTACAACAGGAGATGCCACCATACTGGAACGAGTGTGGGGCCAGCTGTTCACAGAACAAGGCCGAGCCACGCCTCGGTTGGGCCAATTCCTTCGCGGCATTGCTGTTCACCTTATCGAAGATTATGAGCCAAAGTACAGCCTAGTTATTACTCCTGCCAAAATGCAGAAGTACTACGAAGACACAAAGCTACCGAACGAGATCTATCCTTGGAAAGTCATCTTCGACGACCGCACGTCTTCGGTGTCTCGAATGTTCAGAGAACTGGAGTGCCAACATCATCTTGTACAAGAGAAGCTGAGTGAGCGACCGGATCTTCCCGGTCTCACACCTCAGGGTTTCGAGACTTGGGTAACGCTGTTATTGAGAGCACATCCCGACCAGGAGTACGAACGTCTCGCGAAGACAGCGTTGGATATGCCCATCAGCAATCCCGATGAGAAAAAGGAAAGATTTCCCAAGGAGCTCTCGAGGCGACTTTTTCCCGCCCATGGTGACACCGACATAGCATCCAAGTTGCAGCGGGTCATGTCGACTCACTGCAATATCAACTTGAGTTCCCGGCATAGCAGTGTTGCAGACTCACAGCCTCAATCGGGTGCTGCAAGTGTGGCAGGAGATGACGCCTCCCCCAAGACGACTCTGCGATCTGTTCCAGAAAGGCAAGAGTCGGTGACCGATGCTCCTCAGATGAGTCTGTCCTCCTCACAAGCTAGCCTTGAGCGCGAACGCCAGCCATATAGCGGGACGCAATCTGAAAGTTTCAACGCTGGAGATGTGGAGAACACGGAAGATGTCCCTACACCACAGCCAATAGAGAGAGAGCGAAAGCCGTATGTTGCTGCTCCCGGAGGTGGGAAGACTTACAGTAACCTCGACAAACCGACCGCTCCGCCAGAAGCCAAGCCAGCTCCACCTCCAGGGCCTAAGCTGGGACGCTCGGGTTCTGTCCATGCTACCAGCAGACCAGCAGCAGAAGCTGCCAGGTCTGGGGCCCCACCAGTCGCCATCCACCAACGACCACCACCAGCACCAATGGAGATGCCCACCGAATCTCGCCATCACCGAGCCAACAGTACTTACCACCGTGATCCTCCTCGACCCGGCCGTAACAGGTCGCCATCGATGAGTAAAGAGAACGGCATCCCGTCGTATATGAGACGAACCGAGCCCGATGGACCATACATGTCTTCTTCATATCAGGCCGACCACCACGACGATGCAAGACGGTACAGAGACTATGAAGCCGGCCGGGAGCGGCTAGCCAATGACCGCTACGACCCTGCGCGAATGGCTGCATACGATCCTGTCGAGCGGATGCGCGACCGAGATCGGGATGTTCGCCCACGCATGCAATCCGTCGCTAATGCCGGCCTAGGCTTTGTTGACGGCCCGCTAAGTCCAACCATGCGCAGTACTGCCGGGCCACCGATGTACTCCTCTTCAGCCCCCAATGGCGGAGAGGAAGAATACTACCTGAACCGCGTGCCTACTGGAGGGAGTAACACTCACTACAATGGCCACAATACATCAGCACCGATTAGCACGGGCTTCCAAGCCCCGATGCCACCAGGATTGGCGCGAGAGTCGTCGAGCACAGGCAGGGACACGTATGCTTCGTATCCCTCCAGTGCGGGATACCCACCTAGCAGCTACAGGGACATGCGGTAAGGGTCTCAGCCCAGTCTGAAGAGGAGAGTCGGATTTCCGGACGGGCGACACAAGCAGATTTTCACTAATCCATCTACTATGTTATCTATGTTTCTATTGTGTATTATATTATGATTGATGACATTCTCGGTATAATTTTGAAAGGTATAATTTTGAAATTGAAGCGAGTCATCACAGCGTTGATTCACAATTTGAGCCCCTTTGTATGGGCACTTGCCACAAGGAAGAACTTGTATGTACAGTAGTCTGTACCGGTGATAATGTGAATAAACTTCGTACGGTGGATGAGCTGCACCTTGAGGTTGTTGGCCCGACTGGCAGCGTCTGGACCTCTGAGTATGACCATGTCGGCTTTGCGCACGGCAGGACGGAATGGTTTCACTACAGAAGCTTCTCTTATCACGCACTTAGATTCACCTTATCTTGAAGCTTGGTGATCCGCCAATCCACTGGTGAGATTCAATCGGCATGTGAGACGAGGTGAGGGAAGAAGCGAGGATCCTGATCGAGTAAAAGGGTGACCCGGCTCACAGTCAGCACCAAGCACCGCCTATCGTAGTTAGTGACTTCCCGGCGTGCATTCGCTTGTTACTGTAATCACTACGGAGTACACAGTAAAGCTTTGGCGTGGCTTGCGCAGGCTCCACAAACCAACCAACCAAAGCCGTGGAATGACGAGAATGCTCTGGAGAACATAGGCAGTCCATTCCATTCCTCGCCGTCCGCATCAACCACCCACACATCACCGTAGTCGACAGCTTTGTTCCGGCTGAAAGAATGTCACGCCCAGGCGGATCGGCGGATTCCAGCTTCATCATGCTCTCTGACCTTCAATTCATCTTCGGCTCTCACGCTGTACGCAGCCAGCCATCTCCCAACTGCAGCTTACTCACCACTCCCTCATCCTCCCGTTTTCCGGTTTGAGCATCGAGCACTCAACTCCGGCTATTCGCGGTAGCGCCACCGCGCCCATCTGCCACGATGCATATCAAGCCCTTATGACATTCAACAGCCCGAAAGGACAATGGGCTATGATCATGCTGAACAGAAAGAGCTAGACCCGGCTCCCTCGAGTTCCAACTCGGGTGCTGGCGGCAGTATCGTTGAGGAGGCGGACAAACAGAAAGAATGGGACGACGACGACGTCGGGACGTTACCGGATGTCGAGGGCAAGCCCAGTCGCAACAAGCTGGAACACGAACATGCGCATCACCATCACAAAGGACGGCTGAAGCTGCGATCCGCCGACGATGATCTTCCCACAAGCTGGTGGTTTGCCTCCACCGCCATTCCCCTCATCGCCGCCACGTTCGCACCCATGGCCAATCTGATTTCTATTGCTGCTCTGGTGGTGGCCTGGAGGAACAGACTCACTCAAAGCCCGGCGGAGTTCCCTGGCACCTATCAATCCACTTCCGTTGGCTATGAGGACCCGACCTGGTGCGTCAATCTGAACATTGCCTCGCTGGTTTGTGGCTTTGTAGGGAACCTCTTCCTCCTCTTCAACTTCACCAAGCGCGTCCGCTATATCGTCGCTCTGCCCGCGACCATCGTGCTCTTCTACATGGCGTCGGGCATTTTGATCGGAATAACCGCATCGATGAACCTTCATGTACCACCTGGTATAGGTGAGGTATATTCTCAGGGCTATTGGAATGCTGTCATCGCCGCGTGCCTATACATGTTCAATTCTATAATCCTGATGGTCAACATGTGTGGTTATTTCCTCGGCCATTATCCTCAGCACTTCACCTTGACCGATGAGCAACGCAACCTGATCCTGCAGACCATGATGTTCTTCATATGGCTGGGCGGAGGTGCTGGCATCTTCACCCGGATTGAAGGCTGGACATATCCCGATGCTCTTTACTTCTGCGACGTGACCATCTTGACTATTGGCTTTGGAGACTACTATCCCACAGACGATGTCGGGCGCGGCCTCGTCTTTCCATACTCGGTGGGTGGAACCATTATTCTAGGTTTGATGGTCAGCTCCATCCACAAATTCGCCGGAGAGCTCAGCACGGTCAATGTCCTACGCAAACACGTCGAGCAAAGACGGGTCAACACCCTCTCGCGGGTCATTACAGTTGACGATACCGAAGAGAAACGGAGAGACGAGCTGGAGAAGGAAGTGGAGATTGAGGAAAGACATGGTCGGCGTCCATCCATCTCGTCTCCGCTTCCGGACCCTCGGATCCAGCACGACCTGGACGAAGTGGCACGTCACTCACATGATCCTCCCAACGCAGCTCCGACTCAGGACCGCAATATCGACTTTGGAAACACCGATGCTGAACAATTAAAGAAGGCGGAACGGAATGAGGAGGTTCCGCAGCCTAATCAGTTCTTGCGCTCGGCATTCCGTCGAGGCCCGATACATACCACGTTGCGATCGATTACACCGTTGATGAAAAGAACGATTTCAAGGTCACAAAAGAAAGCCATTCTCATGAAGGAGGAAAAGGACCGGTTCAACGCCATGCGTGACATCCAGCAAAACGCGAAGAAGTTCAAGAAGTGGTACGCCCTGTGTATGTCGGTCACTGCATTCGGCATCTTATGGTGTATAGGCGCTGTGGTGTTCTGGCAGGCTGAGCGGACGACCCAACGTCTGACTTACTTCCAGGCTCTATACTTCTGCTACGTCAGCTTGCTGACCATCGGCTATGGTGATCTGAGTCCCAAAAGTAATGCTGGCAAGCCATTCTTCGTGGTGTGGTCATTGATTGCCGTCCCGACCATGACGATTCTTGTCTCGGACATGGGAGACACCGTTATATCTAGTTTCAAGCGAGGGACCTTCAGATTAGGCGACTTGACTGTCCTTCCCAAGGCAGGACTATGGCACGATCTCGTCATGAAACATTCCTGGCTTTACAACTGGATGAAGAAACGCACTGAGAAAAAGCGTCGCAAGGCCGGCCTCCCTCTTGGACCGTCCGGTGACGAAGCTCCACCCATATCGAGCATCGAACAGTTGGCATCTGAGGACCTGACCGAGGCGGAGTTGACTTCTCGACTGGCATGGGCTATTCGCAAAACGGCCGACGATCTCCATCATTCTCCCGGCAAACGATACAGCTACGAGGAGTGGTGCGAGTTCACCCGCCTCATCCGCTTCACCAAAGTCGGCCTCGAGCAGCTCGAGTATGACGAGGAAGTAGACGGTGTGGTCGAGTGGGATTGGCTCGACGAGAACAGCCCTATGCTCAGCCAGCAGTCAGAGTCGGAGTGGATTCTAGACCGGCTGTGTGAGAGCTTACTTCGACTCCTCAAGAAGAACATGCTGGGTGGCCAGGGCAGTGCACCGCAGTCTGCAATTACGCAGTCCAGCAGCGGGGCGGATCTGAACATCTTTGGTTTCAACCGACGCGGGACGATCTACGATGACCCTTATATCGATCAGAAAGCGTCGTCCAGATTCGGTACCGGCACCGGCATCGGGAAAGGCAAGGGCGTGGCAGCCGATCCGCCATCAAAGGCAGAGGAACGACAACGCAGAGCATCCGGTGTCGATGCCGTGCTTACATTTTTCACCGGCGATAGGAAGGGCACTCACGCGTACGCGAACGAAGAACCGCAATGGAGTAAAAAAGGATTGGACCGGCTCAGGGACAGTGGGCGAAGAAAGAGCAGTGGTGGTGGTCGCAAGCGAGTAGGGCCGTTCAGCAGGCTGGTCCACCACGGCAAGACCGGGACCGTCGGCGGCGGGAGAGGCGGTGCCGGGATCCGAACCCTCAAGCTAAGGCAGTTTGCCGGAGACGGCGATGGGTGAGATAGGGGTCCCTCCGACCACGTCGTCCTCGGTTGAGTCTCTCCTTCGCTGACGCATCTAATGATTACGCGTGTACAGTTCCGAGATCCTTCTGTAGGTTGGTTATGCACGCATCGCGGGACCGTGCTGTGTTCGATGGAGTTCCACTGAGCAATAAATAGGGATCAACAGGACAGACGTGGTGGTTACATAGATAGAGCAGCTGGCAAAGTGGCCGGCTTCATACAACCATCACAGCCAGAGTACAACTGTAGTACGAGTCATAACAAATCAAGTGAACTCAGGCGGTTATCCTGCTCACGTACTGTAAGCTGTGACTGTCGGCATTCTGGAAACAACTAACTACTGTATACGGAGTACTGTAATTATACCTCAATTACCGTCCAGATGCCCCCGACTTACAGTAATTGTCGTGGATAAATACTGGAAATGAATTAGGTACCTACCCAAGGTAGGCGACGGTTTCATGCCCACCATCGCTAGTCCCTTACCTAGGTACTGTAGTCAGACTGTACGGAGTACGGGGTACAGTACTTGTACCTACCTACCTACCTACCTAGTACTGTATATCACGACTCCTACGGGATGCCCTGGAGTGCTCTCGTAATTAGTACAGTCCCACGAGTCCCTCCGACAAGACACTTCCACTTCCACTTTCACTTTCACTGATACAGTATTCGACGTCTGAGTCTTTGCCTTTTGCCCTCGTTAAGAGTAGCCTAGCATGTATATGTATATGTAGCTTGGCTGGTCCTTGCCGCCTGCCTTGTGGTATCTTGATGATTGATGGCTCAGTACCCAAGGTAATTGGAGATGGGGGCGTCGTATTGGGTACAGTACTCACACAGTACTTCAGGATATCGCCACCGACGAGCTTCAAGAAGGGGGAACGGTGGACTCTAAACAGTAAGTACTTTGGACTGGAACATCAAACATGGGACGTGAAACGTGGAACATGGGACGTCCATGACAAGGCGGCACTCGAACTCATTACATAGCACTGTGGAAAATGACGCGTATCATTGTATCTCGTTCTCGTTCTCGTTCTCGTTTCTCGGTTTGGCCAGTTGTTCTATGGACCGTCCACAGCAGTACCCGGTACGAGGTAACCCATACTTCTTTCTACCTTTCTGGCCGCCACTCAATACGGCGGAGAATAACATTTGTGTCTGACGCATTGGCACACCCGGTCGCTCGCTACCTAGATACTTTTCTCGACCCCTTCGCCCAACCTACAGTACCACACCTCCACACGTGTACTCGTGAATCACCTGAAGGCGTTCGTTCACGGCGTCGCTCGACACATCCCGACCAACCTCTTGACTCCGACCATCCAGTTCCCGCACTCTTCAACCTTGTTGGTATGCACGTCCATCTGGATCTCGGCCGCGCGCGGGAAATCCCGCCGTTCAAGAGCCTGGCTCAATTCCACCAGCTGAGCGACGGTGTCTGGCTTCAACAGGTCCTCGTTGTTGAGGTGGTCAAAGAGGATGTCAAGACGCTTTTTGGTGTCGACTACTTGGGGCTTGAAGCTGGTCGGCGCACGCGCTTCTACGCGGGACATTTCTGACGATAGAATCGTGTAGATGGGTTGCGCGGCGGACGGGATATGTGTCCGGTCACCTTTGGCTATAAGACGCGTTAGAAGCTGATAAAACTAGGCAGGTGGCGATGACTCCAGCAAGGGCTTTGTGTCATGTGGCATTCATCACTTACGATATTTCCGTGCTGGTGGAGCAGTAGCAGCCTTGTTTGATCCTGCAGTGTCAGGTCGCGAAGGAGGTGCTTGTTGACCGGACCCTGCAGGAGGCGGACCGGAGATAAACTGCTGTTGTGGCGTGGGCAACGGTGGCGCTGTAGCCGACTGTGGTGTGTTTTGTGTGGGCTGTGGTGGGCCGTAGCTCGTGGATCGAGTCGACGGGGCTTGTTGAGTTGGCGCATACGGGTTTGTGGGTGGCCCACTTGCGTGGAAAGATGAGCCTTGGGGAGGTGGGGCGATGGAGGGACGACCAGTAGGTGCAGAGGCAGGTTGACTTCCTGGCGCAGGTGCATACCGGTTGGGCGCTGTAGGAGGTTGCGAGGGCGGTGCGGTAAACGGAGAGGGACCACGTGGAATCGGTGGAGATACCATGTTGTGTCCAACAGGTGGAGATGTCACATTCGGAGGCGCATAGGCGTTGCCGGCTGACGAGGAGGGTCGTTCGATTGATGGCTGACCACCCGCCAGAGGCGACATCACTCTGGGAGGCGGCGCCATGCCTTTAGGAGGTGGAGGCACTGGTGATGCTCTCGATCTTGCCCCTATGGGAGGACCGGTCGGTGGAGGAGAGGCCATCGGAGCTGGTGATGGAGCGAAAGGATTATGAACAGGCTGCGGAGGGACGCTGGGAGTGCCTCGTCTTGAAGTAGGGGGCTTTACGAAGCCTTCCGGAATATCATTCCAGCTAGTCATGTTCTTGTCTTGAGAAGGAGGAGGAATGGCCGGAGATGCCGTGAACCTCGGAGGCGGCGGAATGGGGTTCGCTTGTGGAATGCCGTAGGGCGCTGAAGGCGGCGGGCCTGGAGTCATCCTCATCTGCTGCGGGGGCTGATATCCCGGAGGTTGATATCCAGCGGTGGGTGGAGCATATGGATTGGCTGGTGTATTACTGGCTGCTGGTGGTGCGTAGGGGTTGCTTGACTGTACTGGAGTGGCATTATAAGGTGTAGGCACCTGAGGAGCTGAGTGAGCAAATGCGGTCGTGGGAGGCTGAAACTGTGACATGGCCGGTAGAGGCTTGTTCCTCGTGGCTGTGGCAGTGGACTGCGCAGCGACAGCTGGAGCGGCTATTTTCTTTCTTGATTGCTGGATGCGACTTCTGGCAACGTCGGCTCCGGGATAGCTCGTGGGTAGCAGATCAAGGTATCTCTGGGCTACATCAAGCTGACCAGACCCAGCCACAATATCGGCATATTCCAGGTACTTGCTGTAAAGAGCCTCTAGCTTCCACTCTCCAGTCTTGGACAGTTCGTCATCCTTGAAGTTGACCACTCGTCTAAAGATTGTGACCTTTTCGATGAAGTCTTGGAGACCGCGAGCGTGCAGTGAAAATGCCGAGGATGCATCTGCTTCGGAAGCACCGGTCTCTTCATGTTCCCTGAGCTCTTCAATCCAGATCGTGACCACTTTCTCCAGCTTGGAACCAGCCAAGAAGCAGAACGAGGCGTCTTTTCGAGTAACCGAACCAAGGTCATCGGCTTGTTCCTCGATCCTGTCTCCAAGCGCCTCACAAAGGTCCGGAAACTCTTGTTCGTCGGCGAATGTGCACAGCGTAGCCATGACTTCCTTCCAGTTGGCGAGGTCAGCATTGTGGACCGTATCCCAGAGGTTCTTGCCAACGACTGAAGCAAGCAGACGCAGATAGCTGGATCCGCCGGACTGCTTGGCGAGGTATGCCTCCTGCGCTTTCTTGATGCAGCCTTCACCGCCGCAGATGGCAATCATGAAGGCATCCGACATCCTGTTCTCGGCCAAACATACGTCCAAAGCCTTCTCGAAGTGTCCCAAAATCAAGGCTCTTGTAATCTTGCGGTCTGCTGGTGATTCCGACCCAGTATAGATCTGGAAAGGATTGTTCGTGCGAGTACCCTTAGTAGCCGCCAATTCTGCGAGGAAGTCTCCGTCGGCCGAGCTGGCAAAGATGGACTGGAATCGTTTGTGTGATTTGGAGGCACCGTTCACCGAGGGCTTTTGCTCATCGTGTTCTAACTCCTGCTGCTCGCTACCATTGGCGGCGTCTTCAGGACTGTCATCGAACCCTAGATATTTGACTAACTCTGCTCTTGGATTTTCTGATACCAGTGTCTTGATGACGTTCCAGTCGGCCTGTTCATCCTCTGTCTTTGCGGCCGCAATTCTTTGTTCAGTCAAACTGGTGAGGTCTCCTGACTGGATGGCTTTCTCGAACGTCTCAGTGGCGCTGCCAACCTCGGAATCGACCTCGAACCTGCTGATGCTGATCTTCGATGCTCGCGACTTTCCAGGATCGGCCTGTCTAACACTGATGATCCTCCCACCGAAGCCAAAAGATGCGGAGACGGGTCGCTCAAACCATTTCGGCGCCCTGGGAAGAGAGAATGATGACGACTGTGGCTGGGTTTGAGCCTTGGAAAAGAAGTCCTCTTCGTTAGCAGCCTGGCTTTCGTCGGTCTGTGTGCTACTCGGGTTGGTGTTCTGCAGCGTCTGGATTTGCAGCTTGCCATCGAAGGAGGCTGTTGCGAACAGGTTCGGGTTGTGAGGGTTCCACCTCGTTTGAAACGTCCAGTTGGTGACGACAGGGTAGTCACCATAGGCTTGTCCGGTCTGAGGATTCCAGAGTATCGTCCTGTTATCCTTTCCACACGATAGCAGAAGTTCGTTGTCCTGCGGACACCAAGAGACCGAAAGCACGCCCGAGTCGTGCCCGCGCAACACCTTTTCCGGGGCATTCGAGTTTCTAAGGTCCCAGACCAGAATGACAGGATCTTGTTCTAGCGGAACCGCTGTGATCAGGCGGGTAGGTTTATCAGGGTCCCAGGCAATAGCACTGGCCGGTTTCCGTTGGAAGTTGTTGAGCGTCAGGCTCTCTTTTCTGGTCTTCATGTCCCATACTGTCACAAACCCACCGCTGCTCCCTGTAACCAATATGTTCGAGACTCTCTTGTTCCAATCGAGACAATCGATGTCGTCTGCTCGGGCTGCGGTACTTCCGAGTCGTATGGGTGCGTCAACATGGTTCAAGTCTGAGATGAACAGTTCTCCCTTGGCACCACCAGTAGCGAGAAAGTTTGGGATTTTCGGGTTGAACTGTAGAGCCTTGATGGCGCCGCTGTGCACCTTGTTATTGAAGATCGGGGCCTCCGCTGGCTCGGATATTGCCTTGTCTGCATCCCAGAGGCCCAAGGAGCCATTGTCGAATGCACCTGCGATTATGCCTCTCTTGCGACCATCCTGTCCTGCAGTCCAGGCAAGGTCGTGAAAGCCTGATTCCGTAGGCAGCGAAACTGCCGGGGCCAACTCATGGCCTTGTTCCGGTTTGTCTAGGGCGAGATCCCACAGCTCAAGGCAGGTCTCATTGCTGAAGTCGACGTCCACAGCACCTGATTTGGTGCCCGTTGCGATCCAGGAGGACGTCGCATCCGGTGACCATGCAAACGTCGCTGTGCGCGGTATTTCTCGCAGGCGCACCATGACCACGGCGTGTCGTGCTCGGCAGCGAGGTCAATTGAATGTCTCGTTTCTACCTTCGAGACACCAGACGTAGGACGCTCCCAGGGCGTTGTGGGGGCTGATTCTGGACGGCCAGCAGGACGGAAAAAGGGGGAAACACAGGTTAAAGGAAGGACTGAGAAGTCATGCGAGCGCAGACAAGACAGGAAATGCTCCGGGCAGTTGAATGGCGACAGCTGTTCTCACCATGAATTATTTCGCACTTCTGGATCTGGACACTGTTGAAGTTGGCAGGCCCGCAGCCAGCCTGTCATCCCTGGCCGTCCTCACTCCGCACTTTCAGCCCGCCCTGAGCCTGATCGAAAAGGCCCTTGCCACGTGATATTGAAGTCTCTGTGCCAGAGAGAACTTGCTTTCTCGTTCAGGGCGCTGATCCAGTGCGAAATACTGATACGTCAATCATGGCCGAGGCGTCAACTCGTCCAAACAGTACCATCTACGTTGGCGGGCTCGACACCACTCTTGTCACCGCCGCAACCCTATCCGAAGCATTTATTCCTTTCGGCGACATCACAGACATTACGCTACCCAAGCCCGAAGCACCGTCCTCAACGGAACTGCACCGTGGCTTCGGATACGTTGAGTTTGAGGATGCCGCCGATGCGGCAGAAGCGATCAATAACATGGACCAAAGTGAACTCTATGGACGGGTGATCAAGGTTGCCATGGCAAAGCCTGATCGCAAGGAGACGGGCCAGCCTGGCTTGGGAAGTACGACTGCTATCTGGGAACAGGCGAGTGGCTCCTTTTCTGGCACTGGTGAGGCTGCACTAACCGCGTCGTTCAGGAAGGTTATCTGGCGAAGTATGGTGCTGCAAGCGAGGACAAAGCTGCTGTCGAACAATTGAAGAATGAGCGGCCTGCAGATCCTATGGATGGCTTAGAGGGTCTTGATGTCGCAGGGCCAAAGCCAGAGTGAGCCAGGTCCGTGGATTCACACCAAAGCCACAACAACCTTTGTGCGTGGTCAACAGCTACAACACACAGTAACCCAACTACAAGTCCACCCGCCGGAAGCGGCTGAGTCCCATGTTGAACGGTGATAGTACACGTTTCAGCAGCGACCTCGGAGGGGAACTTAGACGGTCAAAGTGTCTAGGAACGTCAACCGAAGGGAAGACAGCACTGGTGGGCCGACTGAGCAAGCTCTCCGTGGACACGGAAGGGTTTCCACGGATTTGTGGATGGGAAAGCGACAACGCTGGCTTCGGCGAGGATGGAGCTGAATGGGAAGTGGCCGAAGAATACGGATGCTGTTGCGGCAGACAAGACGATAACTCCAGTCCGACTTGATTGCCTGGTTATATACACGTCCTCGCATTGCGTTGATGTAACTTCATGCTCGGCAATTTGCATGTTCAAGACCCGCCTTGATCCTGAGTTCCCCCGCAGGCTCGATAGACCATAGCTCGCGCTGAACCGATGGCGGCTTAATCATGTTTCTGAGAGGATCTCTGCAAACGAAGAGTCTTGTCGGTCCACAGCTTCCTACCCATGGCGAAGAAGGCAGCGAACAGGGCAAATCTAGCAGGTCAAGTATATGAGCGTGTGCTTCTTCCATAGTTGTGCACAAGGTTTACATACGCAATGACCACGCCGAGAGGGAGCAGTTCTGGGGGGACTTTCTTGAGCTGCCGGATTCTCTGGGTGATGGTGTGGGCTGTACTCAGGGACCTTGGTCAACTGCGAGCTCGAAGGAACGAATCCGGGCGACAGTTCTTACCACTCTGGTCATCTTCCTATAGCGACTGTTAGCTTCTCACACAGCAGCTTTGGAACCGTTTGTGCTCGCCTTTGATCGGAACAGTGTCCGGCTGTTGTGGAATGGTCTGGCATTTTGTTTCTGGGCGGATTGGCGGAAGGCGGCTTGCCTGAAAGCAGCCGACCGAAGAGGCTGGAGCCTCAAAAGCCTTGCTGTGTTCATCGTGCTCGTCGCGCAGTGGACGGAGTGGAGAGACAGGGAGGAATCAGATATAACTGCAACGGATGATGTGACATGAAGCTAGAGTTCCGCAGTTGCTTTGGTGCCAGTGGGTTGCGAGCTCTCCCTCTCCGTGGCACACCGGCCAATCAGAGTGCTGCTAACTGCTTCGCGGCTTAGCCTGCAACCTCCGACTTTCAACCTCACGGCAGGAATCCTCAGGTGACAACGTTGACTTGTGCAGCTTGAGCTCTGTTTCCAAACCCACCTCCCTCTATATCCGCCACTCCCACCGCCGTCGCGAGTAGTGTCAAAGCACCTTCACCATGCCTGAAATCGAGGTTCCTGACGCCGATGAGCTCGGCGGAAACGTCACCAAGCCCTTCAAGTTCGTTACGGGTACGAGAGAAATCTAGGCTGAGATATGGGTAAAGAGTGTGTTCTGATGTTGCTGCAGCTGGATACGATGCTCGCTTTCCCAACATGAACCAGTACGTGCCCTTCCAGAGACGCCGAAGCCTGTTTGAGTCTAACAAGGTGGCTGCAGAACAAAGCATTGCTGGCAAAACTACGTCGACTACCACAAATGCATCCTGGCAAAGGGAGAGGACTTCAAGCCTTGCAGACAGGTACAGGATATTTCTCAGGGAAGTTGGAGGAGACTACAAGCGGTGCTAACATGGCTCAGTTTTACCTGGCATACCGATCACTGTGCCCTAGTTCCTGGGTGGCCCGATGGGATGATCAACGTGACGCGGGAAATTTCCCAGTCGATCTGGAACACTAGACGAATACAAGAGACACATGCCGTCAGATAGGACCAAAGGAGACAGGGCGTAGTGAGGTGGAAGCAAACGGAATGTCACAAGAAGGCGGAGCATTGTACATAGATCCGGAAGACTCCATGCAGCTACCTCACAACTCCATCACGACCAGCAGTGCTAATGCTATCGGTTCTCCTGATTTCATGGTATCCCTTGGTTTCTGCTGCTTGTTTGGCCATTCACAAGAGCAGCCACTGAGACAGAGATTGGTTACTCGCGAATAACCAGACAATTAGTATCGTGCTCCTGGCTGAAATTGCAATTGGCTCACGGTCTCGGATGGCCCGCTATCGTAGTTGACAATGGGAGTGGGCTCAGGAGGGCAAAATCTGATATTCTCTATTCAACTAGACAGCGCATCAGGGTGGGCATCGCTCCGGCGACACTTGCCTCACAGCATGCATGCAGATGGTCATGCGAGCGTTGATTTGTTCTATTGATGCTTGAACCATGGCTCCCAGGCTAGTCTTTACGCTCTGACGTTAGGCAGCACGTCCCGTCTTCCTAAGAGTATCAGCCTTTGAGGAAACGCAGGTGGCCGCCAGCACACGGCGTCCGGATCGACGCAGTTGGGTCCAGATGCGTCAAGACTCAGATGATCTCACAGCAGGTGTCGTCTAAGAGTCAGAAGTCGCCTATGATTCTTGGGCGTCGCGGCGGCGATGACATGCTTTAGCTCCTCATTGTCCACATGTCTCATTTCTTGAGGGAGCTTCTCTTCAATGCCTCCAGCAGCTCGGGTCGTCCGTTCAAAAGCTGAATCGCTTGTGCATGGCTGTACCACTGCCGGGATCTCTTGCTTTTCTCTGGCCAATTGTCCTTCTCCTCGGTCACTGTCGCCTCGAAGAAATGGTAGCTGGCTTTAGGGGCATTCTTGGTGACGGCACTAGTAGGCCGTGTGTCGGCGATGTGGCCGAGGTCCTTGTCGACCTTGCAGATGATTCCAGCTTCTTCCCAGGCTTCTCGAACAGCGGCCACTGCTGCGGATGCCTCGTCTAGTTCCCAGCCGCCTTTCGGGAGAACCCAGCCGTTGCGGCGGGAGGACTGGATCAGAAGAACTCGAGTTTTGTCGCTCGACAAGGGCACCATGCCGGCGACCAGGCGCTCGCCTTTTGACCCATAGCCTGCACCACCGTTAGCTTCAGTCAGACGTTGTAGGCAATAGAAGTTGTCTTACGCTGATTGCCGTTGCCTGTGCGAGAAGTCATCGACATCTCTTGTTTGGCCATTGAGGCAGGCTACGCCCAGTGAACACACAGGATTGGGAAGCAAGGGCGGACTGTTGCAACTGCTCGGAGATTCCGGCTAGGGAGAAGACAGAGAGCGAACGACGAAAGAGACGGTGAAGAGCACGTGGAAGCACTGTCGAGCTGCTCCGGTGCGAGCAGACGAGGTCCGGCGGTCTCAGGACAGAGAAGACGGGGGATCAAAGCTGGCCCATGGTGACGAGTGGAATGGTTTTGCGAAAGAGCGCAAATGAAAGTATGCCTTCAGTCCCGTGTGGCACGGGGCTGAGGGAAGGGAGTTGACGTGCAGAGCAGTGTGAGGTCGGGAACAGCCATGGTTATGTAGCGGGATTAGTTTTTTTGGCAGTCCCTCGTTCGGAAGTGCATATGGAAAGTGGACACGATGGGGGAGTACGAGCGGCGAAGCGAAATGCACGGCGTTTCCACCATTCAGTAAACGGCCGCCCGATAAGTTACATGGCGTGCGAAGGGACGAGGGATGTTCATGCTCAAATCAAACCCCATACAGCCATGAGACGACGGGTTTTCTGCTTTGGGAGTGGGATGTTTTGGCTGACTTTGCTGTTATTTGAGCATCACCGCTGCTCGTCCGTGACCGACGCCATTGACAGGCTCCAGCACATGTGGTTCGCTGCGGGCTCCTGCAGTGGTGCCTCGACTTGTTCCTATCGTCTGCGGTCCCTTCTGCCCGCCAGAGCACACGAACAAGGCGCACGTGCCCATCTTCACGTTTATACTGGTCTAAACTTTCCTCCAGGACCCCAGTCTCCTGCTCCTCGAACCACACTTTTTGCTTGCCTTCACCTCCAGATACGCTTCCTCGGGCCTGCTCACCCTTAACCACCGCTCGTACCGGGCACGTCGAGTCGCTTCGAGCTAAGAGCGCCCCTCCCTCAGACTGCTCACGCGAGCGCCCGAGAACAAGCTGTAAGTGGGGGTTTTCCTGGAACAACCTTGAGACTCTACCAAGATCGATGTTCTTGACGTTTGAAACCACCATAGCTGCCGCATATTGGCTGCCTTGAAGCCGTCGATCTGCATATCCCGCGGGCGAGCCCGCTGACACTGTGGCCTCGAACCTCACCGCGAATTCACCGACTGCGCTCGCGGTCAAAACTGGTTGTATCTCTGTGGCATACGGTCAAGCAGAGCTTCCTGTTGTTTGCCTGAGGTACCTGCGGTCGAGATTGGGTGACATCACCTCTCGCACGCAGTGTCACCATTTTCATACCTCCGAAGGTCCGAGTATCCAGGACGATGCTCGTATGACACGGCCTTGAGGTACTTCCTTCTCTGATCCGGCAGGGAACTAGCCTCGTTTCTGAAGGCTCCCCACGGGTTAATCATGACAAACGAAATCTCACTTCTGAAGCCTCTCGGTAGGTTGCATCTGACGTACCCTAGTGTGCCTATCGACCATCAAGGCATGGCCTGGCCCGGCCCGCTCGATGTTCACCGTGTGGCCCATATCCAACTAGCAGCGAGGCTGGCATCATACCGCGGCGCAGTCATTGACTTTGCGTTGCAACAGGCTACCAGAGGAAGAACTCATGCGGATACTGCAAGAATGAGACGGGCAGTAAGTTGTTCTGGTTATCCCGAAGCTCTCCTCGTCTTCGCCACAGCATCCCTGTGTGTTTTCTTCTGCGGGAGACTTATCCTCATTTCAGGCTCGTCGTATTACATGTCGTGTGACAACATGCGGGTCGACCACTACCAATATCTAGTGGACAGGGGGTGGAGACGATCAGGCTCACTGTATTATAAACCTGATCTACTGCGTTCATGTTGTCCCCACTACACAATCCGGTATGGTAATTCCATCAGAAACAATATAGTGGATCTAGGCTGACGATGGCAGGCTCAAGGCATCGGAGTTCAAGCCCAAAAAAGACCAACGACAGGCGATCAACCGATGGAATGACTTTGTGCTCGGGCCAGAGTACAAGCGAAAAGCTGCTACCCTATGTCCGCAGACTCGAGAGCAAGTTGAGACTGCTTTCCACCTTTTGGCTTTTGCTAAATTCTGCAGAGAAAAGCGCCGTCTGCGCGGTCGCTTTGATCTTTCCCTCGCCGTCCACAAATCAGAGTACGATAAGATCAGTCGTCCCAAGGACGAGAGGACAGACAAACCAGTCGAACCTGCTCATAAATTCGAGGTCAACCTCGAAGGCGACAGTTTCACCAAGGAAAAGTGAGCTGCAGCGTTTGGATGCTTTGCCATTACTTACGCATATTAGATACGAGGTGTTCCTCAAATACCAGTTGGAAGTACACAAGGATCCCGCCTCACGCTGGAAGGAAGCTGCCTTCAAGCGATTTCTCTGCACCGGCATTGACCGAAAGATACTCAAGATAGGTGGCAAAACCCTCAAGCTGGGGTCTTATCACCAATGCTACCGCGTCGATGGCAAGCTCGTAGCAGTCGCAGTCCTGGATCTTCTACCCCACGCTGTCAGTTCAGTCTACCTATTGTAAGTTATTGCAACATCTACGCAGCAGCGTCTGTTGATATTCTCTAGCTACGATCCCGAGTATCAGCACTGGGACCTTGGCAAGGTGAGTGTGCTTCGTGAGACAGCACTAGCTTTGGAGGCTGGCTATGAGTATTACTACATGGGTACGTGGTTGAGATCCACGCTGACAAGGCTCTGCTTACTGTGGGAAGGGTTCTACATCCACTCATGCATCAAAATGAGATACAAGGCCAGATTTACTCCGACGTACATGCTAGGTATGTTTTCTCAAGCCGGCGCAGGCAGATACTCACAGATTCCAGACCCGGAGAGCTATGAATGGAATCTTTTCGACGACGACTACCGCCAAAAGCTCGACAAGCGAAAGTATGTCTCCCCTGCTCACGATTCAAAGGATGGATCGGAAGTGGCGCCGAGTCAGGAGCATAGCGAATCCGACAAAGCTAAAAGCAGTGCTGGCGATGCTCGCAACACCACAAAAGAGATAGGACAAAAGTTCGACGACGAACAAGATCTGGAATTTGATGAAGCAGCCAGCGACGAGGAAGATGCGGAAATACCCGAGGGATCCTTGTTTGATTACGCCATACCTGGCGTGTTGACCAAGAATGAGGTTGAGCGTCTCGATCTGAACCATTGGCGTCTGGTCGTAAGGAATGCTTTGATAGAGCTAGAGGTACAAAACCCACTCGCCGCATGCGTTTGTACGCTACGCAAGTTGCTGACCCCTTTGCAGGACCTCCGAGGCTGGGAGGAGTGGAAAATCGACGACCCAGGCTCAATCAAAGGCATTGCTGCAGAGCTTATCGCAGCCACGGGGCCAAAGTTGCTCCAAAACAGTGCTTTGGTACTTTTCTGACTCAATCGCAATGTGGCACCGGTGACATAACTGGACAAATCGTGGCGCCGAGACGCTCGAGGAACCAGGGCGCGATACAAGACGACAGAACTCTATCCAGAGAGGGCACATCTTTACCCATGCTGGTCCACGCTCCTTCAGCTCTAGCGACAGAACAGAACTATCCATCCTTAGTGCGCGTCATGTTCGCTGTCAATAATACATGGGTACCTGGGATAGTGTAGGTTCAGCTCTACCCTGACATGATGAGATGCATATGCTTCTGCCAGGTGATATCAAATCACTAGCTCGCCGTGTATCACAACCTGCTCACCTTTGCTGACTGCGCTACAGACTGATGCCCGTTTTCACTTGCTCATGGTTGCCTCCCAAACAACCATGGTGGACGACAAACACCGACAACACCACCTGACGAAGGGCCGCCTCCTTCCCAGTGAAGCAAACGAGAGTGGACGGTTGTGGCGTACTCTCCCCAGATACAAATTGCTTTTCCTCGCCGGTCTCTTTGGTTTCTCTCGTCATCCTTGTCTTCAAGAGTCAACTTCATACACCCAACTCTTACCACGATCAGACGTTCACGATGAAATCTGTTTATCCTCTCGTCGCTTGGGGGATTTCAGCCTGTAGTTGCGGCGCCGAGCATGCCGACGTCAGTTACACGCCTCCTATTAATCGTATAACGATCACCTCTCCCATGCCGTCGTACGATCCTGCTATGATTCCTTCGAGAAAGCCAGTGCCTCCCCTTCCTGCGAACATGACAGTGACCGCCCTGGAGAGTTTTCAGTCTCCCATACCGACTCTAAACAAGCGAGACGGTCAATGCCAGGGACGCATGACTTTTTGTGACGCACGGTGGAACTGTTGCCCGGGCGCCACTTATTGTACTGTCGACTCACAAGGGGCTGGTGCATGCTGCGCAAACGGAGCAGTCTGTACTGGCTTGTCCACTCCTATCCCAGCACTGGCATGGTCCAATGCCGGCATCGAGCGTACCCCCGGACCGACGCGGATTTTCGGTTTCCTAACCCGGCTGGCGCGGTTCAGCTCCAGGTATACTGCAGACAACAGCACAATGACCAACCTTGCGGCAAGCTATGGGCCCGACACTTTTAAATCGGAGGGCAATAACGAGGGTGGTAGGGGCGGCGAAGGACATGGGGGAGGCCTTGTTCGCGCTGGACGGAACGGCGCGACTGTCTCTCGACCCGTGAAGATCTCTAGCGGTCCCATTGCCGCGGCAAACAAAATCAGAGCAGCCGTGCTACCGCAGAACAATCATGTCGCAGACTCAGCGCCAAAGCTGAATTCTGCTGGTGCAAATGCCAGCCCCAGTGCAAAAACCACCTTGCAGCAGGATGCCGTGAGCTGGGGAGCACCGCTGCCTCAACCTTCGAGACGGTCCAATGTGCTTGAAGCCCCGGTCGCTTTTGCCCGGCAGATCCGGGCCTCAAACAACTCATCCAAGATCTCGACTTCCCGATCCGCTCCCAAACTCAAATTTATAGGAGCAAATCCCGCAACCATCAAATCACAGCAGAACGAAAAGACCAGCGGTGCCGGGATGCCTCGACCTCTTTCAGTCTTTCGATTTCCTGTCAATTTCCGCCAACAACGTCGAAGCGGCCATCCTGCCAAGTTCCGAGGCGGCTGAGACCGGGAAAAAATCTGCCTGCGCTGCCAGTGCTGATGACTCTGCTGGTCCCATACCCATGGGCAATGAGACGCACGGTCATAAGTTCCGCTTTTGGGGAAGCAGCGAGGCGAGCGCCGTACAATCCTCCCGCCTCTTTAGTCTGCTTCGGGTTCTATTCAGATAATGCACGCAAGGACAACAAGGATAACATGGAGAGCTTGGAGAAGTCTTGCGCCTGAAATTAGGAGACTGCTAGGGGCGCTGAAGCACTTATTCGTCAACGATGGGCCGCGGGAAGTACACTGGCGACTGAGATGTTCCCTTGTTGTGCATTTCACCTGCTGGCTGTCTGTCTCTGCACTGTGAGCACTTCATACTGGTTGTTTGAATAGCAATTTTTCAGTGGTGCCGTGGAGTCTCGTTGTCATAGACACGCCATGTCCTGTCGCTGTTCGTTTCACATCTCACATGGCATGGTGTCACAGACAGAGCTGGCGAGACTGTATCGCATAACAATACACCCCTCAGTTCTGAGCTTGTAGCTCAAATTGTGTTTACTGATCAACAGGCCCTGTCCTTTCCCTCGTTCTCAACCGTAAGAAACATTTGCTCAATGTGCGACCGTAGCATACTACGGAAGAGCAGCTGCCCCCCTGGAACATCGCGCGGCGGAAAAATATCATGGGACGGAATTGCATCGGAGCTTCCAGTCGTGTGCTCCAATACATCACCAACGACTTTTCTGTATAAGTTCAAGACCTCGCGATTGCCCCCTTCTGCCCTCCTCGGACTGTGCATTGGTTTCAGACTCAAGTTCACATCTCTCACCCCGCCTCGTGCCATACATACAAAATGTTCCGGAGACAACTTCTGCGCCAATCGCGCTCGCTCTCCAAATCCCTCACTGAGCTGCCACAAGCACATCTGCGGCGGTCGCCATTCTCGTCCGCGACCTTCATTTCTCCTCGAGCCTCCACATACGCATCTACATCACTGCCGTCACGGCTCCAGCAGCGAAGATGGCAGTCCTCCGAATCGGACAAAACGACGGCCTCTTCCGAATCGACGGCCCCGTCAACGGAAGAATCGAAGCCTACAGATCCCAAACCTGAGGACGCATCAAAGGAGGAGCTCGAGAAGACTAAACGAGAAGTAATAGATCTAAAGGTATGCATACTTCTTTTGCCACGTCTCCCCTTTTACCTCATAAACTCTCTCTCGAAACACGCCACTTCGTCATGGCAAACACCGCGATACTCATTACCGTCCAGGACAAATACCTCCGCAGCGTAGCCGACTACCGCAACCTCCAAGACCGGACCCGCCGAGACATGGATGCGGCCCGCCAATTCGCCATCCAGCGCTTCGCGACCGACCTACTCGACTCGATAGATAACCTTGACCGCGCACTATCCTCGGTCCCGCCCACCGCGCTCGGAAAAGGACAATCGGGCACAGACTCAAGCGAGGGTTCAGGCCCGGCAGAACCAAACAAAGATCTCCAGAATCTGTTTGATGGATTGAAAATGACCGAGGAGATCCTCATGAACACGCTCCAAAAACACGGCATCGAGCGCTTCGACCCCATGGAGAACGGCGGGCGGAAATTCGACCCCAACACGGACGAGGCTACTTTCTTCACCAAGGTCGAGGGCAAAGAGGACGGAGATATCTTCTACACCCAGAGTAAAGGGTATAAGCTGAATGGGCGGGTCGTTCGGGCCGCAAAGGTCGGGATCGTGAAGAACTCGTGAGGCTTGTCCCAAAATGTGCGATTCGCGAGCGCAAGCGCAGTCGATCGATCGGTCAGTCGGTCGCTGTGTACTGTACTGTACAAAATGTTGTAATACACCACTACCATCACATCACCATCACATCACCATTACTGGCGAGCAAGTTGGATGGTGTGCATATGGCCCTGTTCAACGAGCACACATGCCATGCCATGGCTGGCTGGCTGGGTGGAGAGATGGTAGAAAGCGTGCCCTTCCGAGGTGTAAATTATCTATGCTCTACTCGAGGGGTAGGCAAGGCGATGCATCGGCATCAGGGGATTTTGAAGATATGACGGCTAACATGTCCCGTCTACGGTTGGGGACTCACAAGCTGAGATACTGTAAGAGCATCTCAGGGACAAAATCCAAAATCAGTTTTTTACCGTCGTTGTAGTGGATAGGAGACGAGATGTCCACTGCCTATAATGCACCCTCCATGTCCATATCCTTTGTCCATCGTACAAGAACTGACTCTGACTCTGACTCTTCCTTGCCGTCCGATCTGGCGCCTATACTTTTTTTGTATACAGTACACAGTATACAGTCAAATCCTCTTCTCTGAAGCTGAAACTGAATTAATACAACACGAGTAATACGAGGTGATGTACAAGCATGTCTCGCAGTCGGAAAGAAGTTCTCGGAAAGTTGGGCGGTTGTCGCTGCTCCTACGCGCAGCGACCCAAATTGCGTGCAGTGAGTGGTATCTGTTCTGAAGTATCGAGTCAGCGGCCGGTCGCCTTTCTGGAGCCCAAGAGCAGGTGCACTTGTGTGTAAGGAATCTGGATGATGACGTTCGGGGAATGCAAACACATAGCGAGGGCAAGTTTGTAGGCAACTCCCCAGTCTGATTCCCTGGCATACCTTGCTTGTACAATGTATCATCGCAACTCCACCCCGAACAAGCCCTCCATCCGTTTGCCGACTTCGTCGTGCAAGCCGTTGACCTCGTCGTTCGTCAAGGTCCTCTCCAGACTGCGGTAGTTGATTCGATAGCAGAGACTTTTCCTACCACTCGTGGGGTGCACGAATTCATCAACGAGTTTGACATCCTCGACCAGACTGCCCGCCACGTCGCGCACGACTTCCATGATGTCGTTTTCGTGGAACGCTGCAGGTTGGGTCTCGGTAGGGGAGGCCTTGGTGGCGTCGCCGCCAGCAGCGGCCGCCACGCCAGAGGTAGATGAGGCACCGACCAGCGACGACCCGGACGGTGTGGCGTTGATCCAGAACGCGATGTCCTTGTAGCAGGCGGGATACTTGCTGAAGGGTTCAAACTTGGTAATCTTGCCTCGGGTAAACTGTTTCAGGAACCGCGGGTCGGTCGACCAGAAAAGACGGATATCCGGGATCCCAAACAACAGCATGGCGAATCGTTCAATGCCCACGCCCCAGGCCCAGCCGATGTGGTTTGTCAGGCCTGCCTTCTCGAGAATGGACTGTTTGGTCACGCCACAGCCGAGGAGTTCGAGCCACTCGCCGTTCCAGTCGACCTCGAGTTCGAAGGATGGGGAGGTGAAGGGGAAGTAGGCTTCAATCCAGCGGGCTTGCATCGGGGCGTCCGAACGGGCGGTGGAGGGTAAGGAAGCTTGTGAGGCTTGGAAAATGCGCTGGATGACTTGTTCGAGGCTGAGTTTGAGGTGGCGGGCGACGAGGTGGACTTCTTCGGGATTATGTTCAGGTTGGAGGGGGTTCGCGTCGGTGGAGAAATCGGTGGCTTGGTCCTCGACAAGAAGGTTCGTTTGGGGCATGTCGTTGCAGTCGCGTTGGATGACGGCGGCGCGATTCTCCTGTGGTGGCCAGACTCGCGCACCCTCCATCTGGTGGAAGACAGGGAAGTGGCTTCGGTCAATGCTGTCCCGGCGGTAGACGTCGGCGCAGATAGTGTAGCCTTTGCTCGAGGTGTTTTGTGCCAGCCATGAAAACGCGTTGTGTTCGTGGGCGGAGGTATGTGTACGCAAGAGGTGCGTTGAGTTAACGTAGTATGTATCGGTTCTCGAACGGCCGGGATGGTCCTTGGGAAACCCCAGAGTATCGAAGTTGTCCGTGACGGTGACCACGGGGTTGTTCATGGCGAAGTGCTTGAAGGTGGGTTCTTCGAAGCATGATTCGATCAGTTTTCGCGTGATGGAGATGGGATGGTCAGGTTGCTCGTAGAGGTTGCGGCCGACGAGGCCCAGGATGGAGCTGGAGAGGTTGGACGTTTCGTCGAAGATGAACGGAGCACCCAGGATCTTCGCTCCAGACCGACCACTGTCATGAATGATTGTGTTTTCCTGGCTCGACTCCTTCAGCCGCCGCTCAAACTCGGAATTTCTTGCATGGCTGCTGGACTCCGCAGCCGTCTTCGCTGGATCGACCTCCTTGGAGACCGCAACGGACTGTTCAGGAAACGGCTGTTCGTCGGCCGCAGATCGGGCATGGGCTTGTGCCTGGGACGATTTCCATCTCGAAGCTGTAGCGCGGCCGGCAACAGCGACCTTTGCAGCTCTCGCAGCTCGCACGAAGGCGCCCGTGGTGACAAGCTGCATCAGAGCGTCAACAAGAGCCCTCAGTGGTGCAACGCGAAGGACTGCGACGACACTCAAGCTTCACTCAGGTACCTGTGAGGATAAAGCTTGAAGGATCTAGCTGCGCGTCGGTGCCGATGTCGCACGTGGACTGCGTCTCGGAAACGAACTACTGTGGTGGACGAAATCTCGGAGTCTGGCGTCTGCCGTCATCGCAAGCCACAGCTCGTCAATTCCATGCAGTCTCTGTCATACGTCGAGTCCTTCCCGCATCATAGCTGCCGCTGCCGTTGTCGCTCTTTGGGTTCTTCGGTCGTTCTTTGGCACTGTTATAGTCTCCGCTTTCCCACCCTTTCTCTTGGATATACAACCTCTGGCCTTGGGAATGGAGCGATGGGCGAACCTGCCTCTACCGTCGCGAGTCCACAGCGCAATGTCGGCCCTGCGAGTACTATCAAGGAGCAGAAGTCTCCAGCTTCAATACGCTACCCCTTCTGGTTTGGAGGCAGTGCAGCCTCCATGGCAGCGGTAGTAACTCATCCTCTGGACTTGGGTATACCACCCTCAAGATCTTGTCTCCCACTTCTAACAGCCCTGTTCAGTCAAAGTCCGGCTCCAGACTCGCCCTCCCAATGCTCCAAAGACGACCCTAACCACATTTACATATATCTTCCGCACTCAAGGCATTACCGGCCTGTACGCGGGTCTCTCGGCCGCCCTGCTCCGCCAAATGACCTACTCGACCGTCCGATTCGGCGTCTACGAAGACCTCAAGTCCCGCTTCGCCTTGCAGCCGACACCGTCGAACCCGAAACCCAAGCAATCCATGACCACGTTGATAGCCACATCCTCCTTTGCCGGCCTATTGGGCGGCATCGCCGGGAACCCGGGCGACGTGCTCAACGTGCGCATGCAGTCCGACGCCTCCAAGGCCATTGAACACCAGAAAAACTACAAACACGCACTAGACGGCCTCGTGCGCATGATTCGCGAAGAAGGCGTGTCGAGCCTGTTTCGCGGCGTGGGCGCAAACTCCTCGCGCGCGCTCCTGATGAACGCCTCGCAGCTGGCCTCCTACGATATCTTCAAGTCGTTCTGCCTCTCGTCGCTGCACATGTCCGATACCTTGACCACGCATTTCTGCGCCTCCTTGGCGGCAGGTTTCGTGGCCACCACCATATGCTCCCCAGTCGATGTGGTCAAGTCGAGGATCATGAGCCACGCGGGCAGCAAGCTGTCCATGCTGGGGATCGTGCGGGAGGCGGGCAGGAATGAAGGATGGCTTTGGATGTTCCGCGGCTGGGTCCCTAGTTTCATTCGCCTGGGCCCGCAGACGATCTTCACGATGGTGTTCTTTGAGCAGCACAAGAAGTGGTACCGGCATTTGATGGGGTTGCCGGAGTGAGACGGGTGTCAGGCTCGACTGCTTGTGGCCAACACATCTGAATCTCTGGGGCGGGCATCATCTGCATTGATTCGTCGTCATCGTCTGTACAGCATCGAGCATCAGTCTGGGCGTTGAGAAAAGCGGTATCAGTCATCATTTTCAGTATTAAACTCAAGGCACGTCAAAACCATTCAGTGCCATTCCAATCCGGCATTGGTGGTTCGGTCAGTCAACTTGGAGACGGATCGGCAGAAGACAAAAGAAGACGTGCCGCGTCAGGCGGGGTGGTAGTGTTCTATGCACATTATGATATGGCCATTCGTGAATGCCAATATGTATATATGCCCGTTGGTTTTATCCATACCGACCATCTGGCCCCGAGCCGTCTTGTCTCAAACTGACGACCTTCATCCCAATGCGTGCATGCATAATAATGTAGCCTTTTTGCGCGCTCTGTTCATTCCGCCCGTCATTTCCCAAAGAACGCCGCAGACCCTTGAAAATACGTAGAAATGGTCACCTCAATGCTCCATCAGCTCCACAGGCGGCCGTGCCGTATGCTCATATATCTTCTTGCCGTCCTCCTCCAGCTCCACCTCGGAGTCGTCCTCCGTCTCCAGCATCACTGCCGGCAACGCCGGACTATCCCCATGGGCCACGGGATCATAGATCAGCGTCGAACTCCTACTGCGATGTTTCTTGGGACTCGCGGCCTCGGCAGCGACTGGCGAATTCTCGGCCGACACGCCACTCAACGCCCGCCGATGACTCTGATTCGATTTCAGCTTCTGCGCAAGATCCGAGGCCGTGTACTGCTGCGTCCGGGCCTCATCCTCACTACTGGACTCGTTCTCGCCGGCGCCCGTGTTCGTCGGTGACGCCGTGATCTTGCTGCTCAGCTTGGCGAGCTTGCTGGCCAGATCCTCGGCGTGGACTTCCTTGTTCGGCGGGTCCTCGGTCCGCATCTCCCACCCCACGGGCGGTGACGGGGGCGGGGAGATGAAGAACAGCCGCCCCGCGTCCGGGCGGTCGAGGTATTTCTTCTCCGGGTCGAGCGGCGTGGGCTCGCCGAAGTAGCATTTCGCGACCGCGTCGCCTAGCACGGCCCGGCCGTCGAATTCCTGCCGGACCGCGATGGCGGCGTCGGTGGAGTAAAACGAGCAGATGATCCGGTGCATGGATTTGAGCGGGGAGAAGGAGTTGAGGGCCGCCAGCGAGGCGATGTGTTGGCGGATCGTGGCCAGGCTGGCAGGGTGGAAGATCTTGGGGTCGTCGAGCCGTGTGATGAGGAGGGTGTTGCTGGGGGGTGCCGGTTGGGAGAGTGGCGGTAGGGACGAGAGATCGAGGGAGAGGGGCGAGCGAGACCGTTTGGCCCAGAGGCCGGGGGTCGATCGCGGGGACGAGGTCGTCGACGTGGGAGGCGAGGCGGCAGATAGGTTGTCTGTTTGAATCGGCGAGGGGGTTTGTCGTCGTAGTGTCTCCGCCATGAGATGTGTGTGTGTGTGTGTGTGTGTGTGTGTGTGTATGAGGGTGCAGAGAGTTCAGACCGGGACTCGAGTGTCAGTTCGCCGAGGCTGCGGACGGATGAGGATGGAGTGAGGAAGTGGATGTAGGAACGAGGAGAGGGTTTGCTTTGTAGTTTCCTCGTATCAAGGCGGCCAGCGAGATGCGGAGAGGCCAGGCGAGAGAAATTTGTGGATAGAACGAGGCGCAGTCGGAATGCGTAGCAATGGTTGGCTTTGTCGTCGAGGATTCGAGAACCGGAGCCGGTCGATCTGAGCAGCGGAAGCGGAGAGCGGCGGTACTGCGCGGGTCTTCTACATTGTACTGTGTAAGATCAGTCGCCTTCCCCGGGCCAGCTCCTGCGTATTTGCGAGGTAATCCGTATTGCGCACGCAATGCCACCTGTACTGTATACCCGCTGTCAATTCGCCTTTTATCACTGACACTTCCACTATCGCCGGCGCCGGAGAAAGAATGTTCCGTGGCCGCAGGACGCTTGGCTACGAGCTGAGCCTCTTTACTACTTGCACTTGCCACTTTGGCGTCGGAGCTTCTTCCATTCCAATCTTCGCTACTCCGTACCTTGCTGTGCCATCTTAATCACGTAGTGCTGTCTGGTGTGTCACCTGCGCCTTGGCTTACACGCCCTTTATCGCCTGGGTTTGTTCTCCATGAGACTGTGCCTGTGAATGAGGCTCAGGTCCGACGCAAGTCCATGCGCCAGCTCTGATCTAATCATCTGACTAGCCCCCGGTTGTCAAGCGATGCAGGCAGCGCCGGTTAATGGCTGTGCTCTTAGGAGTCTGTTACAGATGATCAATGATTAGGTCTGATAACGCGGAGATCTAGCGAGGCGCAGAGGCGCTCATATAGATGTTTCCTCGGGGTTGTCTAGCTTTCACGATTTCTAGGGTAAGTTATTAACAGCTCTTAGTAATATGAAGTGACGGGATTAATATCCTTGACCTACCTAGGTAGGTATTTCTAGCATGAGCGTGGCTGGGAAAGACAGAAGCATGGCCTCCAGCGACAAAAACTCTACAACAACCTCCTCGGGAGAAGATTGTATTTTGTAAGAGTTTAATTCATAAACAGCTGCCACTTTCTGACTGGGCTATACCTGGCGTGCCTAAACCAGTACCAGGCTACTCCCAATTCGCAGACATCCTGAGATGGCCGCCGATTTGACTTTTGTTTTGTCAAGTAGGCCAAGGGGGCTTGTGCTTGTCGGAATCAGACTGGTTATCGCATCGGTCGAGATTGTTGGTGGTGGGGATTGAACTCGAATTCGAACTCGAAGTCGGGGTGTTGACGGCAAATTCGTCTCGGACACGCCTTCTCGCCCGGTGCTAGTTTGATCCAAGCCCGAGAGGAATTTGCGGGAGAATCTTGAGACCTATAAAACATGTTGGAATAAGGAAAAAGGAAAGTGAATTGTGACTTGGTAGGAATGGGTCTGGATTGGTCAGTGAAGAGGATTGAGACAAGGCTGCGCGGGTTGCGAGGGATATCAGGGCTGAAAACAAGGCTGAGGTTGGCAATCCTCTCACTGCAGGGTACATCATGACCGCTGGCAATGGTCTTGTCAGGCAATGGAGGCTCACGGCAATAGAGAGGAAGCAGGACGAGCTGGACGTAAGGTAACATTTACCTGCATGCCGACTGCATGAAGATCAGCAGAGATATGAGCACCTACGAGTAGACAATCATCTATTTGCGAGCGCAGTCCAAGCTGCAGTACTAGATGATGTGCTGCTGACTATCGTCCTCGGGTAGAAAACGTCGCATGGTCAAGGGAAGCGCTTTGGAATGCTTTGCATAGGTACGGGTCCGTTGTCACAGAATCCAAGTCTTGTCATCACTTCTCGTTGACCCTTTTATTTGAAGAAAGCCGAGCTAGAGACGCCAGGCTGAATACTCCAGCACGAAGATCGGTACGTCACAGCGAGGAGGCTGCTCCCGCCAAGGACTATTACTTCCATGATCTCTCCCGAACCAAGTCCTAGTGGTGTAATTTATGCGCGTTCGCTTTGCAAGACACCATACTGGCCGGCCTCGCCAGCTTGGCTCTCCTCACCCTTCTGTCTCGACCGGCCACCCTCAGTACCAGCCTGGCCGAGCTCGCCCACCGGATCGTCGTTTCGTCCCTGGAATTCTCTTTCCGCAAGTCTGCCTGGATCGTTCACCGTGCCAATAGCACCGGTGAAGGTTTTTGTCTGTGGTATGCTCTCTGATTGGTCGGCGTCGTCAAGGTTGGCACCCTTTGGCTTGAAGGTGCTGTCGGACATAGCCTGGCCGGTGACATTGCCGACGTAGCCGGGTGCAGCGTCCACCTGAGGACGGACTCCCTGGCCTGCTATCGGACCTGAACTACCTGAACCGCCCTCGGTGCCAGCGCTGGTACCAGTCGCAGAAGAAGCACCTTTGGTCGCTGCGTCGCCAGATCGGATTTGAGACGCATCGGGACCACCGGCAGAAGACGACGTCGTAGATGCGCCGAAATCACTTGATCCTGCCGGTCCACCAGTCGAGCCAGCTCCTGTCTGGTTGAATGCACTTGAACCGCCGCCGGCATACGCACCCTGACCGCTATGGTGGCCGTCGAATTCTGCCTTACCCGCACCTTCTGGATACTTCAGTCCTGTGACACCTTTTACATCCGCTCCTTGGCCTAGAGCGTCTTTCTTTTCACGAACGGAGCCGTCAGTAGCGGGAGGAAGGGCAGTGGCTCCTGAGGTATCGGCATTGTTGAGGGTGGACTGATTGCCCTTCACACCCAGGCTTGCTGCGTTCGTGTTCTCGGAGAATGCACCCTTGTTCTGCAGAGACTCTGCTGCCAGGGAGTCGGCGGCCACTGCACCTGTTGGTTCTTGGGCGATCCCGACGTCTTCAGGCTTTGGTGCTCGAGGATTTGCTGTAAAAGACATGTTGGAGAGGTTCAGATTGCGTTTCTTTGAATGTGACTTGAGACTAGGATTTTAATGTGCAGATTCGTGAAGATGTGAGTTGTTTCCTGGAATAAAGGAAGGAGAAAAAGTGCACGAGACCATGGTGCAACTGTAGAAATACTGTGCAATTGATCACCGCGAAGGCCGTCGATTGATTTCGTATGACATCATTGAGAGGTCCACTGTGAAGTCATGTTGGAATTGCGCTCCCAAAACTTTCATTGGCGGGGTTGAATGGCCATGAAGAGCATGCCCCTCAAATTTTGATTTTGATCAGAGAGCAGTGTCCATCGTTACAAGGTCGTACGCGTACGATCGTAGCCTCGTCTCAAATACCTATCTCCCTGGTATGCGTGTTTACTCTTTGCACGCACTTATGAGTACCTCAACGCCATCCGAAAACGGTGTAGCAAAACGCAAGTTAACCTGGTATCATGGTGGCCTCACCGTCCTGAATACTCGACACATCCCCTCCTAGGTGTTTGTTTCTACTTCAGCATTTTGCGTGCGAAGGTAGGCAGGATGAAGCTCGCTCTGTGGATTTCCTTGTTGTAATACTTGCAATACTTCTCCTCCTCCTCAGTACTCCATGATCGCAGGGGTTCCTTGACATTTCGGTGCGGGTCCTTGCAGCAGACCATGAAACCGATTTGGCCGGAAGGATATGTGGGGATCGTTGTATAGGCGTATTCGACGACCGGGAAGACTTCCTTGCAGTCTTTCTTGAGTTTGGTGATGAGTGGCAGATGAAGCCATTGGTTCTCGGCTACGAAGCACAATGTTAGCAGCGTCATCACGTAATTATCGTAGAACAGAGCCCTGCGAGCCCAAAGAGATGTGTAGGGAGAAGGGTGCGCACAACCTTGGGTAGTTATAACACCACCATCTTTCAAGGCTCCATAGAGGAGTTCAAAGTAGGGTTTCTGGAAAAGCGTTTCTGCAGGCCCTTCGGGATCGCTGCTGTCCGTGATAATGACATCGAACTCGTTCTTGCGATCCGCGAGAAACTTGAAGCCATCCCCGATGAATGTCTCGACCGCAGGATGTTGGTATCCAATGGACATGCCAGGAAGGTACTTCTTGCTGACCCGGATGACAGCCTCGTCGATATCGCACAGGATGGCCTTCTCGACGGTTTCGTGCTTGATGACCTCTCGAAGCACGCCTCCATCCCCGCCGCCAATGACAAGGACTTTCTGCGGCTTTGGATGGGAGTTCATCGCCAGGTGTGTGATCATCTCTTGGTATGAAAATTCGTCCCGCTCAGTGCACTGGATGACGTTGTCGAGGACAAGGACGGTACCGTGGTCACTGCTCTCGAAGACCAGGACGTCTTGGTATTTCGACTTTTCGTGGTGCAGGACTTGATTGACCTTGAGGGTCATGGCCTGGCCCGGCCACATGTCCGAGATCTCCCTGAACCAGCCATCTGAGAGGGTGTGCGTTAGGGATTGTCTTTCACTTATGGTGGCAGAAGATAGTGGATCATACCTTTGATGGTCGGATGGGTGATCTCTGCCATTCTCAAGGGTGAGCTGTTGTGGAAGGTACGAAGAGCGAAACGAGCGATAGGACGCGGGGTACAAATCAATGGCCGCCGAAGAGTTCGAAGGGGAATGAGCGCGAGAATCGTAGCAGTCAATCAAGGAAAAAAGAGGAAAGAGGAGCAATTCGGACTGAGAAAGAATCGGGCAGCAACAACTACCTAGGAATCCGTCCGATAATTGAAGTCTTCCAGTTCGTCTTGTGACTGCTTCGAGTGAACCGCGTTTGTTCTCTTCTTGCACTAAAATTTTTGTTTTCAAAGCGGGGTGCGAGTTTTGCTGTCCTTCATCTATTCGTCACGTACGACTGGTCCCTGGCGGGAAGACCGGGGTCCCGTCAGGAATGCCTTTACCAAATCATCTTCACGGCTAGGCCTTACCAGGTTCTGTCCTCGATGGCCGGTGTTTCCGAGTTCTGCAGCTTCCCGTCCCTAGCATTCGCAGGTGCGCCACATGTAACCCTCAGAAAGGTTCCCAGGACCGTGGAGAGGCGGCTAATTACTACCTAGGTAACTAATCACTTACGGAACACAGTGGGCAGGATCCAGAGTTTCTCGGCGATGGCCCAAGCATTCACACTATCGGCGCCAACAAATTATCGTGGAGCTCAAGATGTCACGCGTCTGAACAATGGTTATTGTCGGCGAATGCTCTTCTGAAAAATACATGGTCCTGGTGTTGCCGCAGCCTTAAAGCCTGTGTACGGTCGACACCAGCAGTACTACTGTTCAACCTCCTTCGTATGCTTTGCCTTCGGCCCGCCGATTTCCTTCTCGAGATGAATCTCAACATGGTTAGTGAAGTATTTCGAAGGATCTCGGACTGCCACAGCACAAGCCATAGCAATGACACCGAAGGGAATCGAAGCCAACCATGTAATGCGGAAACCATAGGCATAACCAAGACGAGCTGCCTCGACGGCATTGGCAAACACTGATGCTGAGACGCTGGGCACTGTGGCAGCCTGGCCTGGCACGCCGACAAGAGTCAACGATACCGCCTCGATCAGGTCCGGAATAGTGTCACCAGAGACACCTCCTGCCACAGCTGTGTTGGCTATGCGTTTAGCGACCTGTTTCGCTGCGATTTGGTTGAAAATGGAGGAGAAGACGACCGAACCGACAGCTCCTCCCAGAGAGCGGAATGTGCCGATCAATCCGATTGCCACACCCAGATCGCGCTGGGGCACATGCAGCGAAGCCGTCGTGTAACAGTTGAGCGTGATCCAGCCGAACGGAAGCATGGCCAGGAACTGCACTGCCATGAGCCAATTGATGTTATGAGGCGTGATGAGCGCGGCAAGGCCGAAAAAGAGTGTTTGCATGAAGACCGAGAAGGTGAGTTGGATATGGACATGCTTGATGTAATGTACCAGTCCGGGGATGATGACGCCGCCGACGAGCTGACCAGCACTATTGTTGTTGTTAGCCAGAACTCTCATCATCTACCAGTCAGGGGAACCTTACCCAGATGGAATTGAATAGACACCGATCTTGATCGGATCTGCCGTATAAAGGTAGAGGATGGTTTGAGCGTTGAGCGCGGACGCGGCGAAGAACACCATGCCCGCGACGAAGACGAGCATGAGCAGTGACGAGAAATGCCGGAAGCTCTTGAACAAGTACCACGGGAAGAGAGGGTCCTTCGCCATGGTGAAGTCATACGCGAAAGCTGCCAAGAAGATGAAGAGGCCGAGTATCAGTGGTGCAAGAGTGCCCGCCGCTTTCCAGGGCTGCAAATGACCGTTAGCTAACGTTATCACTAATTGAGCAACAGTGACGCCTCTCCCAGGGAAGAACGCTGTCACTCAAAGACTCCGGGTCACTCACATAGGTGTTGCCACCGGAATTTAGGCCGTAAAGGAACACGGCCAGACCAGACACGAAGAGAAAAGTGCCGATAAAATCCAGTTCCTTGAACTCCTGCCATTTGGTCTTGCCATCGGGACGCGGGTGACTGGGCGGGAAATACACGAAGAATGTCCCGACGAGCGAGAATGCGCCGTATCCCATTCTACAGATGTCCATTAGCTCATACGGATCTCGACAGAAAGATCGCGCCCACCACGTCAAAAAGAGATGGGTTCTGTCAAGCAGTGGGAGGACTTACGCGATGTAGTACATGACTCGCCAGCTGGCATGAGACAGGAGAGCATTGGCAAGGAGCGTTCCTGCAATGGCCCAGGTGGCAAGGTTGAACTCGGTCCAGGCGAGACCAGCACCGCGCCACTTGTTGGGCAAGATTTCTGAAATACCTGTTCAAGACTTAGGACCACGCTATCAATCGAGGCGAAGAGCATGCTCACCAGCATAGGCGACTGATACTGTGCCAATAGAACCTCCCAGAATGACCTCGCCAGCGATAAGCTGGTTCATGCTCTGCGCGCTGCATGCAACAGCACCACCGATCTGGTCCACTGTTAGCGAGCAGTCCGACCTGAGCAAGAACAGGGAGAACTTACAATTGTTAGAAGTTGCCCGACGAGTATCACATATCGTCGACCGAAGACGTCGGACAGCCTTCCTGCAATCGAAAACCCAACGGCGGCGGCGGCACCCCAGCCAGATGGGATCCAGAAGTCGATGTTCTCGCCGCCCAATTTCTGGCTCAATTGCACTAAAATGGGCGTTGCCAGGATAAAGCCGAAAATGATAGGACCGGTGAAAGATGTCCCAAGGAAGAGGGCGGAGAGAACGACCGAGAGACTAAGCTTCTCAGCATGCTCCGGATTGTCCTCGAGCGCAGCTCTGTGCGGGTCTTCGTATCCGGCCGGGACTTCTTTGCCCTCGTTGTGGGCGACTTCGATCTCGTGGTCCATGGCCGCCTTGTGCTCTGCTGTGTCGTTCATGGTGGGCACCGGTGCTGACAGGTATGGGCGACAATGCGGGAGGCGGAGGAGGGAAAAGAAGAAGAGCGGATGTAAAGTCTGGGGAAGCAGAGTGAGACGAGTTACCACTTTTTGTATCGACTTCGATTTCTCCAACGTGGCTGATCAACCCCGTCCCCTTTGTCGGATATCTGCCATGTGGAGGCCGCGATCGCATGGGCTTTCCCTGCCTCAGCTCTAGACAAATTTGGCTTGCGAAGCTTGATCTTGGGGTCTTGTTGGTCTAGCTTCCAGCCGTCTGGTCTCTCCGGGAACCCAAGCGCATGGGCATCTGGCAGAGGTGGAACTGCCAGGCAAACAGCCTATCGTCCAATGAACGGCGCCTTTTTCTGAAGCAACGGGGTTAAAAGCTTAGGCGTGCTTGAGTAGGCCAGCACCCCGGAGCCAGAACTAGGGGTCGAACCTCGTCCGGAAGTTTAAGACCCCACAAAGCCCGGTCATTCCCCGGCTGGCTCCGCTGGAGGCTGTCTCGCCAGATTCGTGGGGCTGGAGGTCTGCTTGCGGGGAAATCCCACCTGTATCTCCCTCTGGCTCTTCTTGACACTGCCGAAACCGTTGCTGACAAGACGGAGATTATGTTGGGGAAGAGCAATATCTTTACTTTGCTCCAGACACCTCCCTTTGTCCTGCGTACATGATCAACTAACCTGAAACCACGGGCTGTAATTTGCGGGATACAAATTCGACTGAGGCATATCGCCCTGATGGCCGACACATCCATCACTCGTTCTATCCTACTATGGACGCCGGCCATTCTGCTGGTGGCGTACTATCCGCTGCTTCTGATCTACCGGTTATTCTTCTCGCCTATGAGCAAAATTCCTGGGCCATGGATCACAAGGATATCCGATGTCCCGGAAGCGAATGCTTTGAAAGATAAAAGACGAGCGGAATGGGCTAATGAACTGTTTGCTCAATATCCGGACTCCGTGGCGGTAAGAACCCGGCCAAATGCCGTGTCGTTCAATCACCCGGATGCCGTGAAGGCCATCTACGGTATGTCGGATCCGTCCAGCGGATGTCTATGTCCATACTGACAAGCGTCAGGCCATGGCAAGGGAGCCGAGGAGTTTGGCAAGTCAGGCTGGTATGACGCCTTCTCGACTACTGGTGAATCCTTATTCTCGACGCGGTCGAAAAAGAACCATGCACGGAAGCGCCGCATGGTCTCGCATGGCTTCAGCATGCAGTCACTCTATTCTTTCGAGCCGTACGTCGACGCCGTGATGCAAATCTTCATCCAAAAGATGGACGAGTTTGCCAGCACCGGCCAGCCGTTCGACATTTACTTCTGGTTCGAGCTGTTCACCATGGACCTGATGGGCGAACTGGCTTTTGGTCGCAACTTCGGCGCTCTTCAGGGCGGCCAACCGGTCAAGTACTCGAAGCTCGTAGAGCTGTCACAGCGCTTTGCCAATTTGAGTGGTCTGTTGCCATTCGGCAAGTACAATGTGAAAGTCCTCAGCTGGGTGCCTGTACCGTATATTCAACAGCTGTATCAGGCACGACTTGAGTATCTCGATTATGCAAGGCAAGCCTTGGAAGGTCGATTCCAAGACAACCGGAATCAAGCACCCCTTGGTGGCAAGCCACGACAGGATATTATGCAACGATTTATCGAGGCCCAGGACCCGGAAACCGGCGAGCGAATGGAATTCCCCGAGCTCAGAGCGGAGGCATCTTCACTGATGGTTGCCGGCGCAAGCACAGGCTCAGTGACCATGAATTGGATGACTTATTATCTCCAGAAGAACCCATCCGTCAGACAACGAATCATCAGCCAACTCGAGGAGATGTTTCCCAACAACCTCGACGCTGCTACACCTCTTCCATTCTCGTCATTGAACAAACTCAGCCTCCTCGAGGCCACGGAGATCGAGTGCTTGCGGATGCACCCGCCAATCGGTTACTCCATGCCACGCATGACTCCTGCTCAAGGCGCCATCATCTGCGGCGTCTATGTCCCTGGGAACGTTGACGTCGGCGTTCCCGCACTCACAATCGGCCGCAACCCCACTGTCTACCGCGACCCCAATACCTGGAATCCCGACCGCTGGTTTGATGAGAAAGCTGACTTGGCCACCATGAAGACATGTTTCCTAGGCTTCGGATTTGGAAGCAGACAGTGCATTGGTCGGAATGTGGCGAATCAATTCGTCATCAAAATGATTGCAACGTTGCTGTTAAGATACGATATCCAGCTCGAGGATCCCAATCTGGTGTTGGGCACCAAGGAGTTCACGATTCTGAAACCGGACAGGAGTTATAATGTCATTCTGAGGCCCAGAAAGCATGCGGGCTGAAAGTTCCTCTAGCAGACATTTGTCAAGGAGTGCCTAGTACTCAAGCTCCCAGATCGGGAGCTCGACAATGTCTGAGCCTTACCCAGGATATTGCGGAAAGCAATAAAAGCCGGTCCTGGGGGCGTGTGTGGCTGAAGAGTTGCCAGGGAGAGCCGGACTCTGTGTCCCTTTCTCTAATACTATGGCAGGTGGTAAGACCTCCATGCTAGCCTCTCCAGCAGCTATCACTACTTCGACGAGAACCTGAAACTGTGAAAGACCAAGAGTATGGAAAGGAATGCAACGCGCAATTGATCCACTTCATCCCCAGCAAGGGGCAAATAGCTGGGGGTGCGAGTCCCAGTAGGACCATGAGCGACGAGCACATGACCAAGTAGTTATGCAATGGAAGATTGATAATCTACTCTATCTAACGCTCATCAGCATGGCTTCTGTATGAAAAGATATCGCAGTGGGGCTCAATATGCTTGAAACGACTGCTAGACACACTATGCATGTTACAGGGCTACGCTATCCTTGATGCCATAGCCCGCTCCATGGGACTTCCGCTTGGGATGACGAACTTACTGTAATGCACCCTCTCCACGGCACCACCAATGTCCCCAAGGAACCATGCACACATCCCGTGTCCGTTCTCCAGGGCCTCTCTAAAGTTCGCTGCTGACCCTCCCTGGCTCCCCAATACTGGGACCATGTCCTCGGCGCATTAAATATGGCCGACCCAGCCGCCGACGCGGAGATCGACCGGTTCCAGTAACTACTGTACATAGGAATCAGGCTTCGATCTTCGTGACCCTCCACAGCGCCGGTCATGGGTTCGACAGGGATGAACCGAGTGTCGACACGAGGCTCCCACTCGATCCTTACCATGACTACGAGGTACGCTACGGGTACGTAGTGGCGACGACTCGTGTCGGCTGTTCTGGGTGGGTAGCGATCCTTCGTTGCCGGGCCAGGCATGCAATGCGAATGACTTACTTGACTTGACTTCGGAGCTTCGCTTGTCTCACGATCTCGGGTCCTCCGTCCATTGTTGTGTTCAGCTGCGTGCGTGTCTTTCTTGCGAGTGGTGTACATACTGAATCCCATATCAGAGGGCTGGGGCGCAGGACCGGGGGTCCATCTGGGGACATACGTGTCGGACAGTCTCCTTCGTCACCTTCGCTTCAGTACTCCGTATGGGCTAGCCATGACCGTGGACATGACGACTCGTGCTATCTGAGGGGTGCCACAGTACCTGCCACAAACAGTGTGTGATCAGTCCATGTGCAGTTGCCTACGGAAATACTGTAAGCGAAGTGATAGGCTCATGCGATAAATACTAGATGGTCGCGAGTCGACTTCGAGATGGAGCTCCGAGGCAATGGGGTCTTGCTGCGCATATGCTCTCCCGTACTTGTACTGTACTGCATTCTCGAACGAGTCGACGACACCGCCATGTATGGTCTGTCCACGGTACTTGAGCAGCCAGCCCTAAAATGCTGCTCTCAAGGACTTCCATGAGCTCCTAGGCATGACAGTATCATGGCCGTCACGGATAGCAAGGCCGTAGCTGAAAAAGCCAGCGGCATTTCTCATGTCCTCTACGGAGCTCAGCCGCACTCGCACATTCTCGGCGGACAAGCGCGTTTTCAAGAGTTATTTGGAGACTTCTCGTTCGGTGAGGAGCATTCGGTCCATCGACTGACCGTCCAGAGAGGCGTTCCTTGTTAGTCCAACTCCTCTTGCCCGCGCTACGACCAGCAGGCATGGAGTCACGGCGTGGTGCGCAGCCAGAAGTCTGACACAGGCAGGCAGACCGTGAGGATGTCGAATGCGCGAAGCTTGTCGATAGAAGTCACATATCTGCCGACGAAGCCGGGTTGACAGTCTTGTAAGCCGGGACTTTGACAGTCACAGACTTGTGCTGATAGTCACCGAAGCTTCACCAGATGCCTCCCACGCAGACAAATTGCGTTGACAGCAATAGCGTTCGCGCAGCTGCTTGAAAGCTGCCATGTCCCGCCTTCGTACCTCGAGGTGCTGTCGAACAATAACGGGATATACTCGTCGCATGTCCTGAGAGGGCGCACCAGCCTCGCCACCCATTATTGTGTGCACAGTGTTACATACAGCACATGCACGACATCGAAACTGACGCTGAAGCAGACTTGATGGTCAAGTTCCCCTTTGGACCCTTTTCGAACGGCTCGCTCTTCATGTGCCACTCCCTAACTACAGGGCACACGACATGCATTATTTCCGCCACGCGGGCGCAGATCCTAGCCAACCGATTCCTTGACGTGTTCACCCACTCTCGCTCATCTAGCCCTTACGCCTTCATTCCCGCGGCCCTCCTGCTCGAACATTTGCGGACTGCAAATGACAACGACCGCAACGACATCGACCAATGCGTCTGCCGAATCGAGAACCGGTCCGGCGTCTCCCTGCACAATTTTGGGTCGAGGACCAGAGCCAAGATAGGCGAGTACGCGCTCTTGCAGAGAGAGCTGCACATGCAGGACGCCCTGATCGTCATGGCGGAGCATTGCTTTTCGTTCCACGCGAAGTGCGCGGCCTTTGTAGTCGCCGAGGAGCTGTCTTTTGCAGATTTGTTACCCGCGAGGCAAGTCAACAACGACAGAGGCCCAACCGGGCAACAACAGGCAGACTACGTCCGCGCGAGTCTCGCACTCAACGCAAGCATGTCGTCGTGGACGCTGGAGCAGCTGCGCGCCTTGGAGAAGAGGCTGAAAGTGCAGCTTCGGGTCGTACGTGCTTTTCTCCCTCCCCAATGGCACGTCTGGTTTGATGTGGCATGACCTAACTCACGCGTGCACCACACATGTAGATCGATTCCACAATCTCGACGACCGACGCACTCACGATGATCCGACTCGCCCGCGCGTCCCGCTCCGACAGCAACACCATGAAAGCCATCACCGTCCTCACCATGGTGTTCCTCCCCGCGACGTTCGTCTGTTCGCTGTTCAGCATGGGATTTTTCGACTTCGCCGGCGCCACGGACGCAGGCCTCGAGGGCACGCACCGCCGCACGATGCGCGTCGCGGGGACATTTTGGATCTACTTCGCCGTGGCTGTCCCCTTGACGATCCTCGTGCTCGGCATCTGCGCGGCATGGCTGCAGTGGAGCGCACGGCAGGAGGATGATAGTGGGGACAAGCCGGGGAGCGTGGAGGCGAAAGGGGGTCGATAAAAAAATGAGGAGGGGGGAGGGAGGACCGTTGTGGAGTGCTGAGTTCGAAAGGAACCAAGAGAGTACATATGTAAGCATGCTTGCGTTGCGAGCGGGCAGGCGAGGAGGAGCACTGGATGAATGGGTCAACACCACATGCCAGTCCTGAGCCAATCGTGCAGAGAGAGGGCCGATCTGAGCCTCGACTCTTGGTACTGCTACACACCGCGTACATACACAAGAAGTACTCTTCTGTATGGGTCTGTACTGTACTGTGCGATATTACGCAGGTTGCTATTTGAGCAATTCTGACTCCAAAGACAACACGCGTGGACGATATAGTTCTTTGGGAAGTGCTGTGCGATAGACCGGCTGGCCGATGGCTCTTCAATTCGGATGCCTCGAGCACGCCATTACAGGATTCTGTTTCAGCAGCCTGCTCTTGGACCCAGACACCTCGAGCAGCTCAGTACGGTGTCCCGTGCAAGAATACCGCCCTCTTTTCGACGAGTGGGTCCCTCGCCCCTAGCACTCAAGCACGTCTCTGGTCACCTTCCTCCATGGCGGGCCGGGGGTCAGCAAGCAAGTCACTAACTAAGATAACGGTCCTCGGTAAGTACCTGAGTGAATGAATCGTCGTTGTTATATACTACGGGGGATCGAGTACTCGTACTCGTACTGCTATCACCCGTGCGGCCTCAGGCAGTATTAGTCGTCTCCAGATGAGGATACCTTCGAAAGCAAGAGGAAAACTATGGTACCGGTATCGTTATGATGACGGCCGCTTGTTCGGCACATTGGAAAGAGCATGACGGAAAAGCAGGAAAATGTTCAAGTGTTCGGCTGGAATTATTGATCTGCCGTGTCGAGACATCAGCGTTTACATGTCATATAGGGTATTCAGATGACGAGCGAACTCGTCGGCCCTGAGATTAACACCTTACTCAGTTCCACGAATGCCGTACAATACAGCACAGTATACCCCAGTCCAGGCCGCATCATATGCTCACATCTACCGATCTCACCGTGAAGGCAGCATGAACGGCTGGGCCGGCCGTGCTGTGGGAAAGTTCCTCGAACTCAGAAACGCGCCCTTGAGCGCTCGAATCTCGTTCTTGAACTTCGTGGCCTCCGAGGCGTCCTTTTTGGCGGACTTGTCACTACTGCTCTTGTCGGCGCTGTAACTTGAAAAGCCGGTGGAGGTGTAGTCGATTTGGAAAGGGTCGTAGCTGGCTTCCAACTTGTGGAGCGTCGATTGGAGATCCGACATTGATTCCTGGAGTCGATCTTGAGAGAAGTGCGTCGTTTGCGAACTCACAAGCGAAGAGAGGGTCGAGTGCAGGCTGCGCAGGCGGGACGATTGTGATGTCGTGGGATCTTGTGCAGGCAGGGCATCGTCGTAGTCGTCGCCGGACCAGAGCGACGTTGTGTGTGTAGGGTGCGGTGATGTCTGGGTTGCGATGTCACGGTGGAACAGCTCGGTCGGGTCCGAGTCTGTGGATTCTAGGTCGTCGTCCTTGGGCTTTTGGTGTTGAGAATGGAGGGCAGAAACGCTGGGTATGTAGGGCACGTGGGAGACGGTGGATTCGAGCTTCGTGTTGAGGGTCTCGAGGTCCGCTTTGGCTGTCTCGGCCAGTGAATGTCGCGCTTCGGTGAGGGATTCGAGCGTGGGCTGGATGAGATATTTGCTTGCGCCCCATGTCAAGGCCGATACGCCGGCCAGTACGTAGGCTGCGTTCGCGAGGCGGTCGAATGTGACGAGCGGTGGTGGTTTCTGTGGTTTGAGGAGGAATTCTGGGTAGGTGATTATCGGAGGGACGTCCCGCTTCGGAGAGGGCGTCGGGGTCATTTCGTGCTGGGGTGCTGACGCTGAAGCGGGGAGCGCCAACGATGGTGAGGATACTGTCTGTTCTTGTTCTCTGATACCGGGGTTCGGGCTGGTGTCGTGAATTGTTTTCAGTTCCGGGGTCTCGTCGGCGGCGATTGAAGATGCGGCCGGCCCAGGACCCAGCAGCTTTTCTATTTCATCGGGTTGTAGACCCTTTTTCTGCAAGAACTCAACCTTGCTTTCCCGGGACGCATCTCGTATTGTTTCGTCTTCCAGCGACTTTTGCGCTTGCTCGAGTAGAGGTGGTTCTGAGGGTAACGAGGGTTGCGTCGTGCTTTGCTCCGTTGACGACTGATCGTCGGAAGCGGTCCTCTGTTCTTTGACGCTGGATTGCCAGTTCTGCTGCCATGCCGGAATGGCGAGCGCCTTTTTGGAGTCTTGGTCTGCCATACTGTATCTCGACCATAGGGGATGAACGGCGCGATCGGTCAGGAAGCAGAATGCACCAGATGCGACAAGAGAAATGACCGACCATCCCCAGCCTCGGCTCATCGAAATGGTAGGGCTGAGAGGGTCACCAGCCACAGCAGCCACAGCAGCCACAGGCCTGGTCGGAGAACAGCCACACCCAGATTCCATTTCCCACGCCACGGATCTTTCGAGGGCCTGGCATGTAAATCCATATTGTTGATATATCTCCTTGTTATAGACAGCTAAACCAATGCTGTACACGTCAGAGAATCTACCTGCAACTACGTGGTATCTAAGATATTGTCCGGCAAGTGTATGCCCTCCAACAAGAATACGCGAGGACACAAGAACTTCAGAGAATTCAGGGCCACTGGAGACGCGGAAGAGCGACACCGCAGCGGAGAAGCTTTGGCATTTAGCCGAGCCTGAAACTTTGGAACCATGACAGATAGACCGCGACGTGTGCGACGTCAGATTAGCGATGTTACCGATGACCCTTCAGATGACTCTAGCCAGTCCAGCGGTGAAGATTACGATCCAAGAAAGGTCGACTCAATGAGACGAGCGGGCAGACATGAGTGAGTTCGCTTCTTTCACTTTTCCACCGCCGAGTCCCTCATCTCACTTCGCTGCGTCGCCGTTCTGCATGGACACACCTGTTTTCTGGGAACTGTTGCGGTCGAGACCCTGTCAGCGTGGTGGCCTCAGTCGCGAGGGAACACACCATCCCGCTGGCACCACAACTATAACACCCGGAAGCAGGTGAAGACGGAGCGATTTCCAGCACCGTCGTGACTTCCGGACAGTCAGATCACTCACACCCCAGGCTCTGTTCAATTATCTCTTTGCAACCAATAGAACCTCTTGCGTCCTCGTTGCTCAGAGAAGAAACAGCAGACAACTTTCCTTTTAATCATGGCTTTTGTTACCTTGTACTACCGAACGAAGCACAAGACAAGAGCTAACCATGTTTCCAGGTCTTCGGCAGGCTCGACCCCGGCAGCGTCCAGACCACGGCGTTCTGGAGCGTCGGGATCTGCGAACAATGTCTCCTCGGCTACGGTTCAGCGAGGATCTGGCACATCGGAAGACCGACGACAAAGTCTCAAGCTGACCGTCAAGGCTCCTCCGAGCAAGTTGAGAGAAGTCATGCGGGCTAATGAGGTGGAGTCCCTCCATGACACACTGGGCGGAGGAAAGGTCCTGGACGGGCCACGAAGCAGTCGACGTTCAACCTTAGCTGCAAGAACCCCAACCCAGCCGCGATCTAAATATGCCGAGTACGGTGAGAGCGACATCGAGGACGAAGATGAAGAGGAAGACGAAGAGGATGACGAGGACGACGCGGATGAGGAAGAGCCTTCTGGCACGCGAAATGACTTTGACGAACTCGGTGCCGAGCCCGAAGGCGACACTGACGGCGAGGATGTCGAGATGGAAGACGCACCTCCGGTACGCCCATCTAAGCGCACCCCTGTCGCCAAAGCGCCCAAGATCACCCTGAAGCCGCCCGCTCTTGTAGACAGCAAGCAATCCGCAAAACCGAAGCTGATCGTCACTCCCGCGAAAGTCGGCCCGGTCAAGTCCGTCGAGGACCAGGAAATGGAGGATGACCCAGATGATGACGAGGTCGACGAGTCATCCGACCTCTCCGACGAAGACGACGAAGAGCAGACAAATCTCAACGACGAAGATGCTGAAGGCGAGGAGGAAGAGGTTGCTCTCGACCAAGACGCGCCTGCCGAAGACGAAGAACTTGGAGCTGAGTTGGAGGACGGTGATGATGCAGACGACCTCGACGACAGCAGTGACGAGACTCCTGGGTCTGGTTCTGCCACTCCCGATCTAAGTAGAATGACGAAGAGGCAGCGAGGCAGACCCGAGGACCAAGGGACCCTGATGGCGTTGGATATGGCGCCACAGCAGCGAAAGGTACGAATGACCCTGCTAGGGTAGCCACTGACACTCGAACTCACCACTAACTGGATTTTAGTTCTTCACCGACGCCGAGAAAGCCATGAAGAAGGACGAACATGCCAGAAAGCGAAAGGAGTTGACGAAGCGAAAAGTGCAGGAGGAGAAGACCGCCGCCCTGAATCGACTGGTACGTGACTTCGCGTTCATTCTAATGTACGCCCCTGCTGACCGCACGCCAGCTCAAACCTCAAGTATCCAAGACCCGAGGTGCTGCACCGAAGCCTGAGACATTAGCGGCCGCGGCCGCTGCTGCGGCAGTCGGTTCGCCATACGAGGAGGAAGACATCTACCTGAGAGCCAATCCCCTCTATACCCGATGGGTCAGCACGAAAGACGGTGTCAAATTGGGTGTCCCTGAGGAATGGCTGGGCAAGAAAGTCGGACGCTACTTTGGACCGCCCTTGTCATCAAGCAATGGTTCCCTTGTCCAGGAAGTCGAGTAAGTAGTAGACGGGTCTGGTTTTATTTGGCATTTCAGAGGTTCCATAAACTACAGTAGGTAGTGGCTTCGCGAAAGTCTCCCAGGCAGAACGTTTTGAGGCGGCGCGTAGGGGTCAAAAGCAACACAACTAATGCCGGCACTATCAATCGAGAGCACTGGTATGAGCATGGTCAGTGATTGCGCCTTTGGGGAACTACAGTACAAGATAGCCTTCGCCTTCGGGAAGCGTAGCCATAAAATACTCTTACTGTGGCAGCCTTTATTGTACGATCATACGCTTCATTTACCATACAGCGGACGATTCTTCGTCTCATGCGAGCCCTTCGAGCAAAAGTAGAGCATGACTGCCCCTTCATGCTTCAGCGATATTGCGGGCCTAAAGGGTCTCATGCCCCCATACTGCTGAAAGCGTTTGACACTCTATGAGTTCCATGACGATGAAGAACGCGGACTTCGATTCCCGCCACATCACGGACAATCGGGGAACGACGATCTGTGGCAGGTGCCCCTCCATGAACAGAAGGTTTTCTCCCTCTTGAGGGTCCAATTCGCGAGCCGAATTTCACCAAGAAATGCTTTGCCACCGCAACGACTTCGCGAGCAGACCATCTCTCGAGGCCGCTGAAAACGACTTCGGACTTTCGAATCTCGTCAATCTCTGGACAGCTGCTGGTAAAAATCCTGGGTTCCGGACGTAAGGTAGTTGAACACTTTCCTCCATTGTGAACACAGATGTTGTTCAAGGATCAGGTAGGGTATGTGAGGATTTTCCATAGTATGGCCAGGGAGGATATATCACTCAGGGCGAGAAGCGTGGTTGCGCGGGTTTCGCATCTTGACTAAATGTTGTACTGTACGTAGTGCACTGCGTAGGAACGCATCTCATGTAGGTGCCTGGTACGCAGCAATGTACTACTGCCGGTCACCCACTCATAGTACGAGGTGGTAATTTTGTACTTTGGTCAAAGCGCTACTCCTAAGCAATGGTGGATGGACGTGTGGAATGATTCCGAGTGGCTAGCGAGATGTTGACGACATTTCCAAGTACATGTGGTACCATTTAAGTGCACCCACCTACTCCGTACATTAACATACAATCCACAAATCCCGCAGCGAGCGCGTGAACTCGGTATCTCCTCCATCGAAAGACGCAAGATGAGTCGTCGACTGTTCGGTTGGGCACTGGTTATCGGCTTCGGCGTGCTGAATGGTATGTACTTTACGCCACCCGGCTGTCTACAAATGCCTGGTGCGCTGATACTGTGGCAGGCTACACGACGTTCAAGCCCGCCTTTGAAGCCCGAGAGCTGGAGAAGCTGAAAGAAGAGTTCGTCTGCGCCCTTGTACTCTGCTCGACACGCGCATGCTAATATACAATTCGCCCAATGCAGGGAGCGCGCGGCCTCCGACCTGGGACCCAACATGATGGAGATCCCTGCGATGCGGAACCACACCACGACACTCCTGGATGGGAATGCGGAAAAATCAAAAGCCAGCTAAAAGAGGCTGTAGCAGCTGAGGCTCCGATTCAAAATCAGCGAGATCTGTGTCTGCGGGGTTCCGCTGCGCGAGAGCGCCTGCGGACGTTCTAAGCTCGCTCAGCTTCGAGAGACCCGGAGCAGCGCAGCACTGGCACATTATGACGATGAAGGGGGTTGGGTGTTCCCCCAAAACAGCGCCAGTGCGTCCGAGCACTCGAGATCACGTCTGTGTCGCAGGGTCCAAAAGAGGGGGCCGCAAAGACAAGAGGCAAAATACAGGCAGATCTCCTCGCATTGAAACCTATGCCAGGGTGGTGCAGAAATTGCGATGCTTTGGCTGGGGCGGCAGAAAAATTGTTGTTCGATCGATGGATGGACGGGCTGAGCACATGGCGATATGGGCTCCATATCAGATACAGTCACCGCCTAAGGCGGCGCAGTATGTCAAGCGCTTTGGAGGTCGTTCTCGCACGGAGATCCATCTGGTCAGCTGGTCAGATGACCACTACCAGAGCCGAAGAAGTACACGGAAGCTGGGGCGGATTCTGAATGATGTGGACAAGGGTCTTATCCTCGGGAAACTCCGGGTGGCATTCAATGCGATGCGGATCCTACCATCTCCTGGCTAATTGGGAAGCGTGACCAAAGGACCATTGCCTCACCCATTGTTTTGGTTCCGCGACTCAGCGATGATGACACCCGTCTCGGACCGGATCGAAGATGATACTGGCGCTGGCAGGGAAGTCCCGCATGAACCAAGAAAGTATGAACCGACACTTTTACCTCGCGGGACTACAGTATTATGAGAAAATGCTAGCACGTGCCCTTGATAACACATCTCCGATTTTCAGTCATTCCGATCTTCAGAGGAAAAACGGCATTGTGAAGAAGGTGAATACTCGGGACGGTTCTGCCGACCTCCAAGTGTCGCTTATGGGTTGGGAATATGTCGGTTGGTATCCAGCCTACTGGGACTTCGTCGCCGCCTTCCTTGCCCCTCGATGGGACGATGACTGGTCAACCACGATCATGAATGCCTGGACGTCTGGACGGCTGAAGCGTCGATGATGAGGTTAACCCCAGAACCTGTGGTTGTAGATTGGACGGGTAACAGGGGAGCAATCTGCTTCGCTACAGTGCTTGCGGTCTATTGACAGGTAGCGGTATGGCAAGTGCTTGAGGTTTGGAAGCAATGCAGAATCATAGCAGGCGCCTGCTTGAGGCTATCCAGACCCTGCTTATGCGTATGGTATGTTCTCTCGGGTGCTTGTAGATAGGTGAGCAGCTGGTATGGCCGTCGCAATGCATGCTTACATAGCCTAAACAACGCGACGAAGAAAAGGAATCGGAGCGATTGCTGAGAAATGTCCATGATGGCTGGGTGAAAGAAACGTGAAGGCGAAATGAGGCGTCGTGGCTCTCTCCGCACCCCGCGTCTCCTTGGCAACCTCGACGCGTCTTCCATTCTTTACGCGCGATGTACGTACGCTTCAAATGACCAATTTCTGCACCAAACCACGAATACCATGGAAAGAAGTAGCGATGCAAAACTGGAGGGAGCGTGGATATGTGCCAGACTCCGATGACGACGAAGAAGACCGCGACAGCGATGTCCAGCACGAAAACAGCCATGACAATATCACGGTTTCTCACACTGGAGAGGCTCATGATGTGCCAACTCGAGCAGAAGAAGTCACCGTGTCACACCGGGGACATTCTCGGGATAAAAATGCCAACGTGACTGTTGAAACCAGCGACTCTCTCGAAAACCGTGCTGTGGTCCAACGTCTTCGTCAGGCTGAGCGAACAGCCAAAGTGGCAGAGCACGAACTGCGAGGGCTGTCCGAATCTGACGATCCTCCAACCTCAACAGCCACGAGACTTGAAGCTGAGATCCAAAAGGGCCTAAGAACAGTCCGGGATGTCCTTGAATCTGCTTTTGACAGCGACAGCGACAGCCCGCTGTCTTCCGTTCCTCCTTCCGCGCAGAATACACCACGGGGTCATGGGAGGAAGACGGTTCAAGATGTGCTGGCTTCCCTGTCTCCTGCACTTCACGACCACACGGGCGGCCCTCCGTCGTTGACATCCTACTCCGCGGGCAATACAACAAGCGAAATTGTTTCCGTCGGCATGCGGCCAGCTGTCGTTAGTAATATTACTGTTCCTCCGCTCCAGGTTTCCCATAACATACCTCCCAATGCGGATGATGAGGCTCCTCGAAGACGTTCCTTCAGACCCCGTGCGCCAATCCAGCTCCATCCTTACGCACTCGAAGATGCCAAATATCGCCAGACTTGGTCAGCAAGTGGCCTCAAACCTGTTCGTGCACCAGAGATCACGTCAAGGGCCGAGAAAACTTCCAACGAAGAATCGCAGGATACCACTGCTTATGAAAGCAGCCAGATGGACTCTTTCGACCGCGCAGCTCGAGATTCGAGTCCCACGTTGGACGCTCCAGACAGCGACTCTCGCAGTGCTGACAATGAGGAATCCCAGAGCCCTATTCCGGGGACACGTGTCCGCCAGCCGTCGCCACTATCCGACTTGAGCGATGATCTCCCTGACGTGTCAGAGATGTTGAACAGCCCAAATACAACGCCGTCCGTGTTACAGCTGAAGAAATCGAAGAAACGGTACTGGCGCGAGCCGCGCACAGGCAGAGATGGATTTCATATCTACGATCTTCCCAACGACGATTCCGCTGTCCAACCAGCAGCCAGAATACATCACGCAGGCTCGGCAACACCTCTGTCACCACCCTGGTCACGTGCTGAACGGTCATCGCAAGACGTTGTACTGGCGCCAATTGCTGATGTAGCTGGGGAAAACAGTACACCCGCTGGGCTTCCGACTCCGCTCGTCTCTTCTGACAAGCATGCTTCGAAGCGTCCATTTGCCGAAATTCTTGGCATCTCTGACTCGGAAAGCGACATCATCAATGTCAGCGATGAACCAGGAGCATCTTCCTCGTCAGAACAGAACTCTGGGGATGAGTCGCTGGGTGTCCAACGGCTGCGCCGCAAGATCAAGGGAGTTCTGCCTGCTTCCTGGCTGAAGCTGGACATGAAGCAAAACCAAAAACCCCGTTCTTCCTCTCCACACCGCACGCAGTATTCTCCGATCAGGATTGCGCCAGAAAAAGGCGTTGCAAAGCATATTCCCTCTTCTGGTAGGCATGTTAGGAAGCCAGGTCCAATGCATATCATCCAAGACGAGCCCACTGATATGAACACTTCAGCGGAGAGCGACACAGAGCTTCAAACCTACACTGAGATGGATGACGTCCAGTACGATCTGTCGACGACCTATGACGACGACGTTATGGAAGACAACACAGTTGACGCTATGCTTGCTCCTCGTGTGAGGAATTCGGCTGTTTCCAAGAGGCAGCGACGTCTGAGCGGTGCTTGGTCAAGAAAAGGATCAGAAACGAGCAGAAAACATGCTGGTGGTGGCCGTCCTGCTTTCCACTCTGGTGGCAAGCCCAAGGTCGTTGCTCGCTCCAAGAAACTTGCGAGGCCGCGCAAGAAGATCAAAAGGAGTCACAGAAACACATTAATTACGATACTGGACGCCCCTGGATTCAAGCAGAAAGACATTCCACGTTTCTTAAGGATTGCTTCTAGACGGTGTGGGGATACCACTAAAGCGCGACATCAAGATCCCTCTAAGAAATTCTTCAGATTGGCAACAGAGAGAGATACTCAGGACGTAAATGAGAGCCTGAAACGCGGGAGGACTCGTCGACATGAGATGCATCCGGCTGTCCAAATCAATTCCAGCAACGGAGTCCCAAGCCGCACAACCGCTTTAGTGCCTCAGCCGCGCGCTGTCAACTCTGCCAATCATGAAGTTATCGAGGCTTTGACGCAGGATCGCTGGCCCCGTCACCAAGGCGCAGCCAACCTTGACCCTCAGCTCAATGCTTTGAAGCGAAGCACCAAAATCACTCTCCAACGTGTCCGACACAACCTACACCAAGCTCCACCACCGCTGTTGGAGGCCAATGGCCTGTCTGCTGGTTCACCCTCTGCCATCCTCGATTACTTCAAGCCTCGAACATCATACAGCAGTCATCTCATTTCGAGGCGACTTAATCGCGTTGAGCTTGGCCCAACAGCGCCTGAGGAAGCTTCCGGCTCCCAGCTTGATGAGTTTGCCATTCAGAAACGTATTCCGAGACTTCCAGGTGCGAGGAGACAACGATCGACTCACGGCTTAGCTCGGGAAACCCCTACAATGGCAGTACCTCAGACAGGGCTACCATTGACGAGTCCTCCGCCGTGGTTGGCCCCTCGTGAAAGGTCGGGACAAAACGATGTCAACATAACGGCAAGAAGCGGAGATCTCTCGCAACCTCCTAGAGAGCCTTTCCGCCCACGCCTTCCTAAGTGAGTTGTCATGTAGGAACAGAATGGGCCGCAAATGCTAATATAGCTCCAGGAAACAAAGACCTCTTGAACTGGGTACCCGAACTTATGAGCACGGGGCCATTCTATGCCTTCAGAGTCTTGTCCTCGATGAGGGGATGGATATCATCACTAACACAGTGCGGTACCCACCTGGTGGAGACTCATTGTTAAATACTGGCATTCCTCCGGGCGCTGAACCTGTTCGCTCTACCTTGATCCGTGCTACGTTGTCCTCGATGGCGAATAGTGCTGGTCTCTTCGAGCCTGGATGGATCATCAACACAAATACAACACCAAAATCTCAGCACACACTCGAAGCTGCCGGCTGGTCTTCAGGCATCGAAGCAATTCTCAGAGATATCTTCAAAGAAACGTTAGAGACTATATGTAAGGATGCCATTGCTCTCCATCTGTCAACTGGGGAGAGAATTGAGCTTCTGAAGAACGCTGCGGATTCGATTGAAGCCTTAGTCGTCTATGTCAACGAGAGCCTAACATTCCCGGGCGAGCACGATCTGGAAGCGTTCCTTCTGCTTACCTCCCGGTATATGGAGGAGATATGGCGAGCCATGGCTGAGTGCGAGGCGACCACAAGCGATCCCCTCGCCTCACACAGCTTGAAGGTCTTGAACGGATTGCTGCTTCTCGGCTATCAGACAGCTCAACGCGCCGTGGGCCTAACATCTCCAAACTCTGTTGGCGGTATCATCTCAGAGGTCCGGAAAAACATGGCTCGTTTTGCCTGGGAGCTTGCCTTTCGAGAAGAACATATCGCTCGCCTCTTCGCCTACATCTCTGCTCCAGCTGGTATTGATCCAGCCCCGGATACTCTGCGCTCTCGTTATACAGCCGAAATTGAGACCATTCTCCTCGTCCATACCCTCGGTCCTCACCAAGGGTGGGGGTTTTATATGGGAAACATCTTCTTAGCAGACGATGAGGCAAGAGGGACTCATCAGTTGCAATCCCGGGCTGAATCACTTTCATTTACAGTCCTCGTTCTCGGGTGCATCCTCTCTGTCTCTGGGTCAGAAGGAATCTTGTCAACCTACGGCATGCAATCTTCGATATCTCTGGGCTCATCCCTCAGTGACATGCTTGTTGGAAGAGTGTCTGAGTTCCTGAAGGCCTTCATCGAGTATAAGACGAACTACAGCAAGCGGCTTAAGAAACAATCCCCCCCTGTCAAAAAGCTGGCACAATTTGGTCTGACTATGGTTCGATGGTGTTTCCTCCTTGCACGGAACTATCTTCATGAGCTGGCAGATGATCTGCTCAAAGCCATGTTCAAGTACTATTCAGAGAATGGCATGACCGGGTTGTTTTCGCCATCTGCACCGGCTGGAATAAAGACGATGCCGCACTTCCTCAAGGATCAAGTCCCTGCGCAAGACCTCCTTCCAGCAGACAACGACACAGATTTTGACATCGTCCTGAAGCTGACGGCGATAGCACTGACGCCGCGGCTCGCAATGATTTACGACACTGCCGAACATATGAAGAAGTTTCAGCTCCGCAAAAGATCTCTTCTGTTCTTGATGCTCCCAAATAGAGGGCGGGATCTGACCACTGAAAACCTATCAGTGTTCGACGAAGACAAAGATTTGGCGCTGACAGACTTCGCTGGAATAGCGAATCGATACAGCCTATTCGCAACTCTGTATCACTACGCCCCAAACGAGTCAAAGCCGGTTCTCGCCCAAATCAGCAACTACGTCGACTTTTCTACCGCCCATAATAGCGTACGCGAAGTCATTCTGGAATGTTGGACAAGTCTTGTACGATCAGTGCTTGCTCAGCCAAGTAATAGTGGCAGACTGCAAGAGCTCGGCCACTGGATCCGGCAGATGTTCTTCTCAATGTGTACGAAACTGGACAATATACCCCAGAACAACAATATCAACGCTCCGGACGAGACCCTTCGGGCCGAATATCATGTGCATCGGATCAATAGGGTAACGACTATCGACTGTCTATGTCAAGTTGCAGCGAGATTCTGTGCGGCTGTTGGCCTCTGCGCGAATGCAGAGCAGGTCTCCTGCCTTCTCCCGCAGGAAGAACTGAGCAGCCTGATACTGCGATGCTACACCAACCAGGGTCTCGGCGATAACGTGGTATGCCAAGTCTTTTCTCTCCTCACATCATACATAAAAAGGGGCCTCAAGAAAGAGAGGGAAGCATTTCTGTTCTTCCGTCGAGACTTGCGCGGACTTCTTGTGGATCAACTCACCCGCAACAGGGAGCAGGATGAACCTGAGTTTGAACGCCTCTTGGTGTCCATGGCTGAGACGTGGTACGCCCTTGGAAGAGTCATGGTGACTGAAGGATCAGCCAATTGGGATCAGTTCCTAAATGACTGGTCACCAATGTCGTTTCCACAAATTGCCGACGTCGAGAACGGGAGACACTGTCAGGTCCTGCTGATGAGCAAGATCGCAGCAGAGAGAGACGTGGTCCTCGCAGAACCCTATCCTTTCATCCAAGCCTTGTTCCGGTCAGTCCTGGGGTCGGTCCTGGCCCGCTCGAAGATCTCCTTCATCCATCGACTTTTGAACCAGCTCATCGAGAGCATACCAGACGCTTTCGCATTGGATGGGCTGCGCCACAATTTGTCAGGTGGCGTCAGACCCTTCTTCCTGGACAAATTCGATGTCATCAACCACCGTTTTGCTATCGTGGATCACTTTATTCGCTATGCTTATGTCGTCCGGCCTGCCGCCGACGGACCTCTTCTCGGAGACCTCACAGACGGGCAATGGAACGATCTGATGACAATGATCCCCAAAATATTGAAACGAACAATGACACAAGACCATGGAGGCGCACGGGCAGATTGGATGACATTTTCGCAGAAAGTGCTGTTTCGGCTTACCTTGTACGGGGGTCCTAGCTTTGGCAGCGCTCCCTTGCTTGCTGGGCTCCATGATGGGGATATCGAGAGCACCACTTTCAGGTTGGAACGCCTTTTCGTCACATCACCTAGGCGATACGACTCAACTGACCCTGACAATGGACATGCGGCCAAGCTCTTCCTATCGGCTGTTGAGTCGGCATGTCTGAGGAAAAAGGAGGACGTACTGGTTTCGCACATGGCCGACATCTTTGCTGCATCGAACCCCGATTATATCGAAGACGACGGAAGCTTCTTGCTGGATATATCTGAGCAACTAGATTTCCTAAAGGGTGTGTTCCCGGTCTACATTGAGTCTGCACTCGACGATACTCACCCGACAATGCTGTTTGCTATCCCTGTGCTTGACATCGCAATAGATCTTCTGAAAAGGTTGGAGGCCCGCATCGATCTGGAGGATCAGGCTCGCATGGAATCGTTTGCAGAGCTGATTACAGTCTGGATGAGGGCTGCAGTCAAGGCCATGCAACACTCAATGCCAACACCATTGAAAGAAAATGGCTGGCAGATTGAGACAGTATGTCGTCTCGTGGACCTGGTTGCGGCGGGTGGCGGCCGCTGGGCGCATCTTCACAATCTTTTCCCAACGTCTATCGATATCGTTGGTTTCCAGGAATCCGTACAAGCATACGCGTGCTATACGTACGATTTCGTCTGCTCTACGGCCGGGTTCGACTTTGGCGTACCGCCTTCAGACCCTACATTCTGGGAGGAGCGGATAGGTGTCGAGTCCTGGACAGTCGACTTCGGCTTCGAAACCGAAGACGTCTCGGTGCCGGAACGCATCTCTACCCTCAAGAACGACGCTGCCAAAGAGCTTCGAGCCGTTGGCAGGGATTGGTGTAAGGTTGGCTTTACGACGTTCGGGCCTGTATGGGAGCTGCATCGGGGCGGGTCACCAGCAATGGCCCAAACAAATGGAGGGGCAGCAAGCGAAGGGACCACGTTTGTCGCGCTACAAGAGGTGGCGGAACGATTGCAGCGGGTGTTGGTTTTGCTGGGACTGGTGGACGAAGTCTTGTGAGCGGATTTTTTTGAGTAGACCCCTGTTAGTGCATGGTACTACCATCGTGACGGTGAGGCCTCCTTAAACCGCGCGGGTTCCATGCGCGCACGGTTGACAACACATCAACGACGCTGATGTGCGGGGAGTCGCATGTAATTCGTCCCCAGCCTCGTTCACCGCCCGCGTGGCTGCATAAGGCTGCACAAGGCTGATCGCGTTGCTCGGCAACTAGTGGCCAGTAAATAAACGGGTGGGCGAATTAGCATCAGCCTCGACCAACCTCTCCAGCTCGCTATGACCATTTCTTAACCCTTCGGACAGCACGAATTCCTCCAGCCCGTTGCCATATCCCGTCATCCCTCAGCAGAACCAACATTCCAGTCCAGAGGATGGGTGTCGAACCTCCATTCATTTACGACCGACCCTCGACATACACCTTTGGCGGACCAACCGATCGTGGTTTCAATCCCAAGGCGGCAACACACGCATCATGGGCACCCAAGGCTCAGAAACCAAAGCAGGATGGGCCGCTGGTCGATTTTAACAAGCACCCTGACTCGGTAGGTCGCTGACTCGCAAGCAGAACAAGTGCCGCGCCACTGACGCTTTCGCAGTACATCGTCGTTCCTTACGGCAACCTGAATGCCAAAGCAATGCCTCCGAGTACCGAGAAGATGATCATCCGCAGCCGGAAACTGCAGCTTCTCTCCCGCGTATGCGCACTGCTCGGAGCTCTGGGAATCCTGTTCTGCGTCATTGCTATCACAAAAACCTCAGCGACAGTTGGATGGATCATACGAGGCGCTCCAGCGATTGCCATACTGCATACCGTCTACGCCATCTTCAACCTCGCGCGCGCCCCCACAAGCCGTACAGCAGGCTCGACAGCAAGCTACATGATTTTTGCCGCTCTGGTTGATAGCGGCCTAATTCCCTTCTGGGCCTTCTCGGCTTGGATGGCGCATGAGGATTACACCAAGAACCAGTATGGTTGGAGCACACTTTTCAATGATTCGGACCTGTCATATAAGATTATCTTCGCCTTCTTCCTGCTTTCTTGCATTGAAGGCGGCTTGATGGTCGTGTCTCTCTTGCTGGATATCTACTTGGGCATGAAGTTCAGACAGATTTCCAGGCTGCCTCCCGACATGAACCCTCTGGAGCCGACCCTCACGTCGAGGCACAAGCACAAGAAGTCTGAGATCACCGAGAAGAACATGAGATTTTCGGGATTGGTTGCCGCGAAGCGAGAATCGCAAGCCTCTAGCTTCAAGAGAGTGCCCTTCATACATACTCGCACCGATTCGGCTGATAGCGTCACACTCTACGGCAGTGAAGGTGCTCGAAATTCCCGCCTCGAGCTCCGCAAGGATCTGGACGAATCGGGCAAGGATCCATGGCGCTGGTCAAGAAACTCGTCCCCCGAACGACCTCAGTCAGCGGTTGTTCCTTCGCCGACTTCTCGAGCTGCGGGTAGTGGCATGGATTTCCGGCCTGAGCGCTCGTCCATGCTTAGTGAGAAGCCGTCGAGGCCATCATCTTGGCTGTCATACCTTGATTACGAAGGTGTGCCCACCCCCATCAGCGACGACGCCAACGCAGAGTTTGACAACGACGTTCGGCCGGTTTCACCCGTTTCAGCAGTCTCCGACAAAGACGCCTCGTTCGTTAGAACGTCACGCGAACGTGCAAATTGGTACAGTGGTTCGACAGCTCGCGACAGCCGGATTCACCTGCCACCGTCTGCGAACCACAGTCCCGCTTTGTCGCACGCGCACACAGGAAGCAGAACCTCCCTCGCAATGCCACCTCCCCCGTCTCCTCCCAAGAAGAGAAGCCGAGAACCGCTGGGCATGAACCCTCCCACACCCACGCGTTCTCCCTTTGCCGACGAAAACGCCTATACAACCCCCATCAGAACTCCTAACTCCAACCGCGCAATTCTGCAAGACACCACCGCCAATAGTCAGGCCCGACCCGACGCGAATCCTACCAATTCCCGGCCCTCAAGCTTTGTCGGCTCCGGCGGCAAGCCCCGTTTCTATGGCAACCTCGGCACTCCTGTCAGCGGCTCTCCACTCAACTCGCCGTCTCGCGCCCACAGCTACGAAAAGGGAGAAATCATCTCGGTCGTCCGGGAAGTCGAAGACATGTACGAGCGGACGCGCACCATGCAGACCGAGTCGGACTATTCTGCGAATTTCGAAGTCCACGGCTCCGAAAGCGACGATGAGGATGACGGAAAGCTGAGTGCACATATCGGTGCCATGCACACCACTGCGAGTGCGACTCCGAGCCACTGGAATGGCGTCCGACAGGCGAGCAATTCCACCGGCTTTGACTTGAACAGTGGATATGCCGGGTTGGGCACCGAGTTTGGCAAAGGGATGGGCAGACGGAGAGACGTTAGTGGTAAGGTTGCCGAGGAGGGGAGAGCGAGTCCGACGAGGAACGGGGCCGCCGGGTGGGAGCGGTTCAAGGGGTTGTAGAAGTGATACGGAGTAATGACTTGGAACTGCGTAAAAATGCTTGACTTTGACGGAACGTTGGGAGTTTACCCGCTGAGCTACAGTGGGTGACTAGGTAAGGTATATTGTGGACTGGATATGGGATATGGGATATGGATATGGAGTTTATTGGTTATGGGACGACCGACACAGGCACAATGGGAACTTGAAACTTGGATTTTGGGAAGCGATCAACGCAACGGATGAGGATTTCAAGCAAATGCAATGCAATGCAATATGAGCTTGAGCTTGAGGTTCACGCGGCAGGGTTTGGAACATGGGACACGGCATGCGGGATACGGGATACGGGACCTGGTCTGCCGGGCACGTGCTGTAGATAGAGACTACCTAAGTAAGTAATCCAAAAGTTCACAAGCTTGAGGCTTTGAGATCTGCCCTGTGGTACGGAGTCCGGAGTACATATGGCGTACGGTAACTTAGGGAGCTTGCTTTTAGCATCTCGGATGCGGACCCGGGATCTTCTTTCCCTGAGGCTGCGGAGGACATATGTATATAGTTAATCACAGTACCGAATATCAGCAGCTGGCCGTGGTGGCCATGACCATGCACATTGTATACAGCGGCACGGTCCAGAGTACCGAGTACCGAGTACACGTACGGAGTAGATACCTAGCGACCAAGTAATCCAAAAATCTTACAAGCTTTTAGATCCATATATGTAGTTAGAGAGCTTGTTTTCTTTCTTCGCCAGCCAGCATCTCGGATGCAGACTCGGAACCCCCTCTACAGGAGGCCCGGGGAGGGCGACAGGATATCAGCTGGTTGCGTGGTGGTCATCGCCATGCATGCATGCATATGACAGTACAGTCCGTTGTCCTTCGAGTCCACAGCACATAACATACACGGAGTGTCGAGGAATTCGTACCAGTACATACATCAGCATCTAATGGCATCCCCGATGCCAGCGTCCAGTCTTATGGCTCAACACTCGGGGCTTTTGCTGGGGGCTTTGCCGGGGGCAGCCGACCCATAAGGTTTACCTTGACTTCGTCACGAGTGCCTCGTATTCGTAGTACAGTGTACAGTGTAATTAAGGCGCCGATCATCACGCGGCAGCGAGGGCGGGGAAGCGGAGAGGGTGAGGCATGGTGCAGGATGACGTGCAGGCGCTGGTGGCGCTCCTCTTTTGGGCGCGGAGGGGAGGAGGTTCCGAGATGGATACGGAAACGGTATCTCTACAGTATGTGAGTAAACAACTACCTACGTGGCTATGTGACTACCGTTGGAAATACCTGTGGTCTGGATGGGCGAAGTCCGTTTGAGGCGCGTGGAGATCGTTGAGGTGGGGATCCAGATGGGACCGGTGACTAGAGAGACACCTACAGATGCAGATGCATGTGAATCCGAATCCAGATGGGAAGGACATTACTAGGTGAGCATAATGCGCAAGTGCTGGAGGTGTCTCGTCGATGGACCTTACGTCTTGTCCTTGGTGCGCGCTCTCATCGCTCGTGTTCGTCTGCTCCGTGCGTTCTTGTAGGCAGCCTGCTGGAAGCTGAATGGGAGGTCAAATCTGAGTACTCGGACTGTGGTACAGTATTCTCGAACTCCCCTAGGTAGAACTTTCTCAGCCTCGCCCCGGGGTGGATTTTGGGTTTGCCGAGATTTCCCACCGTGGCCCTCCGGACGTTACTCCACATTCGTGGAGTCGGACAAGCTTCAAGTTCCATCCCTGGGCTTGCCGTTTTGGGCGCGGAGCGAGACACGCCGCACCTCCAGAGGCTAGTCTCCTAGCCTGGACTGATATTCTCGTGGCGTGAAATCCCACAATGGTCGTCAGTGGTGCTTACCTTGTTGATGGATTGGCTGGTGCAGGTGACTGTCGATCAACTAGAGGATGGGAGGGTCCATGTGTGCAGGAGAAACCTGGTCGGGAAATGGCCCTTCCTGGACCCTCGAGTTCGAGTATTTATATACCTGGTTAGGCGTGCCAATGTGTGGTTCGTGCTCTAGCTCCTCCTATCTCAACCAGCTCTCTGCCAGAGTGCTCAACGAGACAACCGACGTGTGGCGCTCGGACGACTTCCATTGCAAGCCAACCCTTGACCGAGAACCCCCGACATGGACGAGAAAGAGCTCGGCGACGCCGAACAGCATGAGGTGGGCGGTGGAATGTCCCCAGCTACAGTACACGCCTTGGCTAACTCCATGTCTGTCTAGGGTCCTCAAATCGACCAGGTCAAAGTTATCAAGGGATCTGAAGCGTTCCACGAGGCCCTCCTGAAGGAGGAGCCACGGTTTCTGCACCCGCGGCTCCTCTTGCTCCTGCTGTGTACACTGCTGGGCTTCTCCTGCCAGACGATGAACGGCTTTGATGGATCCTTGTTCGGCGGGTTGACGGCCAACAGCAAATTTTTGGATTACTTCAATGGCACAAACGATGGGGTAAGTTCGGTCCTCCATGCGTGGGACTTGCCGATAATAACATTGATATACAGATATGGGCTGGCCTGGTCAGTGCCATGTACCAGATCGGCGGCGTCGCGGCGCTGCCGTTCGTTGGTCCCGCCATCGACACCTGGGGCCGGCGTGTCGGAATGTTCATCGGTGCCGTGATAATTATCGTGGGGACAATCATCTCTGGCACGACAAAATACAATCCCTCGGTCGACCAATTCATGGCTGGGAGGTTCTTTCTTGGCTTTGGCGTCTCCATTGCCAGTGCTGCGGGCCCGATCTATGTCGTCGAGACCTCTCATCCTTACTACCGCGGCATTCTCACGGCCTACTGCAACACCTTCTGGTTCACGGGTTCCATCCTTGCTGCCGGCTCTGTTCTTGGAGCGTTGCACCTTCCCGGCACAAGGTCGTGGCAGATCCCGGTATGGCTGCAATTGGTGTTCTCGTGCTTGATCTGCCTGGGAGTCTTCTTCATCCCCGAGTCACCCCGTTGGCTTTATGTCCACAACAAGCGCGAGCGAGCCAAGAGTATTCTGACCAAATGGCACGGCCTGGGTGATCCCGAATCTCCTTGGGTGAAACTCCAGCTGTCCGAGTACGAGCAGTTCTTGAACACCGAAGGCTCAGACAAGCGATGGTGGGACTATCGCAAGCTGTTCAGCTCGCGGGCGTCTCGCTACCGCGTGGCGTGCAACTGCGTCTTTGTCATATTTGCCCAATGGGCCGGCAACGGCGCTCTCACTTACTTCCTGCCCGCGGTCCTTGACACTGTCGGATACAGCACCGACGAGGTCAAGGCAAAAATCAACCTTGGATACGCATGCTTCCAGTATGTGTTCGCGCTCATCGGAGCCGGCTTGGTTGACCGGGTGGGTCGCCGACCGCTGATGTTGTTCTCCATGGGGACATGCTGTGTCTGTTGGATCGGAGTGGTTGCCGCGTCCGGCATCTACAACACCACAGGCGAGACGAACCAGGACGCCGCTCGAGCTGTCATCGCCATGATCTTCCTGTTCGGCGCTGTATTTTCCGTCGGCATCACGCCGCTCCAGGCGCTCTACCCGGTCGAGGTCCTGTCATTCGAACTGCGCGCCAAGGGGATGGCGTTTTCCAGCTTGTCAGTGAACGCGGCCGGGTTGCTCAACCAGTTCGCATGGCCGGTCAGTCTGCAGCAGATTGGGTGGAAGACGTATTTCGTTTTTATGGGTTGGTGCGTGGTGCAGACTGTCGTGTTCTATTTCTTCCTGCCGGAGACGAGGCAGAGGACGCTCGAGGAGCTGGACGAGGTGTTTGCAGCTAGAAACCCGGTCAAGGCATCGCTCAAGCGACACGAGTTGACCCTGACGTCGGAAAAGGAGGTCATAGTGGTGAAGGACGCGTAAAGGGGCTTTGGACAGATAGGCAACTTGATCAGGCACGCGAGTTGGAATGGGAAAATGGTGCCGTGGTCACGTTCTGTAAGCTGTAACCTCATGGGCAGTCATGCATGTCCAGGAAGACAGCGGCTCGAATAACAGTATCCTTGCACACTTGTCGAGGCCAGTAATGGTGACAGGCAAGATTGCCGCACCTCTCACTTCCTGTCGATGGCGGCTCACAGATCATCCAAGAAGGCAGCCTTAGCAGGAAAGCCTGGACCCGAAACTGTGACTGGACATGGTTGGACGTGAAGGACCTTGGGACGAGGCTCCTGTGGTGGAGTCCTGGGGTATATCCCGCCGGCGAATCTGTGGAAGGAAGCAACTGAGTTGAACGCTGCTGACAATACGCCTCGTAAGCAAAGTCAAAGCGAAGAGTTTGACCACTGGTCACCCTCTCCCAGACCGAGATCTTAGGCGGCTTGCGGGGTCGAGGGACGGGAGCAGCACAGGCAAGGCTGACCAGGACAAAGATACCTCGTACTGTATGAATTACTACTCTCACCGACGAGGTACCCCCCGTTCGAGCTTTGCCACCCACGCAATGCATGGCAGGCTCCGGAACAGAAATCCCCAGAGCAGCCGCATGACGTCACGGAATCATAAATAGCATTGCTCTCATCCAATCACACTGTGCGTCATCCCGGGCCGTCGACTAAGGGGGGCAGTCATAATGTCATCAGTTGTCTGCTGGATGAACAGGCTCGACAGTCCCTTGTACGAGTCGGAGCGCATTGGGGGATTAACTGAGGCAGGGCGAACTCCTGCAGAGGTACTCGTACACAGTAGTGGGCACCTGCAGGATTGAAATCGTTCGGCTTACTGCTACTGGTAGTTTCGACAACATGCCATCGAACTGCTAAGCTACTGTGGTAGGCTCTACATCTAGTCTGCATCATCTCACTTTCAATCACGAGATCGAAGATCGTGTTCTTGCTTCCCATGTCGTTTCTGCAAAACTCCGTCAGATTTTCACCAAGGTGCTTGTCACGCTCACACTGTGTACACTATCAAGTCAAGCAGCTTCCTAGAGGCTTTCGTTCATTCACCCTCTTCAACACCAAAGCAAGGACCGCCTTATCTATTCCAGCGGCTCGGACAATCACCACCAACATCGCCAAGATGACGTTCCCGACCCCTTCGTCAGATCCGCCCAAGCATGAGATGGCATATTTTCCGGACATGACGACGTCGCTGCCGACCGAGTCGGGTGAATTCCGCCGTGTGTTATGGACGGGCCTGTACAGTCAATTGGTCCTGATGACCGTGCCTGTAGATGGGGAGATTGGAGACGAGGTACGGGCCTCTCCTTGCTTCTTGCTGCGTCGAAGGCCCTCCACTAACACGGCCTCCCCCGCCACAGAAACACACTGTCGACCAGATCCTCACTTTCACATCCGGCAAAGGCAAGGCCACCATCAACGGTGTGGACCAGGATGTCAAGGCCGGCGATCTTATCATCGTGCCCGCAGGCACGCAGCACCAGTTTATCAACACAGGTCCTACGCCTCTCATCTTATACACCGTGTACTCGCCTGCGGAGCACAAGCCGACCACCGTGCACAAGGACAAAGCGCAGGGAGATCGCGAAGAGGAGGAAGGCATCGACGAGGCTCCGGAGTGGAGTCAGCGCAGTAAGAAGGAAAACGAGGATTTGGGCCTTGTAGAACCGGAGGGGCACTAGATTTCGAGTCGATTTGAATCCGTGTCGTAGCGTCGTTTAGCCGTGCAAAATCCAAGACATCGTGGCTGTAGCCTCACGGGCTTTCATTTCTTCTTGTTCTTGCCCACCACTTTCGTGAACCCCTCCTCGTCGACCTCTGGCTCGGGTTTGTTCTTGGTCGTCTTTTTCGGCATCCAATCAATGTCAACGAGGGGAGGCGCCTCGTCCATATTGACGTCGGGTCTATCGACCTTCCAGTTGTTCTCGTCCTCGTCGTCCTCGTCGTCCTCATCGTCCCAATCTGTTTCCTCCCCCTCTTTATCCTCCGCCCTGACAATCTCAACTTTCGGCTCCCCGCCCTTCTTCTGCCTCTCCTGCCACTTCTCATAGAGCGCTTGCAACCCAGTTGTGTCGCCATCCACGAGCTTTGCGCACCCACTCCATATCCCCCTTGCGACTTCTTCGGCGCTGTCGTCGTCTACCACGACCTCAAACTCATCAGCCATGACCTGTAGAAGCACTTCCTCGAGATCGCCGACGTCAGCCAGCTGAGGTGGGGTTGAGGTGAGCAGTTCGGACACGGCACCCGCCAGCCAGTCGCGCTTGTCCTTGGACACCTGCGCCGAGCCACCCCAGTTGTTCTGAATGGCGAGGGTCAAGGCCGGCCACGACCAGAGGTGCAGCGCGACGAGGAGGTCGATCTGTGCGGAGAGGGTGGACGGTACGGCCTTGCCATTTGGGGACGGGGTGGACGGTTCGGCCTGCTGGGAGGTGGACTGGTTGGATTCGGCCATGGCGGATGGCGTGCGTCTGAGTCGGACCGAGTGCAGGCGGTTCCTGGCCGACTGAAATACCTGTCCTGGAGGAACTGTGGTACGAGGGGAGGCGCTCAATGATTTCTGGTCATAATAGTCTCAAATTTGCGGAACGAAGACGGAAGTGAAGGAAAGCATGACATGACTACTGCATGCAGTGGAGGCATAGATGATGCATAGGTGAGCCACAAGTGAGGCCGTTTGGAAAAAAATTGGACGGCGGTTCGGCCAATCTTTCGCCGAGGCGTCGGGCATCGAATGGTTGCTGTGGCACGGTTGCCGTCCCTCAGCTCAACTTTTGATCCTACGATGATGCAGGCCACTAGTCATGCAGCGATGATAATGCGTCGAATCATTCTCATATATTTGGGTAAGTGAAGTTAAATGAAGCGTCGAGTCACTCCCCGTGACTTGGACTGGAGAGGTGTGTCCAGAAAATTTCGAACTGGTCCTGACACCCTACTTTCGCTCACTTTTGGGAGCTGGCATTTAATTACAGCGCTGGAAGGACAATATACGTGAAAATGGGGGAGCCTACTTCTGTCACAGCAGCGCCATTAGCCACACAGGACGGACGAGCTGCCCTGACCTCCCGAGTCATTCCCACCATGAGTCTCTCTACGGATGAAAACCCTCTCACGGCACCGTTGCCGCCTGTACAGGCGACACCTGCTGCCGACAGGGCCGCGGCACGATTTGCCGTCGAAGGCAATGCCGTCCTCACTGGAGGCGCTGGTACCTTGGCTTTAGTGTCTGCCAGAGCACTCCTTGAACACGGTCTGTCAGCAGTCACTCTCATGGACTTGCAGTCGACCATCGATTCATCCACCGACGCCATTTCTGAGCTCAGACAGGAGTTTCCTCAACCCCGCATATCGACGGTCGCTGTCGACGTGACTGCAGAGCCAGACGTACACAAGGCTTTCAAGGACGCTCGGGACTTGATGGGCAGCATCGATATCCTGTGTTGTTTCGCCGGTATTGTGGGTTGTGTGCCCTCGATATCCGCCACTGCGAGTCAGTTCCGCAAAGTCGTGGACGTCAACTTGACGGGATCGTTCTTGTGCGCCCAAGCTGCCGCGAAATACATGATAGAGTCCAAGACTGGTGGATCGATATTGTTCACGGCCTCGATCTCCGCTCACGCGACAAACTACCCCCAGCCTCAAGCGGCGTACAATGTCAGCAAGGCGGGCGTGGCACACCTGACGCAGAACTTGGCGGCTGAGTGGGCTGTGCATGGCATCCGAGTCAACTGCATGTCGCCGGGATACATGGACACGGTGCTCAATGCTGGTGACAATTTGAAGCCCATCAGGGATATTTGGGCTGGTCGATGCCCAATGGGCAGGATGGGAGATGTGGAGGAAATCACAGGCCCTGTTGTTCTTTTGAGTAGCAGGAGAGCCGGAAGATATATAACGGGCGCAGATCTTCGCGTCGACGGCGGTGCGCTGTGCTTTTGACTTGGCAGATGTCAGGTTGGGCGCAGTTGGAGATTTCTACCGACAGTGCAGGTGCGCCTTTGATCTACTAACGTCTGGTTTCCCCTCTAACGGGTCTCGGTTTCCTTCGCAGACTAGACGCACCATTGTGTGAAGGAAAGAGCGAGGTAGCACGACGCTGAGGCTGAAATTGGCCTGATACATAATGGCTATGCTAGGCACTTGGGAAACGCCCCGCACGAATCCGCCTCGCATGCCATGTTTCTTCGAGACCGGAGCAAAGTTAGGCGCGTGGCTGTCCCTTTGACGAACACGGGACGGTCTTCCCGTTGTGTCAGTGGTCAGCCTGATCGAGGCTTGCATATATTGTAGCCCTCACACCTGGCCTTTGTAAAGGATGACTCTGATTCGTTTGGCAGGCGCTTCAGGCTTTCCCCGCCATAGCAAGGAACGGCAACCACACAGCCCATTCTAAGGTTCAACCGTGCAAGGCTCAGCCTCTCGTTTGCCCTCCAGGTCCCGTCGTCTGACCGTCAATCTGCACCAGATTCCCGGCTTCGTCAGTCTTCACAGACTTGCTCCCAAGAAGTGCTAAAACAGAAGTCGCCAGTTATTGTTGAGGACCTCGCGGCAGCCAGCTTGCCAGGTTCTTCTAGGCAGGCACTTTGGAGAGTGCCCGACCACGTGGCGGTCAGAGCCTTACTCTGTTTAAAGACACACCTCTGCGACGACGACCCGAATACGCTTTGTCTTGAACACAATTCGAGGTCAGTGTTCGCTGGAACGTCCGCCGACTGCTGGATGCATTCAAATGGCCAGCAATGGGAATCCAAGGCCAAAGATAGTGGACGAGCCCGCTACTCTGGGTTTATCACTGATCGCCAACCCTGAACACCCGAATCTTGAGTAAGTCTGCTCGTCAAAGCTGCCCAAGACCAATCAGCATGGTGCTTACCGAACGGGTAGTGTGGTATTTGTTCACGGCTTCAATGGCCACCCTGAAAGGACTTGGCTGCACAGGGGCGATGCGAACAGCCAGTCGAGCGACTCAAGTAGGGACTACTCCGATGAACGGCCGCGAAAAATTCAAAAGGCCTTCGATTCGTTCAAGGCGTCACGAAGTCGGACGTCACGCGATCGAAAAGGTGTTTACTGGCCGCGAGATCTCTTACCCGAGTCGCTACCATATGCACGAGTTCTAGCTTATGGCTACGATGCTCACTTGGGGCATCGGCTCGGGCCTTCACACAGTCAGAAATCAGTCTATGATTTCGCAAAGGATTTTCTGCTAGAGCTGGAGGCAGTACGGCGGTCTCACCCGAAGAGGCCGCTCGTGTTCATTGCTCACAGTCTTGGAGGAATCGTCGTCAAGGAGATGCTCCGCCAGTCATACGGACACTTGGACCACCAGACTGAGCTCCGGGCCATATCAGAATCAACTGCGGGCATCATCTTCTTTGGCACCCCTCACGGCGGTGCAGATCCACAGAGCCTACTGAAGACCATCGCCGAGAACGTTGCCTGGGCCGTTGGTGTCACATTCAACAAACAAGTTGTCGAGAGCCTGTTGCCCTCCTCAGAACGTCTGAGGCAACTCAGGGACGAAATTGGACCTATGGCTCGCACGCGGGGATGGATCATTCATTGCTTTCAAGAAGACCACGGCATCACTGCTCTCAACGGGCGGAAAGTAGGCGTCCCAGTGAGATACCGCTGCTTTGCCTAGCATGCTGACTTTTGCAGGTCGTTGAAGATATCTCGTCATGCTTGGGTGATGCCAGCCTAGAACTCACCCAGCACATCGCAGATGACCACATGGGCATGTGTCGGTTTAACTCATTCCATGATGCAGAATATCAAAAGGTTGTTGCCGCCATCAATCGAATCCTCCCAGAGCACAATGGCCTTTCCGTCCCAACTCGGACAGCGTTCAACAATGCAGAACGGCAAGCATACATCAACTCGTTGAGGTTTGATCAAATTGATGCCCGCCATGCCAGCATTAAGTCGGCCCACTCAAAGACAGGTAAATGGCTACTCAAGAAATCCGAATACCTGGATTGGCTTGCTCCTGAACGCCAAGATGAACATAACGGATTTCTCTGGATTAAAGGTAAAGCCGGCAGCGGCAAGTCGACGATGTTAAAATATATCTTATCACACATCAACAAGACAATACTAGGAACCCCAGTCATTTCATTCTTCTTCAATGCTAGAGGTCACATCATGGAGAGATCGACCATAGGCATGTATCGCTCCTTGCTCTTGCAGCTCTTCGAGCATGTCCCCGAGCTCCAAAGTGCTCTGGACGTGCTCCCTCGGCCACCCTTGTCTGCTACCGGTGAGTTCGAAGGCGAATGGCAACTCGAGACCTTGGTGGGAATCTTCCAAGACGCTGTCAGGGCGATTGGAGAGAGGGGTCTGATCTGCATCGTCGACGCCCTAGATGAATGCCACGAAGATGATGTTAGAAGAATGGTCGCTTGCTTTGAGAACCTAGGCAAGGAAGCTAGTGAATCAGGACTCCAAGTTCGTATCTGTTTCTCCAGTCGACATTATCCCTACATCACCGTCGACAGGTGCATCGAGCTTGTTTTGGAAGGTCAAGAGGGCCATCAACAAGACTTGGCCAATTACCTACAGAGTGAGCTGAAAATTGGGAAGAGCCAACGCTGTGAAAAGATCAAAGAACAACTGCTCCGGCGAACCAATGGAATATTTCTCTGGCTTGTCTTGGTCGTCCAAATCTTGCAGAAGGAATTTGACCGAGGCCGGGTGCACGCGCTTGAGAATCGACTAGAAGAGATCCCACCGGGTCTTGATGAGCTGTTCAGAGACATCCTGACCAGGGACACCCGAAACGCTGACGATCTTCTCCTCTGTTTGCAATGGATCTTATTCGCCAAGAGGCCCCTGAGACGGGAGGAGCTCTACTTTGCAATACTGGCTGGCACGGAACCCCAGCATCTTGGACCATGGGATGCAGCCGAAGTGACACCAACGGTTATGGACAGATTCATCCTTGACTGCTCTAAAGGACTCACAGCTTTGACCAGGACCAAGAACCAGACAGTCCAGTTCATCCACGAGTCGGTGCGGGACTATCTACTGAAGGGGAACGGGTTAGCTCATATCAGACAAGATCTCCTTGCCAACTTTTCAGGTTTGAGCCACGAGAGGTTGAAGCTGTGCTGTCAGAATTATTTGGCCATTGGGATTCCGGAGCTCGAGCCCATTCACGCCACAATCGAGGCGGGCGTAGGAGGACCTGAACAGCAGCCTGGTAACGAAAGTGACGACGTTGGAGAGATCATCTCCTGCGACAATGGAGATCACGAGATGTCGGCCGTGACTCGTAATCAAGACTCCAAACAGCTCCGGGAGATACTTTGTTCGCGATACCCATTTCTCGACTACGCTGTCAATCATGTGTTCAACCATGCGGAAGCCGCGCTCGTGACGGGCATATTACAAGAGGTGTTCATCTATCAATTCAATCTGGCAGCTTGGACGTCACGAAACAATGTCCTCCAGAAATTCAAGACACGCCGATATTCACCTTCGGTGACCTTGCTGTATATTTTCGCCGAGAAGAACTTGCCTGCTCTGATCCGCGATGAGCTTAGCCGAGTGCCTCACATGGATCTACGAGGGGAGCGCTTCGTTTGCCCTTTGAGAGCAGCTATAGCACACAAGAACGAAGCAGCTATACAGGCATTCTTGGAGCCAGCTGATCGAGACCGGGACGCCCGGTATCCAAGTATCCCAACTGCTAGCCAAGACGGCCGGCGTCCTGATTCAGTGTCCGTTCTTCTTCAGTGCAAAGCAGAGCTGTTATCATCCGCAAAAGAATGGTCTGTTTTCCTCTGGGCTGTATTGCGTGGCGAGGTCGGCCTCATGAACGACCTCCTGGCCACAGGAAAGGTTGTGATACACTGTCAAGTGACAACACCGCATTATGGTATTATTGCAGAGATTTCCCAGAAATCTACTGACGCTCATCTGATGCCCTCAGGGATATCACTGGAAATACTCAGCCGTTCTGATGACAGTCGAGCATATTTTCATGAGCTGCTTCCCTGGGCTATGCGACACGGATACCAGCTTCTCTTTAGGCATCTCATTTGGCACTATGTTGCTATACTTAGGGATTTTTCTGTCCCCTCACGCAGCAGGATCCTCTCGGATGTGAGACTACTGCTGACTGACCGTGAGTTGACGACGCTGCTCTGTCAACGTACTGATCTGGAGGGTAACTTGAAAGTTAAAGCTTGGGGCGTTCTTTTGTCGGTGGGATTTCAGTATCAGGTCCCGTGCCTGGTGAAACACATCGTTCAGCATAATCCCCTTTCGCTGGACCACGTGCCTGTTGAGGCAATTTACGACTTCCTCGTGCAATATGTCGCACAGCGGGACTTTGACACACTTCGGCTTGTCATTGCAGAAGCGAATGGCAACACCACCTTTCAGACCCGTCTCCTGCGCCTTCTCATATGTCGCACGTACCCGGCGCCAAGCATTGGAGCTATCTCCCGGATTTTAATGGCCAATGGATTCGAATTCAACGGTGCGGCAATCCAAGGCGTTCCCCTGCTATCATGGGCGTCCAAGGCAGAGCAGGATGAATTAGTGCAGCTAATCCTCGAACGATGCAGCGTTGACGTCAATGCCCGAGATAGCGAGGGACAGACAGCGCTTTCTTTGGCTGCGTTTTCCGGAAGTCTCACCACTATGAAAATGCTCCTTGATGCGGGCGCAGACGCGAACTGTCAGGACAAGCAGGGTGCAGCCCCGCTTTCATACGCTGCAAGTACAGGCCATGAAGAAAAGGTAGAATTGCTCTTGAAGACCACACACATCAATGTTAACGTGCAGGACAACGGTGGGGATACTCCGTTGCTAAGGGCAGTCAGGGGAATGGCTGTTGCAAAGGTTGCACTGCTCTTGGAGCATCAAGACGTGGATGTCAATATCAGAGACAAAGACGGCGATACAGCTTTACTCGGAGCCGTGGCGCTGCGTGACGAATCTGTGGCGAGTCTGCTCTTGAAACGTGATGGCGTTGATGCCAATGCTCAAGACAAAGATGGGGTTACCCCTCTGCTAAGGGCAGTAAAGGGGAAGCGTCATCCCATGGTAAAATTACTGCTCGAGCGACGTTTCGTGGATGTCAATGCGAGAGATCCAAGTGGTAGGTCATCGTTGTGGTGGGCGGTATGCCAGTGTCTCGATAAAATCATTCAGCTCCTCCTCGAGCGACCCGACATCGATCTCGAGGCTGGAGCGCCCGAGCTGTGCGATTCCTTGCAGAAGAGGTCGCCACTTGAAATCGCCAGGAGAAGAGGTTATTCCAGCATAGCGACGATTTTGGAGCAAAGAATGCGTCAGAAGCAAGGACAATAGAACCGTCAGTCCCGGCCATACTCAAGCGACGCAGCAAGAAGCCCCAAGAGGAGAGTTGTCGCGCCCGCCGCTTGAAAGGTCAGGGGGTGACTCGAAAGAAAGGACATGTTCTCCTCTCACGGTCAGACCGCAACGAGGTACTTCCCGCCGCATGTTCGAAACGCGACCGCGCATCTACCTTCGATGCTCTGCTCAGACGCATCCCGAGACCTGTACACGGCAGGATTGGCTCTCTTTTGTATCGGCTCCTTCTCGGTGATATTTTCTCGCACGACACATCCGCTGCATCGAGCTTGAGGAGAATCCTTCATGGGAGAGGGTCAAAGACAGGGACGTTGATATTTTCTCGAGGAAACAGAAACCGAAAGAAAAAACCGTGGAACCGTTCAACCATACGGATTGGTGATGCGATTGCGGTCCCGGCTCTCCGAGGGCTAGGCATCAGCCAAGTTGAGGTTTAGCCGAGCAAGTCATGCTGCAAGTCAAGCTACTTGGAATGGTGCTCCCGCAGCGGGTGAGGCGTGTACGAGGAAATGTTAGGTGGGCGGGCACTCATGCTAATGGAGACACACACACCCAGGCAAGCCAGACGGTCCAAGTGAACCACCTACACAGGCAATACAGAGTACGTACGAGCAGTACAGAGTAACTTGGGAGTTACCTGGAACACCTGATATGGGATGGAGGACTATGTACGCCCTCGCACCACCACCATTCCGGATCCATGAACTAGTACAAGATAAAATTCTTCCCGCAACTAGGAATCTATATTATTTTGTCCCGCCCGACCCCCAGCGAAGGTCGTCTGTGACAGCAGTTCAGGCTCAAGTTCAAGTTCAGGCCCAGGGTCAGGATCAGGCTCAGGCCCCGCCTCGGGATCAGACTCAGGATCAGGCTCACGCTCAGGCTCTTGTTCAGGCTCAGGTTCAAGTCTAGGCTCAGGTGGAGGTTTAGGTAGAGGTTGACGTTCAGATCTTTACTAAGGAACAGGTCGACAAAAACGCGCCCGCTATCCTTATATCCCAGGGTCCTATAATCTTAGGATCGTGGCTGAGCTGAATACACGGTAAACGCTACAAGGAAAAGGAAAGGCAAAGGCAAAGGCAAAGGCAAAGGCAAAGGCAAAGGCAAAGGCAAAGGCAAAGGCAAAGGGAAAAGGGAAAAGGGAAAAGGGCGTGCGCAACGACATCTACCTCTCCTTCAGACCGGGTATCTCGTCGTCCATGTATATATAAGAGGATATTAAACAGCGTTCTCGGGGCTTTTGCTCTACCCAAATCCCCCAACTTAGGCAGTCACATTCTTAAGTCGCGATGGACACGCTCCTCAGAAACCTGGCTCGAAAGAAAACGTCCACGTGTGATTACATATCCGTATCCCGCTCCGTAGCTTCATCCATATTCTTTCACAACCATGACTTTTCCACCAGCCCCTATCTTCTTGGAAAGCGCAGGCTCTTTTTCACAGCTCAAGCATGTTTCGCAGCTCAAGCCGCGGGATCGTGCTTGTGCTTCTCCTTGTCCTCGGCCGCGATGGCATGGCGATCACCCTGAGCGGGGAGATGCTGCTTGGAACGACTCGGGCTCGGGAGGGTATCCCCGTTGGTGTTGCTGGCCTTCTTGATCATGTCGGTGTGCTCGCCGATGCCGAAGCGGTGTTCGTGCGGCATGTCCGGGTCCACGCCGTTCTGGTCGGGATTGTTGGGCGTCCATGCGAGGTAGTCGCGACGGACCTGTTACGGCAGACGCGGATTGTCAGCAAAACGCTCAATAGGTTCTGGGGGAACTGGTCGCCGTCGGGGGGCAACTTACCTCGACGTAGTCGTACGCGAACTCGCCCAGTTGATCGTCATCCATGCCGAGCAGTTCGGCTTCTTCCGAAGCACGCAAGTGGAGGCCGGGAATGTAGTTCACAATGTAGGCGAGGATGGCGCTCATGACAAAGGCGTAGCCCGTACATGCGACGACGTAGGCGAGTTGGATGTAGAATTGTCGATAGTTGCCAATGGGCCATCCTCCGATGCCGGTACCGGTTTCGGGGTTGGAGACGCCGGTGTTGACGCCGTCCAGGCCCACGACGTAGTCGACGCCGAGCAGGGCGTTGAACATCAGGCCGATAATGCCCGCAACACCGTGCTCGGCGAACACGTCCATGGAGTCGTCGATTTTGATCCAGTATTTGACTGGAAACACTGTTAGGATGGTCGCTCGCTATCGGCAACGAGGGCAAGACTCACTCTTGGTGGCAAAGTTACAGACGATGCCCGTGACGATGCCCAAAGCAACACTCCCCCAAGTCTCGAGATAGCCAGATGCAGGGGTGGCGGCCACCAGTCCGGAAATGGTGCCGGAACACCAGCCGACCATGGACCATTTCCGGGCCAGTCGGAAATCTAGCAGGACCCACGATGCCGCAGCGAAGGTGGCCGTCAGGTTGGAGTTCCAGCATGCCATGACCGCTCGCAGGTTGGCTCCGAACGAAGAGCCGCCGTTGAAGCCGAGCCAACCGAACCACAGAAAGACCGTTCCCAGCAGGATGAAGGATACGTTGTGGGGTCGGAAGTTGAGCATCATCTTCTCTTGTCGCTTTCCAAGAACCATCGAATAAGCCAAAGCAGACAGGCCGGAGCCGATCTCGACGGGACCGCCACCAGCATAGTCCATCACTCCGTATTTGAATGCCCATCCGTTGGCGTTCCAGGCCCAGCAAGCAATCGGGTTGTAAACGAGGGTAGCCCAGAGAAAGATCCACACCAGGAAGGGCATCAGCCGCCCACGTTCGGCGACCGCACCGGCAATGATAGCGGCCGTTACGCAACAGAATTGCATCTGTCAAATGTCAGTCCAGTAGGTTCATTGCACAGTGAGACGAGCGCAGTCTACCTGGTAGAACGAGTACAGCAGACTGGGTATCAGGGGAGAGCCGGGACTCGGGTTGCCGAGCGTCCTCTTCAGGCCAAAGTGAACCAGATCCCCAATGAAACCGCTCTGGCCCGAAGGTGAGAAGGTGAGAGAATAGCCCCAGAAATACCACTGGAAATTAATGACACTGCCCGCGGCCATACAAGCCCACATCATCGAAAGTGCCGACTTTCTCCGGGCGAGACCAGAGTATAAAAAGCCCAGACCGGGCACCATGACCAACACGAGACATGATGAAAGGATGATATATGCTTGGTCGCCTGACTGATACCACTTGTTCAAGTTTTCCGTTCCTGTGGGAAGGTCAGAAGACAGCTCGCATGTTCGTAATGCCGTGGTACGTACTTGAATCTCCTCCTGTTCTGACATTTGTGGCCAGGGTGTAGTCCGCTGGAGCACCGGTCCAGTTGTAGGACGCATAGGAGGGAAGATAACTGTTTTGGCCTTGCGAAGACATGGCGAAGGCTTGGGATGAGACGAGTTGTGTCTTGTGCGTCAAGCCCCGGATAGGCGTCCTTTTAAGTGTGCGACCGACTCAGGCCACAAAGTCGGACATGTACTGCACCTCACGGTTGTTGCCGTTTTGTATGCGGGCTGTATTTCCGGGGGGTCGGGGCGGGAGGGTGTCACGGAAACTGCCAAATGGCCAACGCACTGTCGGTGAGGGTCTACGAGAAGTAATATAGGAAATGACCCAGGCAAGCACAGGAGAAAAGGGATATGCCTAGACGGTGGCTGTATACCAAGACGATGAGCGCGTAGATACAGAGGATAAGGAAAACAACACGGAGATCAAGAAAGCAACAGGATGTGGACCAGGTGAAGAGTCTGGGCGAATTTCGGAGGCGCGTCATGGTCAGCAGCGTCCAGCAAAGGTGTGTCGACGAATCTCGAGTCTCGATCGAGCAAGGGACTGGTGATCAGTGGAACCATGGCACAGAATTGGATGCGTGGGTTGATGAGCTTGTTGACTTTGCGATTCATGCCGGGCGAGATATTGTGGGGTTGAAGCTGAAGCGTGCGACTAGCCGGTAGTGGTCGAGCACTGCTTCCAGCAATGACGATGTTTGGCTGGGACCAGCAGCCAACCGAAACGCCGAGACATTGATGCCGTTGCTGTGAGTGGTTAGAGACTCTGTTATCAAAGGGATGCCGTTGTCCTTTCTGTCTCTCTCCAGATCCCAGGCCACCACATCGATATCATGGTAGAAGCCCAGGCATGCTGGCGGGCTTGGCTCTGGCACCCGTATCAATCAGCAGAAGCAAGATTGTCCCAGCTGACCCGTGCTCGAGCATCCACCCTTGCGACGCAAAGAACGGCTTGACCTGCTGAAGCACTCGGCAACCCCCATTAGGCATATGCTTGCCCGATTTCGGCGGCAGGATATGGAGGAAACAGGTCTCAACACGCAGCAGCAAACACAGTCGTCCTCGCCACAACAATTCTCACTCGTTTTGCGGAGCAACGCCCCCAACACGCGGGTGTTCTCGTAGAAAAAGTAATTTGCGTGTCGTAATGCCAAGGGCTGCTCTTAAGAACCATCCGGCTTGCTTCTGGCTCTGTGGGAGACACATTTCGCTTGTCTGCTCCCATTTACTCATTTCCTCGACGTAGACGAAGATACAGAGGTTGCCTAGTCCAATGAAAGACCGTAGCCTTATCGCGCAGCACGCCAATGCATGCATGATGGTGGAACCGACTGCCGGAGGCCTGCCCCTGTCGCCTGCAAGCGCTCCCCAGGCATGCAAGGGCCCAAAGTCGCCCGAGATAAGGCTAGCGGAGCCGTGTTCTTGATCCGCCGTCCCCTTTATCCGAGCGAAGCTTGACGTCAACGGCACGTGAGCTTATTGAAGCTGTTTCCGCCTCTCGATAAATGGTGAACAGCTTCAAGAGTCCGCGTTTCACATGAAATCGCATGTTAGAGCAGCAGATCTGAGCCAGCAATCAAGCCTGTGGCTCTTTACGGGTACCGGGTACGGTGTAAGTTCCTCCATGCCCTTCTGGTCTCCCTGGACAGTTACCATCCGCTCCTGTCTCGTGTAAAAGTCCCGGTACATTGAGAGGTTTTGCCGTACTAGCCAGGTTTCAGAAGTGTCTATCCTCAGACGTAAACAGATGAGGCTGGGCACACGAGACGTGCCATAGTATCTTTGACAGGATGAGCGAGATAAGCCAAGCGACGCCTTGCCGAAACTGCTCTCGAAAGCACTTTTGGTGTCGTTATCTGTAACGTCCGAGCCGTTTGGCAATGAACACCCCGCTATCGATCAGCCCAAGCCTTGTGCACGGCAAAGCTACTTCAGGTATCAGGACCATGGTGCGCAAATCAGTCCGCTCTCCGGGTATCCACAACCATTCCTTCGACGGCCTGATTGTCGCTCAAAATGCTGCGACTTGGGTCGATTTATAGATAACGTCTGGTGAGCGACCAGAGCGATATTATTCCCACAGATATGTCAAGTCAGGTGGACAGCAGCTGCTGAATGGCATGAGCATGATTTCCCTTGGGACCTTGGCGTGTCGATTCCCTAGAACATGTTTGATCCTGACTTGCGACAGTACGCCACTAAAGGACGGAACAACGATGGCGGAGTCTAAGAATCAGACGGGAGCTTCCACCAGCCATCGAGGAGCAGCCAGGATTGGTAGGAAGACGAGTCCACCCACCGGAGTCCGGTGTCCAACCACGGTCAGGAGTACTGTAGGAGTATGGTCCATGGCATAGCCTTGTCTGGCGGTCGAGCAGCTTGCGAAGCTCTCCCCTGTTCATGCACAACGCAGCCTGATGACCGACCGGTGCCATCCCACCCCCCACCATCAGACCTATGGCATCAGCCGCGACCATCTCCGCGTTTTGCCTACCCCTGGTTCTCACCCAAGCTCTTCACGTTTGCCTCTGCTGACCTAAGTAGGATTTGACAGGCCGCTGGTTGGTTCTCGTCGCGAGCTCGAGTGGCTCCGAGCTGGCTCCCCCACTCTAAACGCTCAGCGATGACGAATATACAAGCTTCTTTCCAGCCCTGGCGATATACACAAGTAGGGACATTGTGGTTGTATCGCGCGGCACGGACAGCATAGTGGAATTGCTCGGATTAGCACATGGGTGGCGTGGACATGTCGCTATATCTCTTCTCGGTCCGCTGTCGTTGTTTGAATGGCCACGGGTCTGGTGTTGTCGCTTGTGGCTGATTTTACATTGAGCACGGCCGTTGACCGAGGGCGCGGAAAAATCGATTATCAGCTGCTGCAGGTAAAGGGACCAACAGCAACAATCATTCAGTGCAGGATAGCAAAGTACATGCAGAGATGAAAGTGAACCAAGATTGAATGAAAGTTCCTGCAGAGACGGCTCCAAGACCCGAAGGCGCTGGTTGGCTCCTCCCAGACTTCTGACAGCAGAGCGTCGCGAAGAATGATTGCGTCGCTGCAGCTTGGTCTGCAGGGCATCGTTACTATCTTCATATTTTTATCATTGTAGTTCTTATGTTCTAAGCAAGTCGTGCTGTCGCTTACCGAAACTGGCGTGGACAATACGTATGACTTAAAGGACACGCTGCAATATCTGCTTGATCTCCAGTCCGTCTGGCCCCATCTCACCTTGAGTCTATCGTCCTTGGGCATCTCAGAGCTCCTATTTCACCGGGTCGAGAAACCTGGCCGTAACGACAACACTCGCGGGCGCTGCTAGCTTCTAGTTGAACTTCTCCTCCGGAAGCGAACCGAAAAGGGTCTCAACGATCATGCCAGTCACCTCTGCAACAGGGGTCAGCAAAAGTGTGAAAGCTCGTATACGGACAAGACTTACGGTATGGGTCAGCGTTGGAAGCCGGTCGTCGATCTTCGAAGTAACCTTTGCCTTCTTTGGCGCAGGCCCGGGGAACGCGAACAGATGAACCTCGGTCAGCAATACCCCAGGTGAATTTCTCAAGACTGGAAGTTTCGTGGGCACCAGTCATCCGGAGTTCGTTGCCTTCACCATAAACTTTGATATGTTCGTGGTGTCGCTTCTCAAGCTTCTTCATAGCCTCCTCAATGGCTTTCATGCCACCTTCTTCACGCATCTCCTTGGTTGAGACATTGGTGTGGAGACCAGCCCCGTTCCAATCGCCGGGGATAGGCTTCGGTTGGAATGTGACTTTGGCGCCAAACTCTTCCGAGATACGGTGGAGGAGCCATCGAGAAACCCAGAGGTGATCACCCACTGTCGACTTGGTCAGCGGACAATTGTCAAGAAGGACGCAACCCTTTACTTACAGTCAATGCCTTCGCAAGGGCCAACCTGGTATTCCCACTGGGCGGGCATGACCTCAGCGTTTGTGCCAGAGATCTCGATACCTGCATACATGCAGGCCTTGTGGTGAGCCTCAACGATGTCACGGCAGTAGACACGACCAGTGCCAACACCGCAGTAATAAGGGCCCTGAGGACCGGGGAAGCCACCCTTGGGCCAGCCATATGGCCATCCGTCCGGTCCCAAGAGAGTGTATTCTTGCTCCAACCCAAACCACACCTTGTGCTGGGCATTGGCCTCCATCAAACGTGCAGCGTCATGACGGTAGTTGAATTTGTTAGGTGTCCCGTCGGGGTCCCAGGTCTCGCACATCACCAAGACATTGTCGCCCAGACGGATGGGGTCCGGGTACATGGCTACCGGTCGGATGTAGACATCAGAGTTGTCACCCGGGGCCTGGCCGGTGGAGGAGCCGTCAAAATTCCATTCGGGGAGGTCGTCAACGCTCTTGGGAGCCTTGTTCAGGGTCTAAGGGACTCAAAATTAGCTGACGAATGCCATGCGAGTCATAGTGATTTCGATGTGTCAAGTCGCCGGTGGAACCGCGTCAGTGCGTCGCATGGGGCGCGGCTAAAAGGATGGTTGCGGTCGACCCTGACCACGCCGAGATCGGCTAGATCGCGATTGGCGATGGTTGGCTGGAGTGGGCGGCGCAGCCTCGGTGCTTCGCGAAGCCTGGTGGATGAGCCGCGCCTTTGGCATGACGCCGCTGCGCCGGATTTCCTCATGGTGGGGTCGTCCGCTAGGCGGCACATCCCACTCAGAGCAGGCGGCGGAAAGTTGTTGTTGAGCATCGCTGACTGTTTTCGGCGGAGATCATTCACCGCCCAGAGTGGCGGTGGCAGGGTCTCGTGTTCGAATACCGGATGGAGAATCAAGGGAAGGGTGAGACTCGGATTGAAAGAATGTGTTTACCTTCGTCTTGTTTCGCAGGCCGTTTGACCCATCAATCCAGATGTATTCTGCTAGAACCTTGCCTTTCTGGTCCAAGGCCATGTACTTGGCCAACTGCAACGCATGGGTCAGTGTATTGGCCCAGTGCGACAAGGGCGCAAGCTGGAGCCGCGCTCTTGGAAGACTCACATTTGAGGCATTTGAGACAACAGTCGACTCGCCGACGCCAGCAGCCTGAGAGACAGTCAGTATCCGGCTATGCAATTGGTCGTGGTGGGGGAGTTGGAGTAAGGGCAGGAGCACTCACCATGATGGGCAGACGAGTGTGTGAGTGATGGAATGAAGAAAGTGGAAAGGACAGATGAGAAGTGAGTAAGGAGGAACAAAGCGGTCTTGTTCTTTCCTTTTGAGGTGGTTAAGATGTGGGATTGGGAGGAGCGATAACGGGAAGGAAAGAAAGAATCATAAATAAATCTCCAAGCAGCCTGAGCACAGCTTCACTCGCCGCTCACGACGGATTGAGGAACTACGTATGCCCCTGCACCCGAACCCTGGCCCTCCCGCACCTGCACCTGCGGCATGCACTGGCACTGCGCTTGCGCCTGTCCCACCAACAGCGCCAGTCCGAATTTGCCTCTTGTTGAGTGCAGCGATATGCCCACACGCTCGTCAGTCCAGTCCGTTGGCCTGGTCTCGGCCCGTGACCCAAACCGTCAGCTCGAACTTGCTCAGCATGTCACTCTCCAGTCGTGACGCTGGGGTAAGACGGGTGCTGGCTGTGCGACGGCTCCGTGTTGCCATAGCCTACTGTTCGGGTTTTGTAAGAGGCTCGTGAGTGCGTCTGACTGTTCACTCCCACGAGGCGCTCGATAGTGTGGCTGAGAACAAGTCACACTCTCCTGACACTCGAGTGAATTAGGATTCCAGCCTTGACTGAAGAGCGCAACTCCCCTCCGAGGGGTCGCGCCATCGTTCGTTCTTCCCCACTGCTCACCCACACCCACACTATCTTGCGTCCCTTTCCCACCATTGAGCATCCGTCGAATGAGCCCTGGATATCTGCAATCTGCGAACCACGACACTTGAGATAAGAGAATTAGATCGGTTTTTCTCCATGAAATCGCGCATTTCCTTTCTGAGACCACCTCGCTGCGCGCCGACTAGCTATGTCATGATCGTCTCATGCGTCGACTAACGAGAGCACAATGACGATTCGAAGCACGGACGACCAGATGTTCTGGGATGGGAAACACAAAGCCCCAGCCGTCAGCAACCCGAATATTGTGGGTGTCACTCAGACGCCAACTGCCACCGTTCCACTCTGTGCCCGGAGCACGAGACATTCCAGACCGTGCCCACGGCCCATTATTTACATAGCCGTGTACTCCGTAGAGGGGCTGTCTTATCCCTCGTGCTCTCCGTTCCCCGCTCTTCGCCTTGACTCTCAGTGCCGCATCATCATTAACCCGGGAAGCGCCGCGTGGTCGCGGAACTTCGGAATCGTAAGGACAATGCACGGAAACAAAGGCATCGGGTTTCTGGCGTAAGCAAGTCCCCAGCATGGACTCATCACCGGTCGGCGGACGCAGCGAGGTCAAACTCAATGGTGACATGGTGGTCAACCAGAGATGGGAGACAATCCTGCCCGAGTGAGCAGCAGTCACCAGTCAATATTGGTCGCATAATAACAATACAGTCGCTCGAAAGTAGTACTTGCATTGCTGTACCTAGGTAATTTCTTTAATTATCCTTTGTCTCGTTGGCTGTGGGGCATCGGTACTTTCTGGTACCTTGCATTCCCAGCTGCCGATTCCGAGAACACCATTACCCGAGTCTGATCGCGCCCAGATGCTTTTGCTTGCGAGCCAGACGACGCAATATACGTACAATAAGCAGTGCCTGGGGCTCGCGTGTCTGAGAACCATTTCGTGTACCGTGCAGAAAAACTACTCCTTCCTTTCCCTGGGGGTATCTCTGAAGTGTTGCGAATCCAAACATCCAAAATCGTCCAGGTGTTGCCATGCATGCGTGCTGTCCCCGTTGTTGCCGACACCCCGCCCTATCCCCCCCTGTTACATCTTATCGTTGATTGCTGATTGGCTCAATCCACCATTGACCACCACTCGATTGACATAATTGAGATTGGCGTCTCAAAAGCTCTGGTCGATAAGGCCGAGTTCTGTAATCACGTGTTGCTGTTGTCCATGATCCAACTCTCGAGGCTTGCGTGATACTTTACTCGGGCTGCGCTCGCCTGGCCCTCTTCTTCAGCAACATTAGTCGCTTCTCCTTTTCTTGCTCCTCCAAGATTTTGCTCTCCTCGACCGTCCCCCACAGTCGCAAAGCTTGATTGTGTACCTCGGTGAGTGGCGGCATGGGACATGAGTGTTGATCATCCAGCTTCGACTTGTCCCGTTCTTGCAGCATTCGGACGGCTCGTTGGCCTTGAGCGATTCTCGCCCGCCGAATCCAACGCTCTGTCTTCTCAGTGTCTCGCAAGCGACGTCGGAAGCTGATTTGAGCTCCCTTCACCGCATAAGCGCCCAAACCAAGCACTCCAGAAATTGGTTTCAGTACCAGGCCTCCGAAACCGCGAGCTACTCCTTTTGGAAGGGCAGACATGCCAGCGTCATGAACCTCGAGGTAAGGGATCCGCACAACGCCAGTCACTCCATCGTATAGTCCGAACCAGAATTCTTTCCCAGCGACCTTCACCCCGGTACGGAAACCGTCTATTCCCTGTGGGGAAGTGCGCACAGTCTTGTCGCCATCTGGAAATAAACGTCAGCATATCATGGAATTGGTGGCACACTATGGGGTCGACATCGACAACGGCGCTCAAATCAGGGGATCAGCATGACTTACACAACCGTGGTGCATTGTGGAACCCCAGAGCAAGAGCATTCCACATATGTAAAGGCATTGCCACGATCGCCTTACTGGAATGTCCGATGCCTTTGCCGATGTCTTTGAGAATCAGGACGACTGGAGAAGTATGTTCCGAGGTCGTCGTTCCAGTCGTCGCAGATCGAGTCAACTTTAGAGGCTCTGCTTCGCCTTTCAAATTGGCTTGGCGCACCAGTCTCGCGTGCTCTTTCCTTTGCTCGTCAACGGATGTACCTCGTGTAGCCATGGCAACACGGCCAGGTAGGACGAGTCCTTCAACTGCTGACCTTCCCTTCTGCTTGTGCTTGTGTCTCTCATACCGTCTGATATCGCGCTTGGTTGTGTCGTGCATTGTGGCCAGCTCGTGGCAGGCTTCCCGGAATGCCTGAATGATGACTCCGCCAGCACCAGTGATAGGCTCGCCAGGACCTTGAAAATCAGTCCACTCGTGATTCCTGACTAGTTCGAGGTCTGACCACTGAAGCTGTCTATTTTCAACCAGCAGCTCAGCGGCCAGGGCTGACAGCCGAGTGTTTGTATGTCTGGTCCTCCAGACAGCAACATGGTCGGGGAATATGCTACAGCGCAGAGAATTGGGCCCCTCTAGATTCAATGCGCGATGGAAAGAATCTACCGCATTCTCTGCGCCGTCTCCCTCCTCTCGAATGCTTTTGGCAATTTCCTGTGCTTTGGTTTTGGCGTCAGGTTCCAGACACTCTCGAATGCCTTTGGCGAATTTGTCGCTGTCGAGTTTCTTGAGGGGAAGGGCCTCTTTGGCGCCTGCCCCGGCCCGTGCAACCATCTTGCTCCAAAATGGTTGATCCCCAAAAAATGGAACAATCATCGTCGGCTTCCCGAATCGCAAGCCCACAGCTGTCGTTCCAGCACCACCATGGTGAACGACAGCGGCGACTTGGGGAAACAACCAGTCATGAGGCACATTGTCGACAAGGAAAATGCCATCGGGCTTGTCCATTCCATCGCCCATTCCACCCCATCCTCGGCTGATCACAGCACGGACGCCCGCTTTCTCGACCGCATCGAAAATCATCCTGGTGAATGCTTGTGGGTCGTCTATACCCGCGATGGAACCGAACCCGATGTACACAACTGGCCGCTCATCAGGGGTTTTCAGAAAATCAACGAGATCGGGGGGAGGCTTATAGGATTTTGCCAGATCCAGAAAGACGTAGCCTGCGATATCGATTTCTGGGCCCCAGTCTTGCGGCTTAGGGACCAAGCTGGGTGACCAGAGGTAGGTCATTGGCACTTTGAGGCGCGACAGCTGACCAGGGGCCCACAATGTTGAGACTGGCTCCAGTCCCAGAGTTTGCACTCGAAATCTATTGACTAGATCCCCCAATCCCTGCCATACCATTAAATCGACCAGTGGATAGCTCATGAAATTTGTGTAAGTTTGATCGACGTTGGATGATTTGATGTTTGCCATCGGGTGTGGAAAGGCTTGGGTCGGCGAATAGGGAAAAGTAAAGACCAAATGCAAAGGAATGCTCAGTCTTTCAGCACAATGGAAATGAGCGAATGAAGGCGGGTTGGCAATGATCGCATCGGCCACAAAAGGCGTCTTTGAGCCCATCATCTTGAGGTTCGCGATGTCCTTTTCGTCGTCTGTCGCATTGATGCAGGCTCTCCAGAAACCCTGGAACATCTGGAACATGGATTCACGTCTTTTGCCGATTTCGCCAGATTTGACAGACTCAATTGAAGGAATCAGCCCCGGGTTCTTGACCATAAAGGCCATGAGCTCGGAAGGATCCTGCGGAGATCGATTAGCCTAGGCCCATATTTCACAAAAGGATATAGGAAGAAGCTGGAGAATGGTACTCATGGAGAGGGGAGACCTACACCGCCAATACTGAAAAACTCAAGACCCATCTCTTCCTCGACGAACTGTTTGAAAGTAGGGTGGGATGCAATCCTCACCCGATGATTGTAAGTCGTCAAAATCTTTCCAATCTTCAGAAAAGGTTGTATGTCACCCCGTGAACCGATCTAGCAGTCACTTCCATCAGCATGTGTCCAAGCAAATGCGGTGGAAGGTAAAGTGGGATCAAGAGAGGCCTCCTCCAGGAAGACAGGACTGTGTCGCTACGCGAAGAAACAGCTCCTTTCGAAACCAACAACGGAAACGACACGTCTGTATTAGCATTTGCATTCCAGCAAAGTGACATCATCCCTGAACAGACTGTATAACTTACAACCATGATGACGATGTTGAGTCTGGGAACGACTAGCTGGTCCTTGTCCCTGCGGAAATCGGCCTTGGATTTCTCTGCTGCTAGAGCGTCCTGTTCGTGATTTGGTCCAAGGTGATGCTCGATTGTAGCCCCAAGCGCTTTCGCAAGATAACCCGTTTGAGCGGTCTCGTTGACAGATATATTTAATCTTCCGTCTCTCGCCACTCGGCCCTGAGACTTGAAGAACTCGTTCCCAACCTTGAGATGGTCCGGTCTAGAGTGATATGTCCGCACTCTATTGAGTTGTGATTTGGACAGGTGTCCGGATGGTTGTGTATGCGCCCGCCGCAGACGAGGTGGATTGTCATCGTCCGATGAATTCAATATATCCGAATCGCTTGATGTTTCTTCCGAGGCAGGGTGTTCTAGGGCAGACTGATTCGGGTCCGGGAAATGTTGCCGCCTAGGCTGAGGCAGGCATGGAGCAACTGGACGAGCAATCTCGGTCTCGAACTTCCTCGAAGCAAGCTGGGGTCTCTCGATCTGGTCATTGCGGATGTCTGCGACACTGGGGTCGTCTTTTGCATGCACACTATGAAGCGTTGCATCAGAAGTACCACGAGACGTCGGTTGTCCCGGTGCTTGTCGCTCGGGATATGGGAATGATGTTGGAGGAGGTTCAGGCGTAGGACTCTTCTCGTAGTCAATGGCGGAAGACACCAGAGGCGTCAAGAGTTGCGCCATGTGCAGCTGCTCGGGGCTGTTCTCGACGAGCGTCAGGGCTCTTTAGACATGGTGCTGGCGAAATAAGACCACCGCTCGACGTTCGGTATTCAGGACATCTTCAGTACCTGACACAAAACGCCGACGCGTCGCAAGCGTTGCTCTATGGTATCTGTGCTTTCGTTCTTGCAATGGTGATATGGCAATGGAGCGAGGGATGACAGTGAAGCAGACGATCCGAAAGAGAGTAATGGACACTCGCACGAATTCTGATGCAGCAACAGTCACGCAGTCACGCAGTCTCTCGGATGTGTGACCCTTGTGTGCAATAGTGGACAGCGACCTCAAAGCCTGCGCGGTGGCCGACTTGCGTCATACCTAATCACGGTGGCTCCAATGGGCGGCACTGTTGTTGGTTCCACGACAGGTTTAGGGGTGCCTCTGCCGTCCGCACAGGTCTGGAGGGCTGGGAGGCCAACCAGCTTCCACCGTCTGGGCCTCCACTTGGGCTCACACGAGCCGAAGCGCCCCTGCCTTCATTGACTAGAAGGGCAGCGTGCACAGTACACAGTACGCGTGGGTGACAAGCCCCAGCAAGTGCTCTTCCCAGTACGAGGCACAAAGTATATTGTGCCGCTTGTCCAGCACAGACCTTTGACTGAACTCAAGACTACTTATTGCGTGTTACAGTACTACCTTGTTGAGGACGGCAACTCTTCGAGTGCGAACACACGAATCCACGGGACGAGGTCGCCCAAGCCACCTGGAGCACGACGGCGAACTGCAGCTGTCACCGCTGTCAACCCCAGATTTGCTCGGCTCTAACTAACGAAGCAGAGAGCCCTGGCTAAGGATCTGTTGCTGCCAATGAGTGCCTCGTACATCCAGGCACGGCAGGACTTCCGACCAACCGACCAACCGACCAACCGTCTCCGAAGTCTTCGTCTCGCCTATCACGACCTACCGCACAGTTGCACTATGCTCTCCAATCCGGCTGAAAGATCGTGTCGACAGAGCACGCACGCTGCCCTCATGCACGATCGTAACAACAATCATGCATGCTCCAAAGCCACCCTCCATCGTTCACAGCTGCTAGCGTTGATCAAGCACTGTATGACTTCTCAGTCAGACGAATCACCCTCCACTTCACAGAAGATCAACTATTTAGCTATCCTTCAGATCTCGTCGATGGTGAGCGCATCGCCCAGAACACAAAAACTCCAAAAATCATTACAATCGAGTCTGAAAAGCAGGGCAAGGGCGGGGTGTCCCAGCACATGACAGTGCATGCCGTGCGTCATGAACAGAAACGGCAATAACTATCTTGCGATGGACGACAATACGTATTGGTGATGGCTCGAATTGTGATTCTGCAAGCCATGAATCTTATGGCATTACGAAGCAAGGTAGCAAGCAACAGGTTCGCATCACACAAGACGAAGTCATGATAGCCGCGACCAAGTTTCTTGGGAGCAATGGGAGCTCCCTGTGTTGCTGAAGCGGCCTATTACGCAGTACCAATTACACTTCTACGGCAATCGTTGATCTCCTGCCTGGCTCACGGCCAAAGGCCGAGAAGTCGTCAGAGAGTACGGAGTATAAGCACAGGTTGACACGGATCTGTTGCGACAGAGCTCGCTACCGCTAGCCGATTCTCACCCAGTGTGAAAGCCAAAAACACGAGTCCACCTTCGCCCGAGCTGTCAGTCCTTGTCCAACCAGGTCTGACCCGGCTAAGGTTGCTGGCCAAACCATCCTCTCCTGCCATTAAGAAGGCCGCTTTCCAGTTGTCCTGCATCAAGCCCAGTCGCAGTACACTCTAGTGCGCCAACCCACGCACCCCTGATTGCCCAGATCTACAAGACAGTGTCACAGATCATCGCAGGGCTGAAGGCTCGGTATTTAATCATCCTCCCTCTGGCCATGTCGTATTTTCCCATGCCGCGGCTCGCAGGCTTCTCGGTTTGGCAGTGCATTGTCACCCGCTCTGTGGTCTCCGGTGTGGTGGGTGTCTTGGTACTCACAAGCTGCTGGGATGGAAGGCCTAAGCTGATGTCGGATCCCTCTAGTGATCAAGCGGCGCAATCGGAACCTGTAAGTCCTCAGGTCTGTGCGGGCGTATACCGTCCAGCCTCTGCATTAGTGTCATCATGCTCAAGGCCCCACTAATCATCGCCTCCTGCTGACGGTTTTGTCCTTGTTCTTGATGTCTGCTGCCAAGTACGCCGCACTTGGTGCAGCCTCTGCTCGATGCCTGCTTCAATCACGGCCCGGTCGGTGGTAGGAGGAAATAGGTTGGACTCGGTGCACAGGTTGTACATCAACCGGATCACGTCGAGCTTCTCTCGTTCCGGGACGGCAGTCCAGACGACGTTGACATCGGCCCACTTGGAGTTGGGACGGGCAGCGCAATACTCGCCGTGGACTCGCCGGGCAAAGTTCTTGAAGTTGTCGAATTGTCGAGTGCTGAGCCCAAGCTTTTCCTGGACCTGAGCGGGAGAGTCTCGCAGTCTAATTGGCGGTGTGGTCATGGTCATGGCGACCCGAGCCGGACGGACGACCCAACGGTACGGCAGATGGGGTAGTGGTCAACAACGAACAACACAGGAGAGTTCTGCGTATGATAATGGAAGACCTGGCTGGACATCCGTTGGGTTTTGCAGCCTGACTCTAAGATGGACCCCGGAGAAAAGGACATTGCCGTCACTTGTCACCTTTGCGACCCAGTGCTGCACTCGCACTCCATGCCCTGCTGCCCTATTCTCCCACTACGCCTTTACGAGCTTTCTTTGCCCAAACCTACCCCTCCAATTGGGCTCTGCCCCACTACCGACATGCCAAGGAACAAGGTGTATTGTCAGAACAGGCCATAAGCGGTTCCCTAGCCGTTGCTAGTCCAACCTATAAAAGAAATGGCCACCGGATGAGGCGCCGGATGACCAGGATCTGCGCTAAAGGAAGCTAGGAGGTCGAGCAGCCGGCAATTGGGCGCGGCCCAGGTTAGGGTTGGCCTGGATGGGGAAGCGATGGGTCCTTCCCTGTGCGGCCCCGGCAGAGCCGTTGGAGGGGGCCTGGGAAAAGTGCCGACGGTCAGCGGCCAATCGCTGGGGAGCTGGTCGCCCCTCTAGGCTTACTGCGAAACACTAGCCTAGGGTAACGTTTCGTGCCCCCCTGGGCGAGCCCATGTTTCATCTTCGCCAGGCCGGCTTGGGCTCAGGCGTCTGATTCGAGGCTTGTAACCACCCAATACCAACTTCCTTCATCAAGTGTCGCAAGTCGTCGGGACTCTTCGATACGACACCCTCTGCAACAACATGGATCACCGACGCGACGTCTTCATCCTGCTCTTCAACATGTCCGCTTTCTTTCCTGTTCACATTTCTCCCAGCTGCTGTGCACTTTACATTCTCCAGGCTCTCGCGGGCGAGGCCACCTTCTCTCGCTTCATTTACGTATCTCCCACGACCTGACGCTGGCCTATTGAGACTAACCTTGCGAGATACAACGCGTGGCAGCACATTAGACTGACATCCGCAGCGACGATGACTGGGTCCAAAACTCTGATCTTGACATCGACCTACCCCTCGGGGTTCTCCCCACGGCCGACAGCTCATGAACGACTACGCCGCCGGTTCATCACAATATTGCATGGTGCGAGCTGGCTGGCTAGCTTGATCGCCATCTCGCTCTTTGCGGCGGCCATTCCTGCGTGGAACAAGAATTTCTTCCACAGTACTGGCCCGAACCGCGGCGACTGGACCGACGGCATGTCACTGGGACCGCTGACTTTCGCCATGCTCTACCACGCTGTTGTCTTAATTCGAGGTCGAATGCGGAAAGCCCAGCGGTCCGACGTCAGCACAAGTTATTGCCCCTCACTGAGCCAGCCATCCCTGATTATCCACATTACTGTCCCATGTTTGGTTCTGCTCAGCCTGTTGCCGGCATTGTTCCTGGCGGCTTATGGTTCACTATTTCGCTTCTGGCAGCCAGCGAAACGCACGCAGTCCGGCATTCTCGTTTGCAACATGCTCAACATCTTTGCGCGGGAGTGCGAGCCAACCTTGTACGACATTGGCAGCCTGCAAATCGCCGGAATTACGTTCGGGATACTAGTGTGGATCTTTCATTTTGCCCTGCTGCTGGTGGGTCTCCGACAATTGAGACGCGCCCGGCTCGCCAAACAGCTGCAGAGGGAGAAGATGGCTCAGTATGCCCGGGGCGAAGAGAGATCGTCGCGTAGGAGCCGACGAGGCTACGGCAGGGCGAAGGGATCCACCGACCGCGATGGTGCAGGAGACCATGGCGCTTGGCACCAGCATCCGCGTCCCGACCGGTACCAGCGAAGTGGTTCGAGTTCTAGCTCGAACTCTAAGTCTCGGTCGGGGTCTCAATCAGGATCAAGAAGCAATTCGCTTGTGGGAGGAGTCGGTGAAGCACAGCGTGGTAGGACAGAGGCCAGCCCCCAAGGCGAACGACAGCTTCAGAACCACCAGGAGGTGCCTATTTTCTTCATTCAGGCCCCCGACGCATCGCACGCGCCCACGTCGAGGCGACCTGGATGACGGAAGTGCTGACGTTCTTCACCTCCAGCCCATCGTCTGAGCGGGTCGGCGGGCGAATTTGCGCAACATGACCACCTTTCTTGGGCCTTGCAGGCTAGCTGACGGAGAAGCTTCGAGGCTATGGATGTGAGCGAAGCACGGTCTCATATTTATGATGATATATAAATATAAGCTTCGATATTTATGACCATGGCCATCATGTTTCAACTCTAATTGGTGCGAGGCGTGATGCATATTGGCCAGCCGTGACCAGTGACCACAGTACCAGATTTCCCAGCCCTGGCAGCCCTCCCCATGCACACGGCTCCTCGCACACCGACATGCCTTGACAGGGTCCAAATCCTACAGCCCACATCCCTGCACGTCAGCTGCCGGAACCTGATCGTCTCTCGTCCCGCAAGGTTCGGCCCGGTGTGCTTGGAAACGCTGGCGGCCTGCAGCAAACGTGCCGGGTAAGGCGCAAGTGCTGCAGCCCGTCAGCACCAGTCTGGTCAGTGAGGCCAGGCAGGTCAGCACCATCGTATCACCATACAATCCGAGTAAGGACTTACACTCTAACGCAGTAGCAGGACTGCGTGACCGCTTAGCGCCGCGACATTCAGGCACTTTTGTGCAGTGAGTTAATTGGAGAAACTCCACGCACCGAGGCGGGTCAAAGCGAGCAGCGTGCCTTGTGCTGCGAGTCAGCGGGCAATCTCCAATTTCCCATCGTTCTCGTTCCTGTTTCCCTCTCGCTCTCGAGTTCAAGAACAACGCTCTCCAAAACTATTACTTGGCAACCATCACCATCACCACCGCAGCTAACGTCCGTTCTGGGCAGTGCACAGGAAAATTGAAATTAGTGTTCATCGTCTCTTGTAACCTCTCGCCACAATGCACACCACCTGCATTCAGTAGGTGCCCTAGACAATACCCACTGTGAACATGCGAGCACATGTTCCGGACACAGTACGAGGTACCTACAAGGCAGAAGGCACAGTAGCTCACACCACTCAGGTCGAGCTTAAAAACCTAACAGTACCTATCGCCACCGCGCCGCTCACCACCTGCATGAACGAGGCTGACGAAACTGGCCAACCTGTTTTGGTACCTCGGCAGCTAATATGCCGACAAACGCACAGCGATGCTTGGACTGGATGCTCTCGCAAACACTGTGTCCGAACTTTGCGGTCAGCTAGCTCGTGCAAGGTGCGTCCGAGGTATGTATGTACACAGTAGTCTGTACGAGTAGGTGGCGAGGATTCGGGACCGACGCCACATCATGTCCTTGTTCCACTGAGCGCTTGATCTACTGTAGCTACAGCATCTAGCTCTATCCACGAGATAGACGTGTCTGTTATTGTTCGGCCGCATGATTGCTTACGGAGCACGAGTTCATGTTCATCGATCACCTTTTCATTCATACTTCGTACTTGCCTTGGGCATCAATGGGGGCAATCATTTGTGCCAAACCGAGCTGTGAACCAATCAATGCAGGACAGTACGTGGTCGGGAACTTTTGCCTCGGCTGCGTAGCAAGCTTTGACTTTGACTGCACTTTCACTTCACCTTGACTTTAATTTTCACTTTTCACTTTCAGTTTCACCTTCAGTTTCACCTCACACCCACATACACATCCACATCCATCCTGGCTTTTGCCTTTAAGTTGATGCCAGCGGGACTGTAATAATGCGCAGTTGTGCAAAGTATGCTCTAGAGTCCGTGTGTGCTCGAAGCCACAAGGATATCTGTACACACTAGTCTGATATTTCGCCATTTGCTTTTCAACCCTGAGCATACCTGATGCTGCATCCTGTATTCTCCATACGCAACGTATGTACTCTACCTCTCCACTTCCACTCCCGGACCTCGTACTCGTTCCGGAAGGGAAAACAGTCCCGTGCCACAGGCCGTTCGCTTGGCGAAGCGACTAGGGCGACGTGCAGAGGACCCGTAATATGGAGCACCACAACGCAAGGAAGAAGGATGGTGGGCAGGACTGCATGCCATGGCTATACAAATTCCCAGCCAGTTGGTCCACGTCACGAACCCTTTTATCCTAACTTCGTTAGGACGAACACTTGATCCTAAGTTTTCAAACTCGTAGGGTTCACGCTTCGACAGCTCGGCCCGGTCTCCCCTCCACAAGCTCACTGTGTGCATACTGCAGTACTCTGCATACTGGAAACAAGACCTCTGACTCCCACCGCAATGCGTCGCCTGTCAACACCACTACCGGGAACGACTCTCGTTCTCTGACGAACCATTCTGCGTCCCACACTCTATCATGCACTCTATTCACAGCACCATTTGCCCAGGAGAATAGTTCGGAGTAGTGCTCAGGTCCCCGCCGAGGCTCCCTGTAGACAGTACATTAGAACTTGGAATCCCCACCCTGGTGGTCTGTACGCTTTTGGTATTTGGTGTTGGGACTTAGAGAACCTTCACACGACCCCATACACAGCACTACAGCACGCCCATTATGTCTTGTCTGCGGCCAGGACCCAGTCCACCGCGGCAAGACGGCAACGCTCTATCCGTTTCCTTCCGGTCCCGGACACGAGCACAAGGACCGGTTATGCACTGGGTGAATTTATTCGGAGGATTTAGGTATTTATGTCCCGTCCATGTCTGCCGTGCCTGTCCCGAGCCCAGCAAACCCTGCATACAGTTGCCCATGTCTGCCAGGCACAAGAGTGAGGGATCCCCTGTTTTGAAACTGATGTAAGGTGAAGAGAGACATGATGCAGCAGGACAAGGGCAAGCCACCTCAAATACCATGCATGAACGGACTACACAGTGCCAAGATTGGCTCGAAAGTTGAACCTCGGACTCCACCAACACCTACATCCACACTCGCTCCCACGTTGAAAACCACGTTCACACGCAGCTGCTTCCAGGTGGAATACTGTGTGTACTGTGTACAGTATGTATGCGTGCCCGACAAACCGCACAAGGTTCAGTCAGGGTCCACGTTCGAAGCAACGTACGCAGGCACCACGGTGCGTGATAAAGTTCACTGACTCAGCCGATGCCTTATACGCCAAACGGAAGGTGGAACGGTGGAAGGTGGAAGGTGAAAGTTACGGTAAGAGAATTATTCCCTTCCGAAGGTCTCGAACGCTCAAGGCACCACCGCCCACCCACCACACCAGCATACCATCGGTGGACGTATTGGAACTGGATTGGGGCGCCCTAGGAGTCGGAACTGCAGTGGAAACCAGGGCGAACCGGACAATCAGAACATCCGGGTTTTGAACGCTCGAGCAGCATCTCTGCTGGATCCGCGTTTCTAGATAATTCCCGATGCCCAATTCCATGCAGTTCCCACCGCCAACATGGTGAAATGGAAACCCAATATCAATAGTGCTCCACAGTCTCGTGTCCGAAGGGCCGGGCTAACCGGTAATAATAACGCAAAACTTGAGCGGCAGTTCGGAGCCCTTATACTTGTATAGTCCGCAGCAGATGAAATAACCAACCTTTCAAGTTTACACTCTAACCAACTGTATTGCATGATGGGGTGACATTTTGTGGACGCCTGGAAGGCTGGCTTTGGTCGGCAGGTTTGACCGCGCAGGGTACCGTACGAGTTATGTACTGTGCCCGAGACATGAACATGACATGTGCGTCCGGGGCGCTGGTGTGCCGGAAAATCTTTTCCTCCCTCCACAGACGTGCGGTGTGCGGTGTGCGGTGTGCGTTATGTACCTCGTACCTCGTACTCGGTACTCGGTATGACTCCCAGCGAACCGAGGATGCGAGTCCGAGTGGACAGCCACGCAGCCCATTCGAGTCAGGCTCGGGCCCGCAGATGCCAAGCAGGGCGGCAGCGTGGGGTGGGTGGAGGCTCGGTTTGTGGTGAATTGGCAAAGGCCGCGCGCTCGACCGATTGACCGCCCTGTTGCACGACAAAGGTCCTGCAACTCTACCAGTACGCAGTATAGCGAGATTGCGGCAGTGTCCAAGTGGTATCAGAGCCTATGTACCTATTGTTCTGGACGCTAATTGGACGCCAATCGATCGCGGTCACCTGTAAAAGAACCAAAAAAAACCCCCCACAAATATTGGGGCATCGCTTGTCCGAGTGCGTGCACCACCACGTATACGGGGTATATGCAGTGTGTACCTATGTAGTATGAGATGTAGCGGTATGACCTACCTCGCCCTCGCGTCCACTACAGGAAAGACCACAGCGCGCAAAAATCATACTGGGGGACAAGCTCGCTATCAGCCAGTCCAGTCCGACTTTTGGAATATTGCAGTGTGGTGGTGCGCGCACTCGGCAACGTTGCCCCCAATTTTTGGCTTTTTACGGGTGACTGCTCCGTACGGAGTACTATTGCAAAGTATGGTCTATCACGCGTGAAGCTGTCGGCATACAAGTTCGACACTTCTCCTGAGCCATCTGTAATGAACTACATCTGTTTACGGTCATAGGTCTCATAGTCATTGGAAGCTAAGCTGTGTGTTGATTTCTCTACTTTCTGCGCGAATGAATCCATATTCCATGCTGCTTGGCCCCTTTGTTTTGACCATTTCCCAGTTGACGGTCTCGGCATCATCAACAAGCAGGCACCCATGGGCGGATTTCCTTCCAGCCAAACCCGACTCCTTCGTAGTCACGAAGCAACTTGGCGCCTGATGACCCTCTGGGTCGATTCAAATTGTGGCAATGAAAGGAGCGGTGCTCAGCTATGCCCCCGGGCCAAGCAGGCCCGTTTTCAATCGTTCGTGAAAAGCGTAGTGTTTCAGTTCGTGAAGTGAGAATGACATGCCCATGACCCACCCCGTCGCGCAGCTCGTGCGTCCATTCCTTTTGCAAGTTTGAGCTCACTATCCATCGAGCCATGACTATGGCGACCCGATGTTCACCTCTTCGTACCGACTTTCCCGGAGATGTCTTGTGCGGCCGTGGCTGTTCCTTGGGACCCCGGAATTGCAACGACATCAAGACAGGTGGAAAGCACCCTGCCCTTCCCGGATGGCCACAAACAATCTTTTCTTGAGCACATCTTGCGTCGTGTAGTCCGGAAGCTTGAGATAGTTGACGCAAGTCATGACACTCGGCAGATAGTCGTCCGACGTGTAAGGAGGCTCACTCGGTTTGCAGACGACGGTGAACATGGGAGTCAGACTCTTGAACCCTCCGATTGGAAGCTTCGGGCTGCCTGTGACAAACTGGAGGAAATCGCGGCGCTGTGAAAGACTGAGTTCCGACATTGTTTGCAGTAGATTCTTGACACTCTTGCTGTCCATGTTGAAGCCGTGATCGGCTTTGACCGAATCCATCAACGTCTCGATACTCCAGTCCTCTTGCGTGCGGCCAAATAGCATGACTAGCTCGTCGGGCGTAAAGGCTCTCAAGGACGAGTAGGAGAAGACTTGAGAAAACCCGGTCTGGAATGCTTCAATCTGGGGCCGAACGCCGCTTCCAAGGCTCAGGTCGAGCACTCGATCAATGTACTGCTGGACGTTGTCTAGATTGACCGTCACGTTCGAGCCTTCTGATATCAGCTCAATATCGGGATAGCCTGGGAGTGTGAAGTCAAGGGCGAGATCCTCAATTTTGGCACCATGGATGTTCAGGTTCTGCATTGCTTCTGCTTTCTCTTCCTCCGACATGGACGAGTCGAGTTCGATCTTGGCCTTCGCTTTGACGATGTGCTGGAGCTGAGAAAGAGAGTTGGCAAGATCCTGGTCGATGGTGCGCAACAGGCCAATGGAAGGAACAGCATTTGTGATGCCGCCTATCTTGAAGAAGGTCGGGCTGAAGGTGATATCAATGATGCGAGAGTCGAGCATCGAGCGAGCCACGAATTTTCCAAGCGTCTTGAACAACAACGAGAGCTTCTTGCCTGCTTCTTTGCCGCCCTCTTCCGGACTCGTAGGGATTGGAAAGAGTCCATTTTTCCCAACGGCGAATTGATCCTTGTCTGCAGAATCATTTTCGCGCCACATCTTCAGTTTCTTCTTGGAGAATTCTTTGGACACGCTCGAGTAGAATTCGAGGGTCGGGCCCAGACCCGTCCCAACCTCTTCAAAGTATTCGACCTCGAGCACACTTGGCGACGCACCATACATGTCCATGACCTTCATGGCACTCTCCAGGATACGGTGACGTGATATGCGCACCTTCTGCCGCTGGGGTCTACCCAGCATGGGTCTGTCATCTCTCCGTCGATCGCGGCGATCATCATTTTCGGATTGATTGTTCTGCCATCGGACCATCGAGCGCGAGTACCCGAAAGAGGTCGATTGCAGGAACAAGTGTCGGGTTTCAAAGGGAAACAGGAATGGGAACGACCGAGCCAGGTCCTCACTCCAGTCCGGCAAGCAGTTACTAGCTACAATAAGTGGTTCCTCCAATTGACGGTTCATCTTGGCGGTCAATTTGGTGTTGATGAATGACGCCAGAGGCTCGGCATAAAGCTTCAGTCCGGACTGTCCAGTTGTCTCTCGTATCTCATCGAGATTCGCGTTCAAGTCGTGCAAGATCCCGAGCAGAGTTAGTATTTTGGACGTGATGGGGTGACCTTCGAGTGACGCTGGAAGCGCATTCTGAGAACCTCGCTTCTCTGTCGCGCCAACAGGAGCCAAGCTCGAAGGCGCAGGTGGCGGGCCTCGGACTTTTCTGAATTTGACTGTATGGACGCCTGACCAGACGCTCCGTGATGAGAGATCCTGCGGCTGATCACGGTTGTGGTGGACGGCGCGGTAGATGGTCGTGTTATTCGGGATGATTTTTCCGTCGATGCTGAACTCGATGTGCCAGTCTTGAGGCACAGCTGCAAGCGCTTGGGCGTATGAAGGACGACCACCCGCAGTAACTGGCGAGGGTCCAGGAGACTGTCCTGAAGATGGTGGTCGAGCACTTGGGGGAATAGGTGTCCCTGGCTGAGGAGTTGCAACTCTGGTCCCATCCTCTTTTCGAGCCGTCACCTTGCCAGTAGACCCAATCTCCATGTTCACAGCGCCGGGTTCGGGCATTTCTTCATCCGACATGTCTTCCTCGAGTCCATCGACGAAAGCGTCCAGAGCTCCAACGCCCTCAGGGTCGTCGCCCTCATCATCTTCAAGCACCTTTTCGTCTGCGCATTCGAGTTGGTGTTGCGTTTCTCCGGGACTGGACTCTGGTGGTGGTGCGGATGGCTGATCTGCAGATAAAGCTTGATCGCGTCGATTTGACCGCTTCCGCTCCGTCTTTTCCCTTGGCTTCTTTTCGGCGGGAGTCTGACGCTCTTGAGACCGTCGTTTCGTTTGAGACGGAGGGCGTGACTCTACCTTAGCCGGCGTAGCTGGAGAACCAAGTTCTTGGCCAAGCGGGGAGAGAAGGCCTGATTCGGCGGCACCAGACAAGTGCGCAAGGCGGGCATTGGCGATCTGTTGCAGCATATCCCGACGGCGCTGCGCCGATGACGGTGGGCGCTCTGACAGGGTGATTCGAGGCCGCAGGTAGTCATCAAGCGCTTTGAAGGTTGCGATGGCGTGAATCGACACTATCATGTCGCGGTAGGTCAAAGGGATGTCACTGTCGGAGTCTGCTGTCAGCTTTAGGCGGATCTGACGCGACAGCATAGACGTGGAGCTGCTCCGACTGCTCTCCGAAGCGTTGTTGTTGACGGTCAGGACCTCAAAGTGTTCCGCGCGGCTAAGTAAATCCTGAAGCTTCTGTATGAGGACGCTGAATGGTGTTACTGCAGACGTCGCGGATGTTGTCTTGGTGTTGCTTCGATAGGTTGTTTCCATAAAGGCGGAGACCAGGTTAGCTCTAGCTACGCCAATGTTGGACGAAGGTCCGTCAGACAAGACTTGTACCAGGACACGGATGATGCCCGAGTCTAACAATTCTGAACTTGTTATGCTCTCCAGAGCGTCTTCGTCAAAGTAACTGGCAAGGCGTTGAAAGAGCTTGTTGCCAGCTTCATTTGGGTTTGGCTGACGGTAGAAGACTTCAATGTCGGTCGCAAGCTTGTGCAGGTCGTTTCGAATGTTGGCTGCCTTTTCCTTCATCTCTTTACCCTTGGCCGTGTCATACCTGGCCAGGAAATTCTTCGCTCGCATGATGACCAAGTCAGAAACGCCAGCGATGGCAAGAGGCGACGGAATATCTTCATCATCGGAGGAGTCTGAACTTTGGGAGCCGTCCGTAGCATCATGGAGGCGTCGAGCAGCAAGGTCCTCGTTGTCTCTCTCGTCATCGTCATCGTCATCATCTGGATCGCCATATTCATCATCCTCGCCATCGTCGTCATTGTGTTCTCCGTCGTCGTCATTTTCGTGTTGACTGGTCCCCAGCTTCGCCTGGATGCCGGCACTTCCTGCGACAGCATTGGCATCATCAGCATCAGTGCTTTTGGGTGGCTTTGAGTCCACCGCGAGGGGTCGGTCAGCGAGCTTCTTAATCTCGCCAATGACACCTTCGCGATGGAACTGATACTGATAGATGTCCTCAAGTCTCTCAAAGAGCAGCTCCGAAGCCTGCAAGGCGAAAACTACAAGGCTTGGGTGATCTTCTTGAGATAGGATCGATGCGAGAAATGACGCATATGGCACTGGTCGTAGTGCCTCCTCGACGACATTCGTCTCCAGGTTGGACAGGATTTTGAGCTGAGCAATAAGCACCTTCTGGCGGACACTCAGGTTGACAGTGCTTGAATAAGCATCGGTCAACGTGGGCAGGAGGATGGTCGCAAAGCGGCGTGTCTCTTGCTTGCAGTCTGCCAAGGCTTCAAGTCTCTTCTCTGTTTTTGACTGCTGGTCAGAAGGTTGGCCGTCTTCATCCGACATGTAATCATCCACATCGTCGTAAACTTCGGAGCCTGACTCGCTGGAGAGCTTCGGGCGCGGTAGAAGTTCGCAAATAACATTCAAGGTCTCGTATACCTGCTCTCTCGGTCTGTGGATCAGAGCTTGCATGATGACAACACTGTCAATCTTTGAGGCATCGTCGTCACTCTCGCTCGGAGGGGACACGCCAGTAAGAATCTGGTACAAGGTGTCCACGACGTTCATTTTCAACAGATCTCCGGAAAGCTGAGGGCTTGCTCGCGCCACTATTGCGAGCACGCGCAGAAATTCCGTGTGAATGTTCGCCCCGATGAGGTTGGTGGTGCCTGGCAACAGAAGTCCCAGAACTGCTCGCAGTAAAGGGGGGTCCACCAACTGCTCCAGCTTGTCCGGGCTATGCTTGAAACTATCGATGACTCGGGTGACGCATAGACAGCCTTGTTCGACGACTTTTTGATCGTGGCTCGACAAGACGTTGAGCAGGATCGGCATAACGTCTCGAATGACCGGGAAGGAATCGTGAGGGATGTTACGACAGCAGTTTGCCGCGGTAGTGACGGCGGTTCGCTGAGTGCCGGTAGCAAAGAAGTCAAGAAATTGAAGACATGCAGTCAAACCTCCCTCGCGGACGATTGATGCCGGGAAATCGATTGAGACTTTAGACAACGTGCTCAAGGCCTGCTCGGCGACGTCGATGTACTGAATATCAAGCAGCTTTTGACAGAGTACTGGTACAGCCCCTCCGTAGACCACATTGGCCACAGAGCCTCGTAAAGCCTCCATCAGATTGGCAATACAACGGCAAGCCAGAAGCATCATCTCCGGGTTCTCCTCGCCGGTAATGGGATTCGGCTGCATCAAAGCCACGAGTTCTTTGACATAAGGATCTGGTGAAAATTGACCCGAGAGATTATCTTCATTCGAGACCAGCAAGAGGTTCGAGAGCTCTTCGAGAGCCACCATCTGCATGGTTGGATTGTCCGATTGCCGGAGGCTGTTTAGGATATCTCGGAGTCTCGAAGACATGCCGCTCATCATCCCACTCAAGGCTCTTAGGGTGCTTGATAGCCCTGACGGCGGGCCGCGGCCAGAGCCGAAAAGGGCTGCGGAAAAAGGATCTGGGCCATCATCGTCATCCATGCCGCTGTGATCGTCTCCGTCGTTGCTGTCACTGTTCGAACGATCAGGGGCAGGAGAAGTGTCATTCTCTTCTTTAGCAGGCTTCTCGTTCTCGTGTTCTTCGTCCCTCATGTGAACATCCTGGTCTTTCTTGCCCAAACGTTTCCTCTGGCGACGTGGTTGAGGAGTCTGCGATTGTGCGGATATTTCTGTCGAGGCTATCAGCGAAGGAGAAACTCCGCCTTGAGACTGTAAACTACCTTGTGTCTTGTTACCTCTGCTAGACTGGCGTCGGGAGCCTGATTTTGCTGCCAACGGCTTCTCGGATTCTTCGTGGTACTTGGACGATGAACTAATGCAATTAGCCGATGTTATTCGTAGCTTGCACTCTCTGAAGACATACGCATTATTAGACATTGCCGGTTCTTTCTGGCCGCTGCGTCTTCGAGTCGATCGAGCCGCAGGTTGCGGAGCTGTTGGCTCGTTCTGCGGCGGCTCGGCCAATTTCTGTCTCTTGCCGCCACGGGTCGAGGGAGGGCTCTTCTCTTCTGGGTCGTCGGTAGGGTTAGAGGCACGACGGCTCGGGGCTTTCCGCTTTCTCGAGGTTGCGGCAGGAGGATTGGGTATCGAAACCGATGGCGATGATTGCAGGGGAGCAAGAGGTGTTGAAGTGGCGGGGACGCCAGACTCTGCAGCGAGCCTCGCAGAGGAACGAGTGACTCTGCGGGACATGAGCAATGGTTCTCATCAGGCAATGCGGACGACGTGATAATATCAGTGGTAGGAAATGAGGGAAGGAGGATGGAGTGGTGGCACTAAAGTTTGTGCAGTTCAACCTGAGGTGTCCTTCAGGTTGTGTTGAGGCCCGAGGCGACAACAAGGCGGAGAAATGACTTTGAGCCAAGCACAAGGCAGAAATGATGAATGAAACAGGAAAGGCAGTAGTACCTGGATCTCTGCGAGGAGGGTGAATCATGCGGTTGCGAGGAAGTCGCGGTGTTGGTTGCAGAGGCCGGTCGGTGATTAGAGGCAAGAGTCGCAGCACGCTCGTTGATGTGATTTAAATGTGAATTGCGTGCAGGTTGCGGATGTGCCATGTTAACCCGCCATCTGCAGCGGGGGGTATCTAAAGGTGATCAGATGGGAAATGAATGTACAGATACCAGATGCGTGAAATCAGATACGCCGTCTTGACGTCTGGTCATGGGAGTAACAGAGGATGAGTTTGGGGAGCCATGCGTTGGACAGATGCTCGACGACGTCGAACCCGCAGCCGTAGCCGTTGGCCCAAGAGTGGAACGCCATGCCTACCTAGGTAAGGGGATTTCGGGTCTCCCTCCCTAATCACGGGCACGTCAGAGTATTAAAGGCAGCAAAATCCCCCTCTTCAATCATGAACAGCCGCCCCCAGTGGCTCATGTGTAAGAGCCTCACCGACTGGCCTTTGACTGCGACGTCGCTGGGTTGCTGCTTCCCCGCTACATTCGAGACGATTCTCACCAGCCCTTGTTCGTGCCAAAGACCTTTCGTGATGCTCTCCGCAGAATCCAATTCTCTGCAGCATCCGTGGTCATGATGTGGTTTCCTTGCATCTTTACACAGTAAACGTAGGAGGCATGTGTTGTGGCATGCACCAGTAACTCACCACGTGAATGAGGCCGCGATAGTTCTCGAGGTCCGTCATGCATATGCATGCAGCAACTCGACAACATGCGAACAGTTGTTGGCGCACCGTGATGGGTAAGCTGCAGCGGCGAGCCTTGCCTTGCCTTTGCCTGACATGACTGCCTGCTGTGCAGGACTGGTCGTGAGTCCGTTCTGCGGCCACCACGGCTGCAGCGTTGATGACGCCAGATCGGAAAATATAAGGTGTCACAAATGCCCTGGGTCCCTGTGTTGTCATAAATGAAGACGAATGGAGAGCTGCAGGGCGGCCACGATTTGCGGTTTTCTTTCAATGACCGATAAGCAGAGGTGGATTCATCGCCGTGATTCTGCTAAGAGAAACTGCCGGCTGAAGAGGCGGGCAAGCAGATCGTCCCTACACACGACACCGTACGCAATGCAACAATGAGGCGTCTGAGCTTCTTAAAAGCCAGGACTCCTGCTGCTCCTGCTGACTAGGTGCTGTAAGAATTAATTCCCCTTCCTATCCCATTTGCATCGTACCGACTCCTGGTATCACAGTCTCGATCTTCCTGTTTTTCTTCTTTCCCCACTCGACAAATCCGGGCGTTGCCTTTTCCGGTTGGCGACGAAGCGAAAGTCCCGGTTTATCCAGAATTACTCACCCTCTCCGGCTGTTTGAGGCTTCCAGACGACTGCCGCCGACGGTCGCCTGCCGGAGAATCGAGCGTGGCTTTCCACTTCTCCAACGCGCCGCGAGAGCCTAAGGGACCTTGACCCAAGCCCGCCTCGTGTCGGCTTTTTCTCCTCCACTCCGCACAGCTGAACGGATATACCTGCCTCGCCCCCAAAACCAACTCTCTCAGCGTGGGCGATGAGGCCCTGATGCTGGATCGTTCCTACAATCTGCTCCCTCCGTCCACCTCAGTCAGATCCTGTCTCCTACGCAGGACTTTCGCAACCAGAGTCGGTCTTCAACGCCGGCAAGGCGCCGTTGCCCCGCCTTACGCCTTGTCCATTTCCACCCATAATACCCCCCTTGACAAATCACTGTTATCCTCGGCCATCCTTCTGCCTGCCTCTCATTCCTCCCGAGCTGTGAAGAAGGTCAATTACACCCTGACGCAGACCAGATCGACCGTCCTCCAAGCAATCACCGGTGACGGCGACACGATGGACGAATATCACTTTCCAGAGTCTCGCCTCAAGAAAAAGATGGACGACCCGGAGAAGACGCCTCTTTTGCTGATAGCTTGTGGCTCTTTCTCCCCCATAACTTTTCTACATCTTCGCATGTTCGTCATGGCCGCAGACTACGCCAAACACAACACCGACTATGAAATGGTGGGCGGCTACCTGTCGCCGGTATCGGACGCATACAAGAAGCAAGGCTTAGCCCCAGCAGAACACAGGTATATCTCGTATACTCTTCACGGCGGAGTTCCAGGCTAATTCTTCCATCACAGAGTTGCAATGTGCCAGTTAGCAATTGATAAAGCCTCCAACTGGCTAATGGTTGACTCCTGGGAAGCCGAGAAGAAAGACTACACAGCCACGGCCAAGGTGCTCGACCATTTCGACCATGAGATCAACGTGGTCCGAAAGGGCATCGACTGTGGCAACGGCACACGCAAGCAAGTCAAGATTTCTCTTCTTGCCGGAGCGGATTTGATCCAAACCATGTCAACCCCAGGTGTTTGGAGTGAGAAAGATCTCGACCACATTCTCGGGAGGTACGGCACCTTTATCATCGAGCGGTCCGGCACCGACATCGACGAAGCCCTGGCAAGCTTACAGAACTATCGTGAGAATATTCACGTGATCCAGCAACTCATCCAGAATGACGTCAGCAGCACGAAGATCAGGCTGTTCCTGCGACGAGGCATGAGTGTGCAGTACTTGATCCCGGCCCCAGTTGTAGAGTACATCGAGCAGAATCGCCTCTATAGAGACGACGCCCGCTCGGCCAGCAACGCCTCCATACACCCACCGGACAGCCACAAGGGCAAAGCCAAGGAAGCATCATCTGCAGAGCCATCGTGAATCTTGGACGTCCGCCAGATTGAACATCGTGTCTGACACTCGCCTGGCCTAGCTTGCTTCCGCCGCTAGTATTGTCCGAGGCTTCATGAACAGCGACCTACTTCCGATGCCCGCCCACCATGCATCCAGCACTTGACAAGAATAGAGAGGAGCACCCTTCAGAAAAAACAAGCGATACAGCCGTCGGAGTTCAGTTTAGGGGTTCTATATCGCGTCAGCGCAGCAGTGTATTAGTCCAACTCTGAGTTCGATGCGCGTTGACATGTCGTCCAGCGTGGGGGCCGCCAGCGATGTTATACTCAAGAGACGAAAAGTTTGGGCGCTGCCGTTACAGGGAGCGCGGGTGGTAGACGCGAGCACGACAGAAAGCTCGCGGAGGATATTTGTGCGTAGAGAGAAACAGCACAGACTACAAAGCCGCCCCGAAGCATACAGTGCCTTCGAGTCAGCGCGGGGACGCACAGAGCCCAGAAAGCAGACGGCGGCTAGATACAGCACAATATAAAGACTCCACGCCATAAATGACGTGCCATCCGTGATATTCTGGATACAAAAGGATAGACGATCCGATGAGTCACTGGGTCCATAAGCCGAAGAATGTACAATCAAGGTGTCTGAGAAAATCAACATGGCCGCGCCAGCTCTGATCCTTTCTTTTTGCCACAGGTCCAGCCCACCCACTGTCTACCTTGTCCACCTGTTTCTCTGCGTGTCCTAGAAGATTTGGAGGCCGATGTCGACAGGATAGTCTCTGTGTGGCGCAAATGGCCTACCCTAGCGCACTGGTCATCGTTGCGTTGCGGCACTCTTCCCCCAGTCCACGGCTTGCGTCTGGTCTTTCACCGCGTGCGCTTCGGGCTGACATACGTCGCACCTTCGATCTCCGTCGCTCCCTTCAATCACCTTCCTTCCTCCCCCCTTCTGCGTCCCTAACTCCAACTCGCTCCCGCTGCCAACCCTTCCGAGCCCGCCCGAGCGGCCACCTGGTTTCCGCCCACACCGGGCCTATCGCGCGCCCAGTCACGCAACTCGTCCCTATCCTTCCCGGTGTACTGAAGCACGTCCTCGTCGCTTGGCCCCGCGCCTCGCTTGGCCGCCTGGTAGGACGCGTATTTCTGCCCGAGCCAGGAACCCTTGCGCTCTGACTTGGGGGGTTCGTGGACGTCCTGCTGGTGTTGGGTGTTCAAGTCTAGGCGGGTGCGGTGATCTTGATTCAGAGGATCAGCAGGGTCGTTTGCCCTGGCGAATGCGTCTTTGGCGTCGCGGGATGTCGGATCGTTCGAGTCCTGGTTATCGCGGAGGTCCATATTCGCCGACCGCTGCTGCGGGTTGGAGTTGGAGGTGTCGTTGTCCCAGCCGTCCCCGTCGAGGGTCTGATATGGTTTCAATGCCGTGTCGGGGGCGGCTTGCGCGGCGGTCGAGCCAGCTCCGGCGTTCTCGTGAGGAAATCCTGCTGATGAACCCGGGTTCAAGTCCGGTCGATCGGGCGCCAGATCATTGTTCAGAAACTGCTGCTGCCGTTGTTCGGTTTCGTAGCCGCCGGCTTGCTTTTCTGCCGACAAGTCACGCGACTCTTCTCGGACTGGAGGGGGCTTTTCGTGTGGTGCATATTCCGTCAAGCGCCGCGCGTGGCCGTCTTGCTCGTAGTCGACGTCTGAAAAATTGGTCCTCACCTTTTTCATCGGTTGGACCGATGAATTTGACGTTGTGGTGTTGACCGGTTGGCTGTTGAGGTCAGGGATATCGTCCCCTTTGAGGCGTGAAGAGCCACAGCCCATTGTTGGCTGCCGAGGCTTAGAGCGAGACGGATATTATGGAGTGTTTTGCTGCTTCGACTCGCGACGTGGTCGCCCGGCGCGCAATATGATTGAGAAAAGTGAATGTTTGGTGGTAGGATCGGTATCTCCGGCTGGACCGACTCCAGTCCTTGGGGTGGTGCAGCTTTCGGTCTTGATGTCGCGGTTAACCCAAGGCAATACGGAGTGTGTGGATCAAGACACTCGCACGAGACTTGATGAGAGCGACGACGACGCGGCACAAGTCGCCACAAAAGCAAATCCGACCAGTCTGGACAGAAGCAAGTAGGTAGCACTGTGACAGCAAGCTCTAAGTATAGATGAAAGCTGAGAGTCTGCCGTCAGTCGCCGAAGCGGCATAGCCACACAGGCCATCTAATAGCCAGATCAGAATCGGTAGCTTCGGGGTCGGACGAGCACAACGTGACGCTGACGTCCGGGCGGTCTCCTGCCCACTGTGCACCGGATCCACGGTTGGCGCCACCAGACATTGGGAAGCTTGCGACATTCTGGAGGTGGAGCTGTGGGGTTATTACTCCGTACTGGCAGTTACGCCTGTTTTAGCCGAGCTCTCGTGTGCTGCGATGCAAGGGCACAAGCAGTTGCGGTTGGTGCTTGGGTGACGTTAACATCCAGATTTCCTTTCAAGGACGCGCAGCAGGGGTTGTTGCGTGCCTGAGCCGCAAATACGATTTGGACAGTGCAAGAGGTCGAACCCACGTTCAATCTATATATGGCAGCTGCCGAACTTCTTACTCACTTGAGCGATTTCATCGCGGTATAGGGAAAAGGTAAGCGCCAGAAATATTCTAAGTGGCAAATGCGGACCGTCTATTCCCGCTCATGATCCAATGTTCCCTATAGTACATTGTGTTGGTACGGACCAGTGCCTGAGTGGCGATGAGCCCTGGAAGGCGTGGGTAGCGAGTAAAGACTGGCTTTTATCACCTGCAGGCGCTCGATCCCACCCGTGCTGAAAAACGACGAGCTGCGGCGCACGTGTCGTCAAGAGTTCCCAAGAGCATCGCAGGTCGACAAGTCGACGGGGGTGAAACGAACGCCCTATGGTGGCCTCGGGGGGTGTGGTAGAGATAACATCTCTGGACCTGGTGGGTGCAGATGAGCTAGACAGTTCGACACCCATTGTGCTGCAAATAGAGCTCGAGAGCGGTACATGTCCGTCGCCAGACTTCCTCGTCCGGCTGGCGTGATCAGATGGACTCACTGGAGTGAGACGACTTGGCCATTCGGCAGATCAGAGGGGCTTCACTCCTCGATGTATGCTTGCGATGCCTCCTGTCAGATTCTCGTAGCCTTTACCCGGCGCAATGAAGCCAGCAGCTTCAATCATGGCTTTGAATTCTTCTTGCGTAGGAAACCGTTCGATACTCTCCACGAGATATTGGTAGCTGTCCCGGTCTCCGGCGACCAGCTGCCCTATCAAAGGAATGGCGCCGAAGCTCCACCTCTTGTATACAGCATTGAATAACGAGCTGTTGACATGGCTGAACTCGAGACACGCAAACACGCCGCCGGGCTTGAGGATTCTGAAGGCCTCGCGGATAGCTGCATCTTTGTTGGTGAAGTTTCGAATCCCAAATGCGACCGTGTAGAGATCAACCGAGTTCGACGCAATACCGGGCATATGTTCGGCGTTTCCTTGCACAAAAGACAGTCGTCCTGAATTCCAGTACGGAGTTTCCTGAGCTCTCTTTCGCCCTTCAGCCAGCATATCTGGATTAATGTCCGCGATGGTCACTCTCGTTTTGAGATCGAGGTTCACATTCGTCGCGTGGTCAAGCATACGGAATGCAATGTCACCCGTTCCACCAGCCACATCAAGAATGCTCCAGCCTGTCTCGCTGTCCCGGCTGCCCGGGTTGAGGCTGCGGACGAAGTAATCTTTCCAGAGCCGGTGGATTCCCAGGGACATTAGATCGTTCATGGTGTCGTAGGAGGAGGCGACTGAGGAGAAGACGGCGCCAACTGACAGAATTAGCGGTGAAATAAGCGTCGCGGAGAGTGACGCCTACCTCTGGCTTCCTTCTGTGCTTCCGATATCGTCTCGAAGCCAAAGTGAGTTGTCCGCTCGTCTTGACCGGGGAGCTGCTGCGGCCGGACATGGCTTGTTGTCAGCAGCCGTCGTGATGACGGCAGCCGCGACGTTGGACTCGACAGGCTCACAAGCCGTCGGGCGGAGAGACGCAGCATGACCGTGATGTCGGCTTGCTCTCTTACATGTTCAATAGATGGTCGAGAGTTTTCTTGTACATGGTCCCCAAAAGAGGTTTAGCTTGGAGAAGGCGACCATGCAGCCAATAGCGGCAACTTCAGCGGGTCCCTTTCAGCTCTGTTGACCGCGGATAACCGAAGCCCTCTGCTAAGGGTCAAGTACTCGCATTCCTGCTTTCTATTCCTCGTCCATCTTACTACATTGCTTCGACGTGGTCTGTTAAATTTTTCTGTTGAGGGCGGCTTGTCTGGTCTGGGCGGGTCATCATGAAATATCGGGCTGTTCTAAGACCATTGGCAACAGGCTGCAGATACAGGCCTGGAGTCCTGGTACGGGGGCACAGCATACGATGGGCAAGCGATACGTGGTCAACGGGGCCTGCACAAAAGGCAGGATCAGACTCGTGAGTACCTGCTTGATTCTGATCCCCGTGCCTGTCGACCAACTGAATCCTTGTAGTGTTCATTTTCCAGGAGCCCTGAACAGCAAGTTTACCTCGCAGATGAGGTTCCAGAATCCGGCCGAGGAGATGGCCATGCCCACATATCGGATTATGGATGCCGATGGCAACATTGTCGATAATACTAGAGACCCACAATCAGCCTCAGATGCAGAGATCACCCAATGGTATCGGAACATGCTAACTGTGAGCATTATGGATCTGATCATGTTCGATGCGCAACGCCAAGGACGAACCAGCTTTTATATGGTATCGGCTGGTGAGGAAGGCATAGCTGTTGGTTCTGCTTCTGCCTTGACGCCCGAGGACGTGTGCTTTTTACAATATCGCGAGCAAGGCGTCCTTGTGCAGAGGGGTTTCACGCTGAAGGAAATGATGAGTCAGCTTTTTGCGAACAAGGACGACCACGGCAAGGGACGCAATATGCCTGTGCATTATGGCAGTGGTAAGCTTAATGTGCATACGGTTTCGAGTCCCCTAGCGACCCAGATCCCGCAAGCATCTGGAGCAGCATACGCCTTGAAGATGCAGCGCCTCATCAACCCGAACGTCCCTCCCCGGATCGTGGCTTGTTATTTCGGAGAGGGCGCAGCGAGCGAAGGGGATTTCCATGCAGCATTGAACATTGCCGCAACGAAATCATGTCCGGTGGTGTTCGTGTGCCGCAACAACGGTTTCGCGATTTCGACGTCGAGTATTGAGCAGTACAAGGGAGACGGCATCGCCAGTCGTGGATTGGGGTATGGCATTGATACAATTCGAGTTGACGGCAACGACATCTTCGCAGTGAGAGAGGTCATGCTAGAAGCAAGGAAACGCGCCCTCGAGGGCGACTGCAAACCAATCCTTGTGGAAGCCATGAGCTATCGAGTCAGTCATCACAGCACCAGCGACGACAGCTTCGCATATCGAGCCAAGAGGGAAGTCGAAGAGTGGAAACGCAGGGATAACCCCATCACTCGATTGCGCAAGTGGATGGAAAAGAAGGGCCTTTGGGACGAAGACAAGGAGAAGGAAGCAAGAGCGTCAATCCGCAAACAAGTGCTACAAGAGTTCTCGGCTGCAGAGAAGGTCAAGAAGCCGCCCTTACGCGCAATGTTTGAAGATGTCTACGAGGAGATAACACCAGAGGCCCAAGAACAGATGAAGGAGCTCAAGCGGCTGATTGAGAAGTATCCAAAGGAGTACAGCAATGTGTCGCAGTATGAGGGAGGGATCAAGACGCTGGAATGATGGAATGATGCGTACTAGGCAATTTGCCAAAAAAGTGCACCACAAACCATAAGCTCCAATAAGATGGACATCGTGTACTCCGTATTCCATGAATCAAAGGCTGGACCGTTGACGGTGAAACACGTTGCTGATCGAACGTCGATCTTGTGTGAGTAATGCATGACAGGGGTGAAGGGACCTCCTCGAGAAGAGCGCCACGGTGGCTTAACGGGTGCCAAGCCGGAAGGCGCAGGGGTAGCGGGGTTAGCGCCGACCCAGCCACCGTGGCACCCGACAAGCCTGCTCTGAACCTGGTGATCAGGGTCTTTGTGACGAGGCTGACGGTCCGTCGTTGGTTCAGCCTCTTCATTTCTGTCCAATCCTCTCTCTCAAGTCGCCTTTCCTTTGAACAAAGCCGTTTTTCGAGAAAGCGAGCCAATGAGCGAATTTGTCACCGCCTGAATCAAGAGACATTCTCCTTCTTCACCCTGTCGACATCATGAAATCCGCAGCTTCGGTTGCGCGAGCTGACGTCGCGTCGTTAGGCGAGTTACCAGCCTCTTCAGAGACAAGTCACTTTTCTACCCATGGCCACGTTATCTTTCTGCCGCAGCGCTCACTGCTGTTGTCTCCTGTTTATTCAGCACATATCCGCACTGGGGACTCATTGTGTTACTGCCATGCTGCAATCTTGAGTTTCGCCAGTCTTCTTCAGCATCTTCAGCAGCTCGTGCTTCCTGCATTGTTCCGGCGTTGAGTCTTTCATCTTGTACACTATGCACACCACAGTGACGGGCTCAGTGCTCGCCGCATTGGCCCTCTCCTCCCTCCTAGCAACAACAACTGCACAGACATACTCAACGTGCAATCCGCTGCAACAAAGTGAGTTCCCCAGCGCCTGACTCCCTGCGACATGGCTGACTTCTCCCCAGGTGGGTGCCCCGCAGACCCTGCCCTGGGCAGAAGCGTCGATGTCGAGTTCACTTCCGGTTCCTCGAGCGAGTTCATGGCTTCAGGCGCAGTCAGCTACACCTCCGATGGCGCAGCCTTTACTATCTCTCAGCACGGCGACGCTCCCACCCTCTCCTCGAAATGGTATATTATGTTCGGACATGTCGATTTCGTGGTCAAGGCTGCTCCAGGCACAGGAATAGTCAGTGCCGCTATCTTGCAGTCTGACTGCCTGGATGAGATAGACTGGGAATGGGTGGGAGGCGACGACAGTCAGGCCCAAAGCAATTACTTTGGAAAGGGAATCACCACAACGGGATACAACCGAGGAGCCTATCACGGAGCACCCGGCAACCATGACGGATTCCATACCTACAGCATCGATTGGACTGCCGACCAGATTGTTTGGTCCATTGATGGCCAGACTGTTCGAGCGATGACCCAGTCACAAGCTGAAGCCGGCCAGTATCCCCAGACTCCGATGTACGTGAAACTTGGTGCCTGGGCAGGTGGTGACCCGTCCAACCCCGAGGGCACGATCACATGGGCTGGAGGTGTTACCGACTACTCCGCTGGGCCTTTCACCATGTATGTGAGGTCGATACATGTCACCGACTACTCGACCGGCTCCCAGTATTCCTACTCCGGCACCAGCGGCACATGGCAATCCATCAGCTCCAACGGTGGTCAAATCAACGGTCAGGGAAACGGTGCGCAGGTCTCGTCTGATTCAGTACCTGCAGTCACCTCATCGGTGCCCAACAGTGCTCCTCTCGCCTTCGGCAATGGCGGCGACAGCTCATCCGTAACCGCAACTCGGACCGGCTGGCCGTGGTCTGGGACGGCGACAGCGACAGTAGAGAGCGTGGTAAGCTCTTCAACTTCTGGACTGGCAAGTTAGTGGCTTTCCTCTTGTTTCAACTAACGTGGTGATCGTTTACTGACTGTCTTTCAGTCCGCTTCCAGTTCCCCATCCCCATCGCCGTCCTCATCGGCGGTCTTGTCCTCGGCGTCAGCTTCGGCCTCGGCTTCCCCTGAAGTCATTACGTCCTACGACTCGCAAGGGTTTCCGACGCTCGTCACCATCTATCCCACCACTTTGACCGCTCCAATTTGCTACGACGATCGTGGGTTTCCCACCACTTGCACAACAGTGGTTATTCCGTCATCGAACGAGCCCGCATCGACGGCTGTGACCAGCTCTGGATCACCAGATTCAGGAACAGTCGCAGGTCCATCTGGCAATCCGAGCTCTATTTCAACTTCTTCGGGAGCTACACCGGGCTCCACTGCAGCCACCATATCTGGGCCCTCGACGGCGGAGACCACGACCTTTGCCTCATCCACAACCGGTGCCATTGCGTCCATGTCGGAAAATCCTTCGACTGAGGCCCAGTCGACAGCAGCAGCCACCGGCACAGCCGAACTCACTTCCAATGCCTCCCCTAGCCCAACTCCCCAACCAGAAGCCACATCTTCGACGTCTCCTTCATCCACCACCGAGGTCGCTCAGTCGGGTGGCAGCAACACTTCAAGCACCTCTTCCCAGACGGTCATCACATCCAACGGATCCATCCTGACTGTCATCCTCACCTCCCCCACGTACCTCGCCAGCGGCTCGCTCACTCCCACCAGCTCAGGACTCTCGACGACCTCGTCCACCGCACGACCCAGCACGACGTTTTCAACGTCGGGTCCAACATCCAGTAGATCGTCTACTGCTTCTTCCTCGTCTTCGGCTTCATCATCTTCCTCATCTTCAGCCTCTGCCACCACCAGCGGCCCTTCAAGGACGCCTGCAGCGCCGAACAGTGCAGCTCGGCCAACGAGTTCCCTTGCACGGGGAATGATCTCGATGATGATGATGATGATGATGATGGGGACATTCCTCTTGCTTTAGAGAACCGCTGGCATCGGGGGCGTTTGGAGTCCGACGAGGAAACGATTGTGACATTGTGACATTATGATGATACCCCGATAGAGAATGGTAGGATACCTACCAGACGCCAGGACGCGGCAGGATACGCAGCATACGAGAGCAAAACATAGGATAGGATGGGATCGGATACCCCATAGATAAACTTGACTCCGTCCAACGCGACGTGACCCAAGTAATAAACCTAATAACGTTCACTGAACCGCTCTATTCATATCATGCCCTGGCCCGCTCCCTACTCCGTACTGTGTCCATGGACCTCCGAGATTACAATTTACCGCAAATTGGGACCAACGAAGGTCCGATCTTTCTTCAAGGACAAACCCTATCAAGTCGGACGAGACGGTGGTCAGACTGACACGATCGGAGCATGGGCCTTTTGTGGAGGTGGGCAATGAAATCATTCACCACTTACCAGAGACTGGTGTCCATGATGATGAACAATCGATGATACGTACGGGTCTGACAGAGGTATATCCCGTCAAGCCGGTCTTTGACAACCTATTGTTCATACCCAAGATCCCTCTCTTGCAGTAGGAGTCGGTGTCGACTAGAGATCTGTTACGGCCATCGCGGGGAAGTGGTGGCGGGCTTACGATAACTCTACCTTCCGCGCCTCGGGAATCTGGCAAGCAAGATCGATGGCTAGAGAGCACGCTCCCCTATATTCAGATTGTATGCCCATTGTGTCAGGGACTTGGACGTGGCAACGGCAACCATCATGACCCTCGCACACAAAAGCGCGCGGTTTTATCTCTCCTCTCACGCAGCATCGATTGCGATCTTCTCTTCCAACCACCAAATCCCTTCACTGTCTCACCTGGTCCCCTCTCTAGCCTCAGCTACGTGACAAACCACGATATCTTCACATAACCAGCACCATCCCAAGAAGTCAGCAACACCTAGCCCAGAGAATGAAGCCAATATACATTTCGTCGTGCAACAGTGTCTCCCACATTCGAACGCCAAAGCAGTGATGGTGATGGGGATAAAGGGCGTCGAGAACCGAGCCAAGACGGCACATGGGTCATTAGTCAGCGCAGCCCGGGTTGTACGATACACAGAGTACCAGAGCAATATTGTCAAGCTCGTCAGAGTACTTGCAGCCAGCGTCTGTCGACGCCTTCTAGAAAGGCTGGGCTTCAGGGATCTGTCGGTGCAGCGGCAGCACCAATACGAGCGAGAAGCAGCTATCATAGTACGAGGTACGTGTGGCCTTACGGAGTACCCGGTAGAGATTTGTACTCAATATGTTTCAGATCGTCTAGTGGCGATTAACGACCCATTCGAATTGTATCGCCCTCTGGCTGACGGGGTGCGGTCCACCATGACTCGTTACTCGTACGTATGCGCGCTGTGTGACGGTAAGGTCCAGAGGAACCATCACGTCTTATCTTCACCAGAGCAGTAATCCACCGCTCATATCCGTGGCTTTTGGACAGATAGAAGCAGGACCTCGGAAGGGCCGTGCGGCTGACCACACATTCTCGGCGCGGCCTTGCATAAAAGTCAAGCTTTGGTCAAAGGCTGGGATTTCACGCCCACCTCAGCACGAGCTCAAGGTACGTCACACAACCATTATCCATTTCGCTCGGATATCCGTCCAGCGCCACTCCGGTTGGGCTTCCTCTGAGGAAAACACTGCAACCATCAACTCACTACTATGAGCAGGGTCTGGTCGAACACACAATCTCCCACTCTCACTCTCACTGTCACTGTCTCTTCCCACCCCGGCTCTGCCTTTGCATCCTCTCCGCCCTCGTCATCCGTTCTCGTCCACCATGGCGACCGCTGCTGCGCCGGCCGACGTTTCTCAGACCCATCCTTATACGTGCAATTCCTGCGCGGTTGCCTTCCGTAACAGCGATGCCCAACGAACACACATGCGAAGCGACTGGCACCGATACAACCTGAAACGGAAGGTGGCCGAGTTGCCCCCTGTCTCCTCTGAGGACTACAATGACAAAGTGCTGGCTGCCCAGGCGACCAACAACGCAGTGGCTGCGCAGGCGGCGTTTGCAACAGTGTGCACCACCTGTCAGAAGACCTACTACAGCGAAAATGCCTACCAGAACCACCTGGCAAGCAAGTCTCACCGATTAAGAGAAGTAGCGTCCAGCAGAGGCTCGGCACGAGACACAAATTCAGTCGTCGACTCGGCTGCAGATTCAGAACCCAGAGACCCAGCCGCCGAAGCGGAATTTGAGAAAGTGGTGGCGGGCATGAAGGAGACTTCGATCCAAGAAGTCCCTGCAATCACGCGGAGACCGTCGGCCCCTGGTCCGGACGCTGAGCCGCGAGCAGACCATCCAATGTCCCCAGAGAAGCCCGAGGTCCCCTCAATACCCATCTCAAGATGCCTCTTCTGTAACTATGACTCACCGAACCTCAAGCTCAGCGTCATGCATATGGCCAAGATACACGGTCTCTTCATTCCCGAGCAAGAATTCTTGGTGGACATGGAAGGCCTCATCAGGTACATGCAAGCCAAGGTCCACCAAAACTTTGAATGTCTGTACTGCCACAAACTGAGAGGCAACGCGGACGGCGTCCAGACGCACATGCGGGATAAGAGCCATTGCAAGATTGCGTTTGAGACGGAGGAGGAGATGGTCGAGGTGGGACAATTCTACGACTTTTCGAGCACGTACTCGGATGCTGAAGATTCGGACACGGACATGGACGGAGTCAAGCCGCACCAAAACGGCGGTGTGAAACTGCAGGGTGGCGAAGCAGCTGAGGATGACGGCTGGGAGACGGATTCGTCCTTTTCGTCGCTCGATACCAATGATCTCGCCTCGGTACCAAATGATGACCGGACCTCGTCGTATCAACGGCTTCCCCTGCACAAACATCACTCCAATACCGATCCGAGACCGCACCGGACTGCCGATGGCTGGCACTCCCACGCTCACCACCACAACAATGCAGTCTTCTACGATGAGCACGAAATGCACCTCCCTAGCGGGCGAGTCGCCGGGCACAGAAGCCTGAGGAAGTACTACCGACAAAATCTGCACAACTACCCCACGGCTGCAGAACGGATGGAAAGGGCGCAAAGACTCATCGAAGAAGGCAGTTCGGAGGATGCTGAAATGGAGGACATGGATCTCCCGGCCACGCCACCTCGGAACAGTCAGCTGATGAGACGCGGCGAGGCGGGTATGCTCGGTGCGACAGCGCAGCAGAGACGTGATGTTCACTCGCAGGAGATCAGAGCGAGGCAAAAAGAGCGACGCGCGCAGAATCGGTATCAAGCCAAGCTGGAGAAGCAGGCGAATAGCCAGAAACACTTCAGGGTGAGTCACGAATGAAGATTGGACCAGCCAAGAATCATGCTGACTTTCTCACAGGATCCACTACTACAGTGATTTGACGAGTTCATACGATGGACAGCTGGAGGCAGCACCCTCGTTGTCTTACTTGAGATGTACGTATCGTTCTTTCAGCATAGCATGGGGGAAGCGTAAAAGCGGTGGCACGGCCACGCGTATGAGAATGATGCGGCGTGATACACCAGCCCAGAATATTTCAGACGAATGGTCCAGCGGCAGGGGATGTTCGGTACGGGTTGCTAAGTTCCGTATGAGCCGGTATCAGCCAAAAGGAGCGTCATAGGATTGGGGAACTCATGCAGATACAAGCTCAAGTCTGTAGTCAATTTGTCCTTGATCAGCCGCGGTGAGGAACGGCGTCTGTCCAAACCCAAGTCGGACTGACGCCCTTGCAGCATGGCAGCCTCCCAGCCTGCACGATCTGTGTCCATGATCCGCAGTACCTCTTCGATACAGAGGATCAAATCTTCAACCCAAGAAAATTCTTGGCTCGGATCCCTTAACCTCAAAGCTAAAAGCTTTCCCTATACGGAGTACGGCGAAGGGAATTGAACAATCTCATCCAACACTCAACCTGTGCTGTTACGAACCCGAAATAACACTCCCTCATCGCATCTCCCATTCCGACACGACCTGTTTAATTGCCCGCTCGGTCGCCGCCTTTCGAACCTACCTTTTCCCCCGGGCCACCAAAAAGCAGCCACCCAGCCGTCGATCGATCTAATCAACCTGCCACTCCTGCTCGCTACCTTCCTACATAGCTATATACCTAGCCGGTAGTCCACGGCCAAGCTACATTCCATACCTGTACCCACCTAGCTACCTACCCAAGCTACACAACCAGCCAGCAGCCATCTTCATCAGCTAAGCCTAGCTAGCTAGCTACTTTCTACCAGCAGGAGTCAGAGGCATGGCCAAGAAACCAAAGTCCCGCACGATCGCCGTGCGCCTCCTCTCGATGGCCATGACGGGCTACTACCGCACGATGGTCCGGCCCCGCGCGTCCCGACCCTTGAGCATGCTAAAGTACGACCCCGTGGTGAAGAGGCAGGTGTTGTTTCTGGAGCAGAAGAGGGGCGGGAAATAAAAGCAAGCAAGCAAGTAATGTAAGAGACGAGGTCGGAGGTAGACAGAGTAGGGCCATCAGGGCAGGCGTGTAGAACACCAGCAGGGTACGTGCTTGCCATGCATACATGCAGACGAGCTCATTGAGGAGTGGACCGGGGAGGGAAAGGGGGGCACGAGTGCACGGATGAGCGGCATCTGCCTTGCCTTGCCTTGCCTCGTCCCTACTACTGTGCCGCTGAATTGACGGTCGCGCAGAGGGCAGGCGCAGGCGGGGTGTGCAAGGCTTGTTACGAGTAGGAGGACCAGAGACCCGCACCCACGGTATGTACGCAGGTAACCAGGCTGAACGACGCAGGAGATCCGAGAGACACGTGGACCAGGCTGGACACACAAGGGAAAAATCAAATCGTCTCCCTGGCTCGGTGGCTAGCTGGCTGATTTGACCGTCCTGCCCTGTCGCACTCACCTTCCGTTCGACCACGCTGCTCGGCCACAGCAGCCCATCTGATCCGACGCGTCTCGAACCTATCCTGACCCGATCTGATCTGAACTGATCGGTTCAACCACATACAAGCCATCCGACGTACACCAACCGTGGTTTCAAACTCACAAACCCGGAACCCCCAAATTACCAAATCTTAAATGTACCCGGTATCTCTACTCCCAGGACTCCCGAGGTCTCGAATTCCAGCTCCAGACCCAGACAAAATCTTGATTTCGGCCCAATCACAACATCGACATATCTCTATCTATCTACACTCCTCGACAGTAGACATCCGTCCGACCAGCATGGCATCAATAACATCGGAAGTCGCTTGGAGAGCTTGGAGGGTGTGATGAGATGGTTGCGGTCGGGCGAAAGAGGCGTCAAGCATGGATGCATGTATGCACGCGTGGGGGATGCCGACTCCGTGGGTGCACACAGGCTTCGAAGACCAATACACAGACGGACATACAGACAGCGCACGAGGCGTGTCAAGTTCCAGAGTATGGACATTCGAGACAGCGTGAGCGAGCAGTCAACGCTCTCCAAACCGTTCACATTCTGCTTCCGTTGGTCTTCGTTCAGCGCATGTGCGGAAAATGATAGGTCGTACTTGGACGCGGTGTTCTGTTCAGACTGGCACAAGTACTCGGGCCGGGACTTCCATGGCTTGACCAGAAGGCCCATGCTGTCCGGACAAGAGGCACACTTCTAAGGACGTGTACGGAGTAGGTAATTGTGCTGAGCATCTAGACTTTACAAACTCAAGCTCTAAGTGCTGGCATTGGTCCTTTGACATTGAGGATACACACTATCTGCATATATACCTAAGATGGATAATTCTCTGGCTCCTGGCATTCCTTCCTCCCTGTACTCTAGTCTGTGAATGCAGACTCATTCCCTGCTTCCACTTCCACATACCATAAAGTGCTTCATCCCATCAGTACTCCGTATTCATATTTGCTTTCCATATCGCTTGGCGGTAAGGGGTAGTGGAACCCGACATAGGTGTAAGCCTGACCTTCCGATATCTTATTCTTCTGTGCCAAATCTTCCACCAGTCCGCTGTAGTGTTTACACTTCACCATTCTTGGAGCGGAGTCGTAAGATTGAAGGTGTCACAAGGGCACCACGTGAAAGATCAGCCACCACCTCCTCAGGCCTTTGGCGCAAAGCGGCTGGTGTACCTGTCCTGTCGAGACCCTTTGCGTGCTTGCTTAGAGGGTCTTTGACTCCTTCCCGGTGCTGGTGCATTAGTCCCCACGATCGAGCTGCTCTTACGCCAACGGCCTGAGCCCCGTGACGCAGTTGGTTGCGCGGCCTGCGTGGACGCACGATGTTGTGGACTCGTGACATCAAGGTTTGCCGGACTACGCTTGAGCCGCCTAGTATTTTCCTGGAGCGCATTCTTCTCGCCCTCTGGCTCCATTCGACGCTTGGCGGCGGAGTTTGGCTGGTGCTGCTCCCTTCTGACCGCAGGCGTGGAAGCGCGGTTGCGTCTGTGCTCCATACTTGGCTCAGGTGTAGCAGTAGGTCGCTGTCTTTGTCCCTGAGAGCCGCTTCTCAGCCTTCGCGGACTAGCTCCTTGTCCTGGGACGAGGTGACTGAACGGCATGACTGTGTTTAGAGCTGTGCCGGCAGCGACACTGTCTGCACCACTAGCATCTTCTTGACTGACTTGGTCCAGGAGCATTTGATCACCCTGCGACGAGTATGAGCTCGAAGACGGACGTACTAGGGACTCTTGGCCATTCGCGGCTCTCCTCACGCTCTCCACTGGCGAAAAATACCCCTGTCCACGGATGTGTGGCTGTGTACCAGCGGTGCGTCGTCCAATTTCGTCTTCGAGACCGTGGTCTTCATCTTCGCTGGGAACAGGGCTGAGGTCCGAATCGCTGTCTTCTTGTTGCTGGCCTGCAAGAAGTAAAAGGCCGTCCGGGCCGACTGGGACAGTCTCCGGCACTTCCAGTTGGGTCTCGGAGACCATTAGGATGCCAGCGGACAAGGCCAATGGGTCACTACCATTAGGCCATGCACCATTTCGGCTCGCATCCAAATGAGAACGTCCGAGTTGACTGTCGGGCAACACGCTCCTTGTTGCTGACTGGTCCCCACCGGTTCTCTGCACTTGGGCCTGTTTTGCTCCCTGGTCGAGTTTGGCATTGGAGAGAGCGCCTTCCAGGTGGAGTATCTGCTGTTGCATGGCAGCGAGCTTTCCTTCCATTCGTTCTCGGTCGTCTCTGAGCCTCTCCAGTTCGTCAGTCAGCTCGTTTAATGATACCAAATGCTTCCGCAGCTCTGCGAGCTCATCGTCCTTGGCCGTGATGATATCCTTCAGTGCTCCAATCTGGGCACACTCCTTGTTTTTCGCATCGAGATCTAAGTTGAGAGCAACAGCGTCCTGCTTGAGAGACGTATTAGTTTTCTGCAGCTCCTCGACTTTGGCAACCTCATCCTGAGCAGCAAAAAGAGCGGCTTTCAGCTCGGCAACCTTGAAGGTTGTCTGCTGTAGGTCCATCCGCACTTCTGTCAACGCCGACTTCTCCTTTTGAAGCTCTCTCATCTGAATATCGACGGCAGCTCTCTCCTCAACAAGCCTCTCATTCTCCTGAGCCTGTCCGTGTGAAGCTTCAAGAGCGGACTCCAATTCCGTGACTTTCGTGTAACTGTGCTGTAACCTCCTTTCTAGATCCGGAATAATCGCGTTCTTCTTTGCAAATTCCTCCAATTGGTTGTTGATGGTTGCGTTCTCCGCCGCCAAGTTGTCCTTTTCTCGGGCTTCTCGTTGAGACGCTACAAGAGCAAGTTCCAATTCACAGACTTGACTCTTCTTTTGCGCAAGCTCATTCTGGAGGCCAGGTATCACAGACGCCTCCTCCCGCGCCAGCTTCAACTGCTCTTCGAGATCGGACTTTTCTTCCACAAGTCTATCCTTCTCTCGAGCTTGTTCTGCCAACTGACCATATCGAGCTTGCTGGTTTTTGACCAATTCTTGGAGCGCCCGGACTTTCTGGGATCTGATCTGAATCTCCTGCTCCTGAGCTAGGAAATCCTTCTTGAGCTGTTCAGCACTTGGTGCCCATTGTTGGAAGACTCCTAGCTCAGCTTCGACTTCTTGCAGGCGTATCGCGGTCCGCTGGAGCTTGTCCTGTGTCCAATCCAATCGTCGTTCAACCTCAATGATCTCGTCATGTAACGCGTCTTGCTCTCTTATAGCCACAGTTGTTTCTCCTCGAGAGGTCTTGAGCTCTTGCCGGAGTTGTGTTTGCATAGTAGTCAAGCTCTGGATTTTTTCTCGGGCCCTCGCTCGTTCTTGAGCCCCATTGTCTATCTGGCCATGCAGGTGGCTCAACTGACATTTCAGAAAATCATCACGACCCACCTGGAAAAGTTAGCACATCCTTACAAACTAGGCGCAGCTGCTTACCGCCTCGTAATGGTCTTGTTCATGTTGTTGTTGAATCGCCTTGAAGAAATCTTCCGCCTTGCTCAACTCGGATCGGAGGCTATTCTGTTCATCCGATGCTTCGCTCAGAAAAGCAAGCAAGTCGTTCAACTCAGCTTGGTTCTCATCCATCTCCGCTTGCCGTTCCCGTTTGGATCTCTCCACCTCAGACCGTGCCGCTTGGTATTTGATTCTCCACTCACTGATATTGGTGGTAAGATCGTTGATGGTCTTCTGAGCCGCTTTTCTCTCGGCGTCTAGAGCTTTTTCAAGGTTGTCAGCTATGCCTCGTAGGCAAGAACCTTCCTTCTCCGCGGTGGTCCTCGCATCTTGAAGTAGCTTGACGATCAATCCTATCTGGCCAGCCTTCTGCTCCAGGCGTGCGAGCGCTGCTGAAACTTCATTGAGCTGACCAGTATCAGAAGGGATCGCTGAGAGCACCTTGTCTAAATGCGCAGAAATGTCTCCCCGTAGACCGTTCCTCAGATGTGCGACTGTTGCCTGCAAGTCCTGAGATATCGATTTCTCAACCATACTGAGTGATGTCCTGGCTGTTTCCAAGGTGTCTTTCAGTGAGAGCACGTCTGATCTCTTGCATACATCGGTGTCGAGAATCGACCGAATATGACCTAGTGACTCGAGCATTCGACGTTTCTCCAGACTATCTTCCATGCTGCTGTCACGGAGCACTTTGAGACTGTCAGACAGGCCTCTTAGGGTATGTTCGAGCTCCTCCTGTTCACTATGCATTAGGGTATTTTGCTTATCTCTCTCATGCTCCAGGTGAACAATATGCTGCTCCAATCTGTTGCATCGCTGTCGTTCCGCGCTCAGATTCTCTGCTTGACCTCTAAACAGCCCGTCCATGTAATTGATGGTTGTGAGACGCTCTTCTGCCATAAGCCTCACCTCGCAGATTCCGTTATGGACACTTGCCATCTGCTCAGATGCTCTAGTAGATGCGGAACGGGCGTCTTGGAGCTGTTCCATGAGCTGGTCTCTGTCTTTTGTCAGATCGGAGATAGCCTTCTCAAAGGCTGATGCTTTTCCTTGCAGCTCTTGACAGTCCTTATTGGTCTCCAGTGCCCACTTCTTCAGCTTGTAGTACTTCTCCCTGAAGTTTTCCAAGTTTTGAGTCAGAAGGTCGTATTCTTCAATGCATTCGTCATGGGCATTGATAGCCCGCCGTAGCTCTGCATCTGACTGCAGCTTTTCCTGCCGAAGATGTTTGTTCTCAAGCTCCAGACTCTCCGTTCTTGTCCGAGCTTCTTTGTTCTCGCGTGCTCTGGACATCAGAAGAAAGAGGAGGTCCTCTTCAGAAGGTCTTTGCCTGCCTCTTGCATTGTCATGTCGATTGACGGGCAAATTCGGGACTGGACGCGGTTGACGTCTTCTCGGGGCCTTTGAGGCTCTGCCATCGTGGATGGGTGCCGTGTCTGCCTTCGCACGGGAATGAAGGACATAGTGGGTTCTTGTGTTTCCCGTGGTAGAGGGAGACGTCTCACAACCAACTGCTTCGTCATTGCCAGCATTGTGACCCTGCTCTGGTAACTGTGGCAGGGGAGCATATGTACTGACTGTATTGCCTGGTTGAACGTCTTCGCCGGCTGATATTGTTTCATCTCGTCCATGGAATAGAATAGTATGCTCATTCTCCGTATCGCAGTCTTCTGTAGCGATGTCTTCAGCACCCTGGGTGACCTCCTCCTGTGCATACGAGATGTGCTTCCCAAGCTCTTGCTTCCTTTCCGCTGGCTTGGCATCAAACCCAGAGGAGCCATGCTGCGGTGTCAAGGCTTGATCATCTGTGTTCTCCACTCTGTCTCTTGGAGTTACGGTTGGAAGCTGTTCGCTGGTGATATTCGCCTCATGGATGAGTCGGCTTTCGGAATTTCTAGGTACCGAGGAGATTGTCAGTGAGCTCCCTCAACTACGTCGTCTCAAGCATACCTGGCCGAAGTAGGATAATCTGCCAAGTCGTCATACCCACTACCTGCTTTCCGTGTTACTGACGGTGTCTCGAACGTGAGAGGTCCGTTAGGCGGCTGCGTTGTGGCAACTTGCTGGTGTACTGGCATAAAAGAGAATGTTCCGTCGTTAAGAAAGTCGTCCTGAAAGGAAGGGAGCTGCAGGCGGCGGGAAGACACCACCACTTGTGAGGCCTTTTGAAGTCCCTCGACGTACTGTCGAGCGTGCTTGGTGGTCGGAGTCTGCTCGACGTCAAAATGGCCAGCAACCGCTGTGGTAGGTTGTTCCTCCTCCTGGGTTGGACGAAGATCATTGTCTGCATATGGAGATCGTCCAGCTTCAATTCCATATGCGTCGTTGACAAGGGTTAGTGGCTCCATGCTACCGTGGTGTTCATGTGACAGAACATCAGACGCAAGACCGTCAGACATAGCACAAGGAGGAAGCAAAAGCAGACGGGGTGCAAACTGGTGATCAAAGACAACACCAATGTTCACTGGACTCGAGAACACCAGATGCTTGCAACCGTGCGGGGATTGAGAGTACTGGGAGAGAAGCAATGTAAGAGCGAATTGAGGTTGTGACGAGGTGGGTGTGAGGCAAGACCGACGGTGCACCTGCACTTGAAATCCATCTAAACTGTTGCTTCCACCTTTGCACGCGTACGTGTCCCGACTTGTGCTGCGGGGACAGTAGACCGTACGAAGCGAAGCACCTACAGTTGTATTCGAGGCGGAGAGGCGCGACCTCGCACTCATGTCATACACCTTATGCCATGCGCTCCCTGAGCAGAGCTGCTCACTGATACTTGTCCAGGCCAGGTGTATCCGCAACTCTGTAGACAAGCTTCTTCGACGAGACCTTCCTGTCATACAGCGCCTGCACACCCTTTTCAACCGCCAGGAGACCATCGGGCTGCACTTCGTACGGATGTGGGACGAATCTACCCTCAGCAAGGAGGAGCGTCATGTACCTTGATGAGACAATCCATCAGCACAAGAACATCATGGCCTAAGGGGGGGGACCTACCTGTAGAAGACGTAGGCGAAGTCTCGATGGACCTTTGCTTGCTCCTCGTTGCACCATTGATGCGGCTCCCCATATGCCGATGAAACAAAGACCCGACTGAACTCAAGACCCTGCGGCCACTCGGATACCATAGGCTCAGGAGGATCGACCATGGTAATCTTTCCGCGCTCGGAACCTTCCTTGTCCAGAAGGTCAAGGACATGTTTCCAGCTATCGTGTTCAGAGACGGCGTCAAAGGCGTGGTGTAGTTTGACACCCTCATCATCCAGGATCTTCTGGACATCGGCCACAACGTTCTTCTTGCGGTAGTCGACGATATAATCGGCAGCGTTTATGGACTTGACGAATTCTGCACCCCCGCCTGCGATGGTGATGATGGGGCCGAGACCGCTCAGTTTGGCGAACTTGAGGGCAAACGTCCCGACAGCCGAAGACCCACCGTAGATCAGCAATGGCACTCGCTTGCCCTTGGGCACCGGGTTCCATGGTGCCGGCAGACCCAGGTGTTGGTAAAGAGCTAAAGCAGCCGTCATGCTCGCAAGCGGGAGGGTAGCTCCGGACTCGAAGGAGGTATTAGGAGGCAAGAAGAATGTTGTCGAAGCGGGTGCGATAGCGTATTCAGCATAGGATCCCGACGGGGCGAACATTCGATGGAAGGCGGCAACTCTGTCGCCGGGCTTGAAGTCGTGGACATTCTTCCCGACTTTGTGGACCGTGCCGGCGATATCGTCGCCTTGGTTGATCTTCACTGGTTTCGTCAACTGCAGAGCGAGTCAGATGACAATGCTAGGCTGACCTGGCCGTGCACTTGCCTTCCAGTCCTTTGGATTCGAGTCTGTTGCGACCACCTTGATCAACACTTCATTCTCGGCCGGTTCCCTGTTGTCTGCTCAGCGAAACCCTGGAAAGCGGGAGAAGGCATGTAACGCACGGAATAGGGACGTTGCGAGCCTCCGACGAGACGACTCCGTCCTTGCGTTGAACACCGATTTCCAGCATTTTGCAGTGTGCCTGTGATAGAGGTGGTCCAGAAAAGTGCGAAACACCGGCTCTGCCTGTCTATTTATGTTGCTGGAGACATATTTGTGTTCCTTTTTGCTCCGCTCCCCCCTGTAATTTGGGTTACCTCGATCCCAAAACAATCTTTCCAAATTGGGCGAATGCTGGGCTTGGTATGTTGGGTGTATCAAATTTCACCAGAGGTTTGCGACCCACGCCGCACGCTTTGTCAGCGCGAGACACCTGGCTTTGCATTGGGATATACCCGAAGGAAGTCGTAAGTACGCTTCGACCTTGCATTCTTTCCTAGATATGGGTGCTAACATCCGTCGGACCAAGGACCTTGCGATAGGAACAATACCAGGGCAGCCACTGATCGCCAATGGAAGCCTCCACTGACCGACCTTCGACTGCTTAGTAGTCGCCATCTGTAGACCCAAAGGCAATCACGCTCGTTGAAACTGACTCGCGATTATCACATACTGCAGCGACTGATCGTCTTAGTGGATCCCAAGGTGGAGGAACAGATATTGTACTTCCAGGGTAGACTGCCGACAATGCGAGCACGATGCGTACAAATACGTGAGTACATAAGGAGGTACGCAGCAAGCAAGGCCAATTGGAAAGAGGCGGCATTTCGACCCCCTATTCCCCTTCGGGCGCTTGTCCGTGCTGCCTCACCCGTGACGAAAGCTGCTAGTCCCTTTGTGACTAGCGCGCGTCCGTTCGCTTCTGCACAGTAGGGAGTAAAGATACACGATGTGGCCTCTGCGGCTTCAGTGGGTTCCTGGGCTTGAAGGGCGAGACTACAGAGTCTTCTGCGTACTCACCTACTCATCCGCTCATGCAGTCATGAAATGTATACGAAAGTGTAGTTCAACATGTACAACGTCCAGAGTACAGTGCACATACACAGCCCCAACGTCGGGGTAATTATGTTTCTTCCTGACCCATTCATTCCACATCGGCGTCAAATCTTCGTCCACCGCCGTCCATGTCGTCGTACAGACGGTTGCATCCGTCCCAAGTGGCCCAGCGCTCACAGACGAGCCTGCGCGTGCCGTCGAACACTACCGCCCAAACACCTTCTTCCACATGGGCGTCTTCGGACTATCCATCTCAAAAGCACTCGACGGGATGCTCACACTGGGCGGTCTCGGCCTCCTCTTGTCTTTCTTCCCGGTCCTCTCCCCCGAGTCGTCAGTCCCGGCTTTCGCCTCAATCTTCACTGCCGAATCAGGCAGACCCTTCTCCACATCCCTATCGCTGCTTGAAGAAGCCGAGTCGCTCCGCTGCGCTCGCTCTCTCTGTTTCTCCTTCGCCCCAGACCTCGCAAGTTCGTCGTTGGCTTTCTTCAACGCCACTTCGTTACGCTGTCTCTTCTCGACGGGCGAAAAGGTCATCTTCTTGGGTGTGATGGGCGTGGTGACGGCCTTGACGGCGCTGCCGACCTTGCGCGCAGAGCGTCGAATGGTTTCTTTCATCGTCCATTGCCGCTTCTTTGCCAGGAAGAAAAGAGTCGTCATGGTCACTGCGATTCAAGAAGCCGCCGGTCAGTCCAGAGACATAAATACAGAAGAAACGGAAGGGAAGCCCCGTGACATGAAAACAAAAGAAGAGAAAGAAGAGACTCACCACCCAGAATCACCACAACGCTAACTACCACGGCGATGGCAATCGTGGCCCCCCGGCTCAGGTTGACCGAGCCGGTATCCGGACCCGCGGCTCCCGCATCCCCAGACAGCGTCGGACCGGCGCCAATATCACCTGGTTCAACGCCTTGTGCGCCGCCGCCATCGCCGGATTGGGCGAGGACTCGTGAGGTTCCCAAAGAGTCCAGACACAGGAGAAGCGCAAGGCATTGTACTAAGGGTTGGAAATGCGGTGACTGCATTATGAGGAGGCTGGGTGGTGGCAACAGTAATCTCGAGGTTATTTGGCAGCTCCTCGACCAGAACAATAGCGTCCACGCTGTTTGGCGGCTTGCTCGACAAGACCACCGCGTTTCGACTCGCCGTTGTTCAGAGGCTCGAGCTTCGACGTACAAGGTACGGACTAATCACCCAGTGAGAGACCGCGGAGTGACTGTGTACGTGACAGTAGGTATAGCGAACAAAGGATCAATGGAGAGAGAGGAAATAAGTTTGCAAAAAGTAGAAGCAGAAAGGGAGGCTCTGTCTTCAAACCATCGACTCACACACTCGCCTTACATATGTCTTTTGTGTTCGAAGCCGAGAGGGCGCCTACAGGACCTGCCGCTGATTTTCACCGGGCGCTACCCTCACCTGCACCTGGACCAGCTGCACAGGGTCCCAGCAACCTGCACTGCCCTTGGTGACCGTCGGCCACGGCGGTCGACCGCGAGCGGCGTACAAAGGGTGATAACGGCCATTGGAGGTGTGCTGGCGATGGTGAAACAGGTGAAGGAAACGTGAAACGCGAGCCGGATCTTCGCATTACGCGCCGAGGAGCTTTGCCAAGATCAGGCACCAGCCAATCATTGCATTACCGTGGCTTTAGCGAAGCTTGGCTTCCACAGAAAATCGGAGGTGGCACTGTGTCACGTGAGAGCTGCCCCTCTCGTAACGAGGCTGAGTGCTGCCTCAAGTACTCGTGCTGGGGTCTCTGCATGGCGACGGCCGTACCTGGATTATCCTTTCTCATTACGTCGTAGCTCTAACACATTAATACTGCCTCGGCCATATGTGTACATTCATAATCCCAATCACACCAATTTGCATCGTGCACGACCTGTCGCCCACCCAATCAGCGCCCCGATGATCAGTCCGGTTCCTCTCACAAAGTCTCCCAGCCACCAGCGTTGACCTCGCTCTCCAGCTTCCGAGCTATCGTGCTCCAGACGCTGCCATTGGTCATTAGCCAAGTGTCTCTCAAGAGTTTGTCGTACCTCTTCTGGTTCAAGATCAGCTGGTGCTTGGACCTCAGCCCCGAATCAGTCTCGCCATGCTTCGTCAAGTACGGCGCTGAGAAGAAAGATCCATGACTCAGAATGGAAGCGCTCGGTGCCAGCTGAAGCCGTCGAAGTTCATCGCGATCGTTGCTACCCGTCTTTGGGTCTTTCGCGACATGTAGCAGCGCCACGTGACATTTACGGATAAACAGGAACATGCCGATCGGGCTCGAACACTTCTCCACGTGGGCATTGCATCCCCCTCGCATGTCTTCCGTCAGGCAGCAGACCGTCTGGGAGCAGAATATTTCGCCGCAGAATAGACAAAGCGCGGGGTCCGATACGTCTTTCCCAGTGGTTGGACATTTTCGCCGCTGGGATTCTTCCATCAAGACGTCAAAGTATCGGGGAAGCCCAATCAGCTCAAATGGTGCTGGGTGGAGAAGCTTGACCCCTAGGGGTCGCGGGGAGGACTCGAACTGCGTCAGCGTCGATGCGTTTCTTACCTGGAATCGGATACAGTCTAACACCCAGATCGTTGCCCGATCTTTCAGAACGCTAGATGTCGAGTATTCGCCAAAGCTGTTGAGGATGTCGCTAATGCCAGGAAGCTGTAAGAGGTGACAAAGCCGCTCGAGCTCTGACAAGCCGGCTTCCGTTCCAGCAGTAGTGGGAAAATCGACACCGTGCGCAACATGAAAGAATATGGCGGCCTTTCGCAGGAAAGCCAGACCATACACCTTGCATAGCTTGAATAATGCCCCTGCTGTGGTTGGGGACATAGCATGCAGGAATTTCCGAACACGCTCCTTCTCGTCAATCACCTGGACTTGAAGGTTAATCCAGGAGACCATGCTTTCAACGCCGCGAAGCTGCTCTGGGTCTGGATTCAGGGCCGTCGCATGCCGGATATGTCCTCCCGTCAGCTTTTCGCTAGCCGTCATAAAAGCTTCCGAGTCGAACAGGAACGCCAGGGTGACTCGTAGTAGCTCTATAGTTAGAGCTAACTGTAAGAGGTGGCGAGGCTCAAGACGCCGGATCGGGCTCAATACCATTGTAGCCTGAACCAGAAACTGGAACGGGTCCACGGAGAGCAAAGGGGGTACTGTTGCAGAACTCGTCGACGACGCAATATTCCCTGTCTGTCCGGCTAATTGGCGCTCAACCTGGTCGCAAAGCTCTCTGTACTGACTCTCGACCGAGCCACGAACAGTGAAGGCACCCGTAGCTGCATACGCTCTCAAGGTCGACGACGTGATCTGCAGATGGCTGAGGGTTTGCTGAGGTATACTTGTTAGCAGAGAGGTGCCATATTCTGCTTCGCGGCCTCTATGCCCGATCTCGACAGCAGCTATTGTGTTTATCAAGGTGTTGACAAGGAGCTGAAAATGATTGACGTTCCAATCTTCTCGAGGTATCGAGCCCTGACTGGTCCTAGAGACAATCGCGAGTGTCTCTCGAAGACGCCCATAGATGCTGGCGAGTTCAGCAAAAGATGCCAGTTCCGGTCGCTCCGCCCAGGCTTGACTTGTGGGGCTGATGGAGAGATCACCTGCTTGCCAACTAGCTATGGCAGGGGTCAAGGAGCTGTTAGAGAATGTGGCCAGGGTCTGTGAGTGCACCTCCGACGCTTGGGCCTCGAAGGAGACGTCTTGGCTTGCGGTTGTCGAATCGGCCGAAGGTACGTCGATGTCCAGGAAGAAGTCAAACTCCTTCGAAACATCAAGCGACCCCGGATAAGATTGCTCTGAGTGTCTCCAGATGATCGGCAGAAAGCTGTTCGCAAGGGCTTTGCAAAGCGGGCAGACAAATTCTTTCAGGGATATTCTTTCAGGATGGTTTCTGGCAACCTGCTGTAGGTGTCTCCGTGTAATGGACTGATAATAGTTCTCGAAACAGCTGAAATGCATGATATGCCCACAGCTCGTAGAAACCGGACCTTTCATGGTGCGGCCCTTGGGCCACCCTTTTCCCAGGCCTTGAAAATCGACTTTCACCTCATTCCCTTCAGACGTCATCCGCTTCACTTGTTCGTGGTTGGACCCCGACACCCCAAAGGGCCGGATGTTCTCAATCGAGCGATCAAGATTTTCCGGAACCGCAAAGAGCTCACCGACAAAATCGTCATCGTCCGTTGGCGTCTCTCGGAGGATATGGGCATCGCTAACCATAGCGAACGTGCCATACAACCTGGAATCCGATGTGTCCTCACGGCATTGTATGCATAGTCCAGACGGATACTTCCAGTGGCGGGTCTCGGTTGATCTCGGTAGTTCGTCCTCGGCGGAGTCAAGGTCGTCATCCCCCCAGTCGATTACGCCCTGTTTGTCCATGAAGCTCTGTTGTTGCTGCTGGAACTGAGCCATGACTCTTGCTTTTCGCTCCATTGCCTGTTTCTTTTTGGCTTCCAATTCGCTCTCGAAATTAGCTGGAGACGCAGTGTCGAATCGGCCCGATGGGAAATCCAGATGCTGAGTAGCAGCAGTGAATTGATGCGGCAGCTTCTGGTTGAAAAGTCGTAGCATGTGTCTAATTTTGCTGCGGCACGAACTGAATTCTTCCATCAGCCAAATCTTGCATAGAAGTGCAATGATGGTCGAAGGCGGGCCATCGTAAGACTCCAGCTGAAGGGTGATGGCGTGACGAATGAAGGATGGACTATCGACGCTGGTTTCTGCCTGATCCTCGAATGTGGCTATGAGCGCCAGCTGCAGGAGAATCTGGAGGAATGCCTCCACTCGCGTTGCTGAAACTCCCTGTTTCTGCTTGTGACCGTACGCAACGTAGAGCAACGTTTTATGGATGACGTCGGCGAACACAGTGGTGTTGACAACCGCACAAAGATTGACGTAGGCCTCGCATGGGATGGGATGCAGCTTAGGCTCCATTACAATGTCATCTGGCGGTTTGTTCAACTTCTTGCTCATCCAGTTCTTGTAGATATTTTCCGCCTCGTCTCTTTGGTTTTTGCTAAAGTGCGAGTTGTACGGATCCAATTCTTGCAGATACTCTTCCTTGAGCTCAAATAACCCGGAGTCGTGGAGTCCTTCAGGCGGCCTATATTTGGTCATCTGCTCAAGCACAGCTTGCAGGTGGTCGTAATCTTGCGCACGCTCTGTCAGGCGAGAATACAGGTCTGAGTACGACAGCGGCTTGAAGCACAGAGTGTGGGCTATGTCCTTCCGCAGCGTCAGCAATTGCGATCCCGGATTGTCTTTGTCCGTGATTAGGGCATCTCGGTCCGAAAGCAGATTGATCAGAAGGTACACGAAATCCTCGGCAAGGTCCAGCATCTGATTGTCGTCACAGATCTCGAGAGAGACAAAACCATTGTACATCCAGGCTGAAAGACCAAAACGATCGACCATAGAAACCAGCACCCGGCTGGGATCGCAGGCCACGAGGGCCGTCTGGAGCAGGAACAGGTCTCGATGGTGCCCGACGTCCCGATGCGCTACGCTCTTGTACTGCACCATCTGATGGCGGAGACTCATCCCATTCCGTACCCAAAGATTGGCCCTCATCTGCGCCAGCCAAGCGCAAACCCTGAGTGGGAAGTCAAACATTGCGAGAAGTGCATCGTCGACCGAATTGAGCGCAGCTTTGATCGTGCTATCACGGGGTGCTAGTGGTGAGTCGTGGAGATGGGACAAGAATGTCTGCGCGGCTTCTCGAAGCGCCGTTATGGACTGGTTGAAATCTTTCCCTCCCTCTAGCAACCAGGACAGCGTGTAATGAAGCGGATGATGGAAGCTCAGAGGGCCTTTCTGGACCACGAATTCAACAACACTGAAACCGAATGGTGCCACAATATGGAAACGAACAGGCTCTTTTATTTCTGCTTGATCGAATCGCCGCCTCTCAAGCCCAACAGAGTTGATGATAGCTATCCCTGCAGCGTGAGATATTGCATCCCAAGTCGCACGTAACGCCGAAGGGCTGCTTTGCTTGGACAGATGATACGCCTCGGCGAACTGTCGGCATAATTTGTTGATGTCGCGAGTCAATAACGACGCGCTAATCCATGCATCGGTTTCATACTCGACATGTTCACCGACCGCTCTCACGTTCGGACAGATACCTTGCGATAATTTTGCAAGGTCGAGAAACTGAAACAAATACTGTGGCTCGTTGCGGGCTTTGGCCTGCACGTACGGGGATGCCAGGAAGTATCGGAGGTCAGAGAAGAAGTGATACAGCCGCCGGTTGGCAACAGAACCCGCATCAAAGCCTAGAGTAGCTCCAGGATCGAGATCTTTGGGCAACCCGACCTGCCTGGTAGTCAAAAATGTGTAGAGAATAGCCATCAGGTTCGTCAGGAAGTTCCCCCGCTCTATCACCTCCTCAGTGATTGACGGCGTGGTCAGAAGCTGCAGCGACAAGTTGATGATGGAATGGTCTGGTTCCCGATCCGCCACCAGATAGAGCTGCGCAAGCGTTGTGTACAAGCCGGAGAATCTCAACCCCAGGATTCGCTTGAATTGGGGGATATTGACCAGCGTGCTGATGAATAGATCTCGAAGGCCCGTCCGTGCAAGTTTCCACAACCGAAGGTCGAAAAGGATCATTGAGTCTACGCGTATATTCTTGGTGAGGTCTTCGTAAATGGGAAGAGCTGTGTTCTGCGCAGACTGCGGCGGGGACAACCTCCAGTGATTTGGCGGTGTAGATTCACGGCGGGTCGTGCGAACACCGGCGGCGGGCGTCCTTGGGATATTGAGGTAGTTGAGGTTGCTGTCAGGACCAGCTGGAGAGGCATCAGCACCGATAGCCACCGTGTTTCCAGGATCCCCGATGTCTTGAGGCACCGGTGGCGGTGGAGGCGACGGTCCGTCCGTGTCCATCCGCTCTACAACGTCCAAAAAGTCCGCATCTCCGTCCGTGTCCATCTCTTCCGCGTCGTCTGTAACATCAGGATCGTGAGTCTGTTCTGGAACTGCGAGTTCAGGGTCTGCCTCCTCGAAAACGGTGGCTCTAAGGATGAAATCATTCGTTTCGCGGTCTGCATCTGCATCGCCGATATCGTCGTCGTCGTCATCGTCATCATCGTCGTCATCTTCTCCGGGATCATTGTCATCACTGGCTCCCTCGTCGTCCAGGATCTCCACCTGTAATGCTCTTTGCATTGCGAAGTGGATAGGATCAAAGTGCCTGAGTCTTGACATCCTGCGATACTCCCGGTCATCTTCATCGCCGTGATCATCTAGGTCTTCTCTTCCCACTTTGGCGTTCCAGGCCTCACTCCCAATCTGCCAGATCTGGAGCATCTCCTCGCACACGATACGACGCAAGATATGACTGTCACCCGCAATACTGCAGCTAGCAATATCGGCCAGCCATTCAATGATGGTACCGCACATCTGTTCCCGAAACGTGTCCCTCGAGGATCGAATTGTGACGGTGATCTTGATCTCCTCGATAATCTTGGCCATGCGAGTAAGTTCCTTGAGGTCGCGCGAATACCTGATGATACTTCTTCCGAGGTCATTAGCCTCTTCAGCTTTACGCAGACCAAATGCTTCACGCTCTCGACATGCTCTTGCCACTTGCGATTGCACCTCGCGGACTGTGTGCTTCTCGTCGTTCCAGATGATCAAGCAATATTCGGGGTTCGTCTCCATCTCATCTCCTGACACGTAGTGCTCTGCAGAGAGCCGACTTCGCGATTCATCTTGAGCCACCGACTCCACCGTCTTTGGCAACCGTAGGTTTTCGGGCGAGCATGATATGACGTCGCAAAAGTAATCGAGAGCCTTGCTGATGGTTGTGCGGATGGACTCTTGTAAATCGGTTGGTAAGGGGGAAACATGCTCGTCCGTGGTGGCCCAGTCATCACTGGCTGTATGAATGGCACACTTGACAGGTCTCTTCCAGGCCTCGTCGTCTCCGCAGTCGCAACAGCCACTGTTCCCTGCACTGACGTTGATAGTGTACTGATGACCCTCGTGGTCGCTCGCAACAAAGCACCGAGCGCAGAGCACTGCGGTGTTGTCATCGGTGCACGTACTGCAGTGGTAGTTGGCCTCTCCAGGCTTGAAGATATGTCCACATGGATGACCGCGGGCGGCTGCAGTGTATTCAGCATTCTCTTGAACTCCTTGCGCGTCTTGCAGCTTGTATGAGGCAGGAAAGCCGTGTGGAAAGAGGTCGAGCAAGTAGTCCGGTCGGTCGTTGGTGAGGGATCGGAAAAGCGTCTCTAAGAGCCCCTGCTGGGCAGCAACACCGTACCGATGGCCGTGCCGCCACGGGTGGTCACATAACGCCTGCGAGAGTCGAAGGGCAAGGCCGGGGATTAGTGCGCTCATGGTCACAGTATCGAACTGCTTGCCGTCCGCATTTGGACGCTGGATGGCAGTAATACGTCTCCCTCTTCGTTATGGGGAGAGCCTGCGACGAACCGAAGGCGGGTGATAGTCGAGATGTCGCCTCCTGCGGCCCTCTGTTCGTAGCCGTTCTATGCTTGCTCGTCCAGCCAGATTTTCCACCTCAAATCACGAGATCCGGGAGTTGGGTGAACTGTCGGAGAGGATAACAATCTAGTCCTCGAGGGATATCAGGCCTGGCAATTGCGATGTACCTGAGGCGAAATCCACGAAGGTGGGATGCAGCCTGGTGCCGCTTTGGCGCCGCCCGCCTCTCAGATGATCGGCTACCATCTGATTTCCACGAGGGCTCAGGCACGGGTCATCTTCTACAGCCAAAAGTGTCTATTCAAGTGCTGGAGTCTTTGCCCCCCATTGCCATTGCTTTTCTCGCTCAGCTGGGGGGTGGTCCCTTCTATGGAACCACGCTGGAATCGCAATTGGGGTCGTTCCAGAAAAGTTACCCGGGCACAGAAAGCCTGAAAGCGTACTCCGTATTGGAGCTCCAATGCTCGACATTTCATACCCTTGCAGTCACAGATCCAAAGCGGATACGGGCTCATTTGGTATTCAGGTCACATCCCCCTCAACACGGTTCGCTGGAAATATGGGAAGCCTTCCGTCTTGAACTGGTCTTATTATCGTCCTTCATAGTTATGTACAGCGCCACTTTCGAGTTTGCACCCTTGGTGTCGCGCACCCTCCATCATTTTGGACTGAAGGGAACTCCATACTCCAAATGCGATGCCCGGCCGCTACTCTTCTTCCTCTTCCTGCTGCATATATTTGTGTTTGATGTCCTTCCATTGTCGCTGCGTTGGCGGGTCAGTTCCAGTTCGCAGAGCGCAGAGTATACTGGTCAGGAAGCACGTACGCCCTTATTCCAATTGTCCCATAAAGCGTTTGTTGCCCCTTCAAATCCCCTACGCCTAGATCAGCTTCAGAATACACCGGGTGGCTGGACCGAGCTCACAGTTCGAATGTGAAAGCGCCAAGGAAGATCACGGTCAGGTAGGTAGCGTTCTTTCGTATTAAACCACTGTGAGAGGTGAGCAGAAGCGTGGACGAGGAGCTGGCAGGTTCATACTTGAAGAGGCCGCGGGAGATTTGGTCCTGAGCTCGATCAGTACCGAGAGCACTTGGAAAGCTCGTGGATCACAATACTCACGGTAATCGGCATCTTGGACAACTCTGGGATGTTTCTGGACTTGTCGTTGTCGTGCAGGTAAAGAGCGACGAAGTTCTTCAGTCAGTCGAAATCGATTGGTCGAAATGAGCAGCTCTCGTACAGCTCAAAATGCAGGCTGCAGATGCCATTTACGGGAAATTTCCGACGCCGCTTCAAGGACGATTCAACTTCGTCATGTGATCGATCCGACATGGCTCATCGCAAACCCGAGTAAATCGTTCACTTCTGAAGCAAAGCGGCTCTAGCGGCCTATATTTTCAGGTCTTTCTAAAACCCCACTGAGGACCACACAGTATGGACGTTGTCAACTCCATACGACCTGGGCGCGTCCCACAGAATGAGGCGAACTGAAGAACAAGGGCCAAGATTTCTCTGCTGATGTCGCTTAGGGCGGCGTACCTAAAAAGACATGTCCCCTTCTCTTGATCGATTAATAGATATGAAAGCCAATTTGGCTCTTAGCCGATGTTCTCGCCCTGAGGGACTCCTGCTGCCTCGATCCCAGTGATCAGTAAGATATTCTTTGGGCTGCACTGTGGGCATATATAATCCATCATGGCCACGGCTCCTGGGCTTCCAGAACTTTACCATAGAAAATCCCTTTATCTGCTGTGAAGGCAATCGCGCGGGTATGAGACCCGTGTCGCTCTCGTATCGCTGTTGGGCCGTAGAGATAGACCGAGTCGTCACCTCGAACGGCGCAGCATGCTCCTTTGAGAGCATTCCCATCAGCGACACGAAAGTGTGCGCTCGCTATGGAGATTTCGGCGCCCATGCTCGACGCTCCTTCCCACTCGCAGCTGGACCTCCACCTTTTGTCACAGGCATACGCGCAACTCAAGTGTTCAGCGGCCTCCAGGCGCCTATTCTCCCGGTAGTTCTGGCGGCTTCAGACGCGTTTCTTGATCTCGGACCCTGAACCTTACTTGCTGGTGCCAGTGCTGGTGTCAGTGCTGTATTTTGCAGTTGGCCCAGCTTGTCGGCACTCCTCGCCAGGAAAGTCGGAAGGAACACGTTGACGTCCATAGATGAACATTGCATCAACCACTCACGCTCGCAGACCGGACAGGCTCATGTGCAGACTCAGGCCCCTGCCCTGGTACAAGTGCCTCGGGCCCATCATACCCCAACTTGCTCAGATCCCGGCGCAACTCCATCTCCTTCCCAATCTTCATTATCTGATCGGGCGACAACTTCTCGCCCGCCGCTCTCTTGTCCTTGAGTTCCTGTACCGCCCGCAGTTTCTTCAGCTGGTTGCGGATCTTCTTCTGTTGCTCGGCGTCCAAGTCCGCGTCTGGGGTCGCGGAGGGAGCATGTCCTCCCTTGGCGCGTCCGTCCGAGTTCGAGATTTCCGCCGCCCTCAAGGCCGATGTGAGCGCCTCCTCTTCCTGGTCCCCGCCCGCTTCGGCATCTTCGGCGGCCTTTCTTCGCGCCGCTTCCCTGCGTTTCGCATTCTTGCTCTTGCTGGGGGTTTCATCCGTGTGTGCGCCGGGAACCCCGACGGTGCCTGCAGTTCTGTTCTTCCACGCCTCGGCGCTCCGGTTCTTGTACGTCTCAACGTCTTCAGGCGGGCGATAACCAGGCCGTACTCGGATTTCTTTCCTGGTGGTCCCATCGGCGCGGCGGGACGACGGGATGTACGCGGCCCCGTCGGCGCTGGTCTGAATACCGGACTTGCTGGAGGAAGGTGGTCCTGGGACAGGCATTATAGGAATTCACGCCTATGGCTCGTGGATTTCGCTTCTGCTTCGAAAGGGTCAGCCTCGCATGTAGAACGGACTCGACTGGACCGGACTGGACGTGGAACAGCTCGGCGGCCTCTGTAGGGTCGAGACGACGCCTTGCCTTGCCTGGCCTGCCTGGCGCACAGCGGGAGCGACCGAGATCAGGGAGATCAGGCTTCACACCGGCGCCGAGCAGTGTCTTGCCTGGTTGGGTCCCGTGGGCGTTTTGCAGCCGCCGTGCTGATGGATGGGGAAAGAAGTTGGTGGGCGATTCGGAGCATCGTCGGCAATTCACAGGAAGCGTGGCAGGCCATTTGCGCAGCGTTAGGGGCCACAGCCTTGTGGCTGGTGCAGTACACTAAGCTGACTGGGTTTGAGCTGCGAGGCGTAGTAATTGCTTAGGTAATTGATTATTGTGTGGGGATTCAGGGCAAGTCTACCGAGGGCAGCATCATCACTCAGTAATGCATCGTTGCTCCCCACAGCAGGTCTGATCGCTCTATAGGATCTGCTGGACGTGTTTCTTTTCTCCCTGCTCCCTGCTCCTCGACACATGTGCCACTCGATATCTACTCCCTGGAGATGCCCGTGGCTGGCTGCAATGCCTTGTACAGAAATACTGTAAAGAGTGCATTACAGCCTCGAGTCCGACCTGCGACCCTCCGCACTTTAACAACCACCGGCCGAAATGGCTACGACAGGGCTCCCCAAGGCGGCTCTCCCTTTGACCTGGCCGTTCCTTCTGTTCCTCCTCCAAACCCGCACGCGAGGGAGATTGCAATATTGGGCGGAGGGTTGACGGGGTTAGCCACGGCATACCACCTCAGCCGCGAAATTCCCAAAGCTAAGATTACCATCTATGAAAAGAATGCCAGGCTTGGAGGATGGATTGACTCGGAAACGGTCAAGGTAGACAATGGCGATGTGCTCTTCGAGTGGGGCCCCCGAACAATAAGATGCGCCCCGGGAATCATGTCCTCGGCAATGCTCGAGATGGTATGCGTCCCGTCGACAATTGTCGCGCACATCTTGCTAAATGCAAGTTCCTGTTAGGTTTGTGACTTGGACCTTACAAACGACCTTGTCGCTATATCCAAGGAGGCTGCCGCTGCCCGTAATCGATACCTCTACTATCCAGACCGTCTTGTCAAAATGCCCGCGCCACTGAAGGGTGCCTCATTCTCCGATTTCATCGAAAGTGTGCGCACCGTTCTGACAGAGCCACTCTTTGAAAGGTTTTGGAATATCTTCAAGGAACCGTGGACTCCTCTCCGGGATGAAAACGTGAAGGACGAACCGCTAGGCGATTTCATATCCCGAAGGTTTGGCAAAGAGGTCGCCAACAACATAGCTTCTGCATTCTTCCACGGGGTCTATGCGGGCGACATATACCAGTTGAGCGCCCGAACCCTGGCCACAATGATGTGGCATCTTGAATCCAGGAATCGCGACGAAAAATCTAGCATTTTGTTGGAAGTCCTGGCTGATCGGCTGAACCGTCGTGGCATCGCTCGCGCTGATCTTGTCCGCCACCGACAGCGTTTCGCTGCTGCCCTGAATTCGCCGGATGCTTACTTGAGGCGTGTGCCAAATCCGGAAATCTTCGACCGTCTGAGTGTTTATACATTCAAACATGGACTGGCCCAGCTGACGTCCGCACTGGAACAGCGCCTCCGTCAGACCAAGAATATCACCATTCTCGAGTCAACCGCAGTTGAAGAAGTGACTTTCGAGAAAGCTCAAGATCGACTCCGTGTAGGGTCCAAGTCCTCTCCAGCGGCCTCTGTGTATGATTACGTGGTCTCAACCCTGGGTCCTCGGTCCATGCAGCAGTTCTTCCTGTCTAATAACCCCAGAAATCCGGCTGGAACAACGGATGAGAGAGTCAACGCCGCTTGCCAACACAGCAACAAATCCGTCAACGTCATGGTCATCAACCTCTACTACGACAACCCAGACCTACTTTCGATCAGAGGGTTCGGGTACCTCATTCCACGTTCAGTTCCGGTCGAACAGAATCCCGAGCGTGCTTTGGGTGTCCTGTTCGGCTCCGAGACATCAGGACGCTTCGACTCGGTGAACCGTCGGTCATCTCCTCCCTTCTACATCCAAAGGGAATGGGACAAGGAGAAAGGCCAGCCCGTGGTTCGTCCGCAGCAGGAACCTTACGATGGTCCGGACATCGTTCACCAAGACACCGCACCGGGCACAAAGCTAACCGTCATGATGGGTGGACATTGGTGGAATGAATGGGCCGACAGCGATCTGCCGACGGAGAAGCAAGCCATAGAAATGGCCCAGACACTACTGAAGCGACACTTGAACATCGACGAGCGGCCCACGGTCGCGAAAGCCCGGCTCAATCGCAACTGCATCCCGCAACCGCCAGTGGGCTATGCCCAGGATATGGCCACCATCCACGACGCGTTGCTATCCAAATACAAGGGACGACTCAAGGTTCTAGGGCCTTGGTGGCAAGGTGCCCCGGGCATGAACGACTGTGTTCGTGTGGCGCGTGAAACCGCCTGGGCGATCCGCGACCACAAGGACGAACTTACTGGGCTGCAAAATTACATGCGCGAATCGTTCGTCGTGACGCACCTGCCGACAAGGCAGGCAACGATCGAGTATACCGAGTAAAAGTGAGATGTAGACTGTACTGCTCTGGAAAGGCCAGGCAACCATCGAGTATACCAACTACAGAGAGATGTAAACTGCTTTGGACTGGAAGGAAGACCCCAATCGGGTATATACCAAGTAAGATGTACCAGGTATTCCATTGGACAGGCATGCAACGATCGGGTATACTAAGTGAGGTGGATGTACTGCCTTTGGATAGATGCTGCACGGGTGGGTGGGTGGCCTCTGTATCTATCGTGTAGAATAGAGAGAATCGACATGGAGTAATCCATATATGTACCAATACAATACACAGACAGGGGCTTGGACAGATAGAAAAGGGCGGTGTCGTCAGCAAATCGCCATTGTTCGTCGCTCATATCCCGGGCGCGTGTGCGACCATGTGTCGAGGACGAGGATGATACGAGCACACTCCCAGGTAATCTACTCGACCGAGGCATACCTTAAGGCATCAAAGCGACACAAAGTAGCTACGGGATGGGATGGAGGCTTCAAACTAATGGCCAGGTCGCATGCAGTATGTGGCGAGCGATATTGTATATGCAGCTCGCTGAAGGATACATTTATCGTAGCTCGTCTCCGAGCTCTCTGGATATTCTGCTTCGGTTTAATACTTAGACACACACATGAGCTCACAGGCACGCACGCAATGCCAGAAGAGGTATGTACACTTGTTTCTCCAGAAACATATTTGACGTGGCACGGCCACTGATTAGGCCAAGCAACCGCTCAAGACAATGCTCATGCTATCCAGAACCAGCTCCTCTCCACCAGGTTCCTTGGCTTGCGCTTGGGCCAAACGATGGCATCCAAGGCAGCCTTTCCAGTGTACAGATCGGCGTCGCTGGACTTGTGGAAACCTGTGCATTTGACAATTCTCCAGAACAGGTACAGGCCAAAGTAGATGGGTATGCCAATATAATCCGTGATGAAGGCCTGGTAACCGAACCCCTCAGCAATAGATTCAAATCCGTTGATCAAGATGATCAGGCTGAAGAAGATGGTGGCGGCATAACCGAGGTACGGCTGGAGGGGCGACTTGAAGGGCAGAGTGTTGCGGTCGATGCCTTGAGCCTTGCAGGCGTGATAGAAGCGGATGTAAGCGATGGTGATGCTGACCCAGGTGAACAGGGTGGAGATTGTAGTCAGGTTCTGGAACCACGTGAATACCGTGTTCGAGCCCGATGAGCAGGACATATAGGTCAGAAGCGAGGTTGACCAGGTTATCAGCACGCACCATACGGGAACACCGGTCTTCGAGCACTAGAGCAGGAATCGAAGTGCCTGTCGGTTCTGCGCAGGGCGTACAGGGAGAGGGAACCGGTGTACAGCAAGGCGTTGGCGGAAGAGGAGGCCGAGGTCAAGATGACAGCGTTGATGATTGACGGGAGAGCACTGATACCGGCACGGCTGATAGCAATGACCCAGAGAGATTGAGCAGCACCAAGCACATCGTTCTCGCGGACACTGATCAAGTGCTCGTCGTTGTGAGGAAGGAGAACACCGGTGGCCAATGAGCCCAGTACATAAAAGAAGAGGATCCGCCAGGACACGCGGCGAACGGCCTTGGGGATGTTTCGGCGTGGGTCTTCAGCTTCACCAGCAGCGACAGCCACCATTTCGACACCGCCGTATGAGAAGTCGGCGTTGGCGAGGATCGACCAGAGACCAAGGAACCGGCCAGTGTCACCACCAGCGGTATATGCCTTCATGGCACCAGGGTTGCTCCAGTACTGGAAACCGAGGCGGTGCTGTCCTGAAACACCACCGGCGTCGATGATGAGGGCGAGGACGAGGAGGCCGACAATGGTGACCACCTTGACGGAAGAGAAGATGAATTCGGCTTCAGCGTAGATGGCGAAAGCGAAGATGTTCAATCCTAGGACGGGCACAATGACGATGGAGATCCATGCTGCGACGTTGATATCTTGCGCACCGTGCCAGAAACTGGATGACGGTTGCAGCAGCTGAGACTTCGACACCGAGTGTGATGGCACACGAGTACCAGTTATTCCAGCCGACTACAAACCCTATGGCATCATCCACGTAACGAGCGCAAAACTGTGGGATGGTACTGGGAAGGGCTAGCCATGTCGCCATCTCACCGAGACACATCATCATGCCGCAGACGAGGCCAGACCGGTAAAGGTGTATCCAAGCAGGGCCGACAGAGGACCGGCTTGGAGGAAGGCACGACCGATGCCCAAGAAGAGACCAGTACTGATGCTACCACCGAGGGCGATGAAGTGGATATGGCGGGATTTGAGACCTCGACAGACATAACCATATTCCTCGGCCGTGGGGATGTCGCCGGAATCATCCGCTGCCTTGTTCAACTGGGAGAACGGTCAGCAAACACCAGACTTCAGCAGCTGAACCGTACTCACCTCGATCTTGTGTACATCGTTGAAGTCGACGGGGCAATACTCTGGCGATTGCGAGCTAGAGGAAATGTGATAGTTTGAGGATTTCTCCATCTCGAGATTGTGCGCAAACTGCAAAGGGGTGTTTGCTCTGCCCAGTAGGCAGGACATGACAATCTCAATCGTCGGTCAGTAGCGAGTGACGGTGCCTGCGAACGAGCTCGAGGAAACATCGAACATCCCCCACTGGGTCAGGGTGACTGAAAGAGGTATATGTAGGACGACAAGCGCGCATAGCCATCGCAGCCGCGGTGGTCACATGCCCTTATCTGCGATGGACAAGCACATCGACCTCGTCAACAGTGTGGCATGTTAGCTTGAGCCCAGGTCACCAGATCCGAACTGTCGAGATTGCAGTCTGGCGAGCTAGCGGCTCAAGAAGGTCGAATGGGCAGTAAGCCTTGCAGACTGCCGTTGCACAGTATCACTGCACGCCACCGTCGCATGCTGGGGCTGCAGGGCTTTGACATGCGTCAGGGCCGGCAGATATTCTCTCGATCAACCTGAGCGAACCATGACGGGCAGGTTAGAGAGAGATGAGAGAACAGAGAGAACCGTGCTAACCACGCTAGGTTGCGTGACGGCTGAGGTAACTCGTACATACTGGTGGAGCGCGGGGTAAGTAGAAGACACGCCAGGAACGGGAGGTTGACCTGGCCGGACGGCAGGCGCCACCCTAAGCATTTCCTAAGCATTTCCTAAGCATTGCCCAAGCACCCGCTCCAACACCAGGCAAGCGCAACAGAGATCTCGACGGCTTCGCTGCGGATTGGGCGTCCTGCATCGAAAGCCTTCTAAAAGGCGGCGAGGCATCTTGCATTAGCTTGCAGAGGGGGCCACGGTGCCCTTACAGCCAAATTGGAACGGATTCATTTGCCATGAGGCGGTTTCGGACTCGACGACGTTTTCCGAGATCGAGGAGAAACACGGCATACTGTACTTCGTACGAAGCTTTAATTTGTCGGCCCCCTTGAGCGACAGCCTACCGTGACGAGGTTCGACACTGGAATCACGGCGGCCCCTTCAACTCCATGCCGTCGTGAGATATAGTTCTATCGTCCTTTAAACTCCTTGACCAACGTGCCGAAATGCTCCTTCTGGTCCGCCGCCAATTTGCCCTTTGTATCGCTAATGATCGTCAAGACTAGACTATAGTTGTTATACAGGAACTTCGCTCTTTTGCTCGCATCACCTGCCGCTTTGGCTAATTTGCCCATCAGTGTCTCGTACTCTGTCCTCAGCCGGGCCAGACTATGAGAGACGGGCTCGTCATCGCCTGCCTCGGCACTGAGCAGCAAAATGCCCTGCACGAGTTGCCCGAAGCGTTGTGTGATCGCGTGCGGTGCGACTGAGGCTCTTGAAGTATCGGTTGATCCTCCGCCAACCAAGGAGAATGCTGCAGCAGCGCCACGGTTCCCACTGCTTGGAATGGGGACTTTCCTCAACGACTCGCAATGAGCGTCCATGACCATCTGGAATCTCGGCCACAGGAGGATATTGGTATAGTTGATGTAGGAATCCGCTACGGGAACCTTGCGTCTCTGCGCTTCAAATGCGAAGTGCTGGTTCAGACGCACGCAGAGAAGGAAACCCAGGCAGTCATTGGTGTTCTCGACTAAGGACCTCGTCAAATTGTGGCCGATTGTGAAAGTCGGCTCAAAAATCTCCGTCACGCGCCGGGATATCCGATGGTACGTGTTCGTTGCGAACAGTTCCGTAACGACCGAGTACTCGGCAGATACATTGTCGATGAGAGCTCGATTGAAGTTCCGAAAAGGAATCTCGAGATAATGTGCGGATTTGTTGTCTTCAGCGAGATAGGCCGGGATGGCAGTGATGTCGGTCTTGGATTTTATGATCTGCTCTCGACGGCCGAGATTGAAGGCATCGTGTTGGGGAGGCGCCGGTTTTGATGCGCCGAGGACGTTTCGGCGTGCTGGGGCGGGATCCGAGCCAAGCAGGTCGTGGAGATCAAAGGCGTGGATCTGGAGGGATGAGAGGGCTTGTTGGTAGCGGGTGAAGTGGCTGCTGTAGTACCATCGCATTGTGTTGACATATGCTTGGCCAATCTCCTCACCCAGAGTGGGATGATTCCGAGCCAGAAACGCAAAGAGGTCCTTATATCTGAGTAGCGTCTGCTGTTGGATAACTTGGGCATTGATGTTAGGCGACCGGAGTGCTTTGATCTGAGCCACTATGTAATCTCGGATCCGTTCAAGGGCTTTGACTTTGAGGTCCTCAAGGAGAGGTTTCAGGTCTTGCAAAGCCTTGAGCTGTTCTGAATGCTTTTCTTTGGCTTCCATGATGAGTGACCTCGCCTCGAGGTCGTTGACGGCTTTGACGAACGTCTCATCGATGGGTCCATCGGCAATGGACCGCACGGTGAGCGGAGAGAGGGTGACCTCCTCGACCGCAGGACCCAACAGCTTTTCGACATTGCGGCGTTTGTCGAGTTTCGCATTCAGTTGAACAGAGCGGGCCTGTAGTTCTTCAATCTCTGCCGACACCTGGCCGAGTTCAGCTTTGAAATTGGTCAAGTACGATTCAACGTTTTTCAAGACTTGGTCGCATTCCAACACTGAATTGTGAAAATCTTGGTATTTCTGTCTATTCTCTCTAGCCGAGGGCTCCAGTGTATAGCCAGTCGTCGGTGGGCTGTATGGTATATCCCGGTTGGCAAATTCTTCGAGACTCAAGCCCTCAAAGTCAATGTCCTCGACCAGCCGCCCGCCTTGAACCTTGGGTGTTGCATCTTGTCCTTCTTCATCGCCAGCCTTTCCAAGTGACTCTCTTAGCACGTTGACTGGGTCCGGCACATCTGGAGGAGGTCTTTGTTCAAACCGGAGAGCTGACCCGTTGGTTTGCCTGGGCGGAGATGTAAGGGAGGTAGTAGAGGTGTTCGCACTGAGGTCTAGAGATGTGGACGATCTGTTGGCAGACAGACCGAGACCAGACAACGTACGTTGCGACGGCGCAAGCTGGGAGTTCTTACGCGGAGCAGGAGAGTATGGTCTGGACGGAGTGAGAGACTCTCGCGAGGCGCCGGGTGTAGCAGCACCAGCAGTCAAGCGGTCCAGCCACATAATGGGTGTTCAGACGTAAGAGAGGTCTCAATGACATTACTACGAAGACATGTATGGGCTTGTGGCCCGTCACGCACGTGTCTACGAGGCCACATGGTGCTTCATATTCCTCCTGCGGAGTACACTTACTAACGAGAACATCCACCGTACAATGCCAAGGCCAGCACGAGGGAGGTTTGCCGGACCGATGCTATCGATTGGCAGTGGCGGCACTCCGCATCCCACTCTGCAACCAACATCTCGAACTCATATTTTCCCAGCCAGGGCCTGGTCTGCGTTTTCTCTTTTGACCATCGCTCTTTCCCCGAGAATTGTCGCACACCGACTTATACCGGCTCTTTCATCTCTAAATTCTCTCTACTCTCCTTAGCGGCATCTTCTCATCTATCCACCATGGCGGACAACGACGCGCAGGTAAGCATTGTCTTGATGAACCCCGCTTCTATGCGCTGGGCTGGCTCCGTCTCCGCCAGTCGTCGCAGACCAGGAGCCTCGTCCGTTCTTACTGACATGCTTTTACATCCAGCATGAACACACCTTCGAGTCCGCCGACGCTGGGGCTTCGGCCACCTACCCTATGCAATGTTCTGCCTTGAGGAAGAACGGTTTCGTTGTCATCAAAGGTCGCCCATGCAAGATTGTCGATATGTCCACCTCCAAGACTGGCAAGCACGGTCACGCCAAGGTCCATCTGGTCGCTCTTGATATCTTCACTGGCAAGAAGTTGGAAGATCTGTCCCCTTCCACCCACAACATGGACGTTCCCAACGTGACCCGCCGTGAATACCAGCTGGTGAGAGGCCCCACCGAGTGTGAATGGAAGGTACAGACCCCTAACAGAAAGTGATAGCTCGACATTACCGATGACGGTTTCTTGTCCCTCATGTCCGATGATGGTTCCACCAAAGATGATGTCAAGATGCCCGAGGGCGAAGTTGGTGACAAGATTGAGAAACTCTTCCGTACTGACGAGAAGGATACCAGTGAGTTTTGATTCTCGATTTCAGCTTTAGCAAATTCTTACGGGCTTTTAGATGTCATCGTCTTGACCGCCATGGGTGAGGAAGCTGCCATCGATGCCAAGGAGGCCCCGAAATAAAGGGTGTCCGAGCCGAACTGCACACCTGCAGCCTCCTATTCACGACTGTTGTACTTATGGGTCACGAGAACCATGTCACGTTCCAGAGCTGGTGTCGGGACTGGTTGCACAATCGAGGTATTTAACAGGCGGACTCGATTTTGCCTAGAGCTAGCTTGGGCAGTAACTCTGTGGTCTGCCTTGAAAAGCGATCTTCTCATGCCATGAAAGACTTGCATGCCGGTGCATTTTGAAAAGTGGTAGCTAGACGAACAGCCCAGGAATTTTCAAAACCCAAGCCAATCAATCGCGTGGTACAAAGTAGTTATTTGGGGTCGTTATTTCAGCCTTGTTTGTCAGTGTGCAATTGGCCCACCGCTGATTGGTGCTACGCAATTTCATTACTCGTGACCAACATCATTTTCTGCTTCCAGTTAAATCCCCTGGTACATTGAAAACATATAGAACCGTACCTGCGGCCGGTCTTGATCTCGTTGGTGCGAGATTTCTTACTGAAAGTAAAGCTCCACAACACGTCCCTTAACAGCATCGAGCGCCATGCTAGCAAAGCCATCCCGATCGCAGACAATCCGCCAATATGGACGGGGACGAGTGCGCCACTTGTGGCTCGGCCGACTTCCATGACGAAGATGGGAGGATTTTCTGTCACAATGGGCACGATCAAGGCCGCGGCCTGACCACCGCAGAGGACGACGCCGATTTCGGCAGGCAGGGGACCATCGTGAGGAAGAAAGTGGACAAGGAGAAGCAGAAGGCATCGAGAGGTGAGTCGGTGTCCACGCGACCCATAAACTGGCCATCTGCAATGCTCACCAGTCTTTTCTAGTGCTTCGAGGAGCCAAAGCGTTCCAACTCTTTCTTCAGTCCTGGCAATTCATCTTGTGGAAGCAATGTCACGCCCTTGTCCACCAGAAAGGCCTCCCAGCCGAACTATGGGTAAGTCAACCAACCGTAAGAAGCTGGCTACATCGCTTTTCCTCGCCGTTGGGGGCACCTGCTGACGTCCAGCAGAATGTGGTGCGGGACATGTGGACGTTATGGGTCTCGAGACTGGAGCATCGCCTGCTGCAAGACGCCGCCACTGCTGTCGACGGGCTTACAAATACGACTGGCAACGAGGCCGATACTACCGCAAGCTCTGGTGAGGAAAGCGATACGGACCCCGGCGCTTCTGCGCAGAAGATGGAGAAGAGGAAGAGGGAGTCCGCGCATGACTATCCGAAGCTCATCGACACCGCTGCCCTGGCATACATGGGTATCATCATGCTCAGAAGGCCAGTCGGACAGGCTACGTTTCTAAGGTGAGGACACAACAATTTTCCATGGTGGCCCGAACCACTTCCGCATGCGCTGTTCACTGACACGAGGCTCCACTAGATGGATCCTCGAAGAAGACATCCCCTTCATCCGCGCAATCCGGCACGTTCCCCAAGAGATGAAGGACCGCCTTCCAGGTGAGTACCATCAGTCTCTGGACACGACCACGCGGCTGCCCGGGCCAGACGACCTACAGAAGGCAATCTACCACCGAGCGAGATGGTTCAACACCTCGTTCGGCATGGCCATGCCATCGATCAACCAGAATCTTTTCCTTCTGAACTACGTCCGCCGTCTGGCTCTCCCGCTCGAGGTCTACACCACCGTGCGCCGCTTGAATACCATGATCACCAAACACGACTTCACTTATAGGTATCCTGACGTGACGAAACCGCCCGAGACCGAAACCACGCGACGTCAGCCAACCACGTACCCTGAAGCCCAATTGATGTCGCTCGTCGTCGTGGCCACGAAGCTGCTCTTCCCGTTCGACTCGGACACCGTCAAGCGGTACCCGAAGGACGCCACCGACTTCACCACTCTGCGCATGAACTGGGCAGCCTGGCTTGAAGCTAAAGAAAGGTTCGACGAGGATATCACCGCTGCGAGAGTCACGAACGGCCTGAAACCGGGGTCCGAGATCCTCGTCACGGACAGCGATATCCTCGGCATGACGGACGATCAACTCGACCAGTACATGAGCTGGTATCAACGGACGTGGATCAAGAACAGTGGCTCACCCCAACACACGCAGGGCCAGGATGGTGGCAGCGGCAGCGGCAGCATGGACAGGGAAATCCTGGATATGTTCCCTCTGCCCGACGTGCCGGAACGAATGGAGAGCCGGGAACAGAACGAGAGACTTTACGCCGAGGAGGACGCGCGGCTCACCGACCGCATCAAGAAGGTTCAAAATTCTCTGGGTTCCCGACGGGCTATCTCGGAGGAAGACGAACTCGAGCAAGGTCTCGACATCATGCGCCCGGGCGCACGGTACCCTCAGTTTGCCAAGGTTGAAGATCTTGACCGCGCAGCAGGGAAAGACGATGTGGCCAGGACTTTCCATGAGGAAACCGCCCAGACAGCCTGTTTGAGCTTGAAGGCCCTCATTTTAGCGGTGAATCGCACGGAGGAGAAGATCGAGCGATGGCTCGTAGCTAGAAGACGGGAGGAAATCTTCGGCGACGAGGGCTCCGAAAGCGATGAACGCGGCGCGGGGGCCGAGGACGGCGGTATAGATGAGGATATCGCAGATGTTCCGGAGACTAGTCCTCCCGGTAAGTTGGCCCAGGAATTGAATGGGCTCGGACTCGGGCTGTCGCCACATGTCGAGGACGATGATGAATATGCTGATATGCAGATGCTCCCGGAATGAAACCGGCTCTGGTTGTTTGGTGAGCTCGGAACGTACTGCCTTGTCAATCACTGCTCATGATCCATTGTGCCCAATCTCAGTCTAGCATGCGACAGTCCTGAGACAGTGCACGCTTGTCCCTGTACACAATGTGCTCCGTCTTGCCTTCCGCTGTACTAACCAATTATACACATTATACACGAAAGTTTGTCCTCGCTGTACCCGGTCCCCAGTTTCACTTCATTTCACCCTCTCAACCTCGCCTCCTTTCTCGCTCCATTCTACCCAGCTGCCAGGGAACTCCCCCACGGTGCCACCAAAGCCTGCCTGACCCGCCAGCCTCGCCGCTGCTCTGCTCCTCACGCCTGCCTTACAGTAGAAAATCACCTCGTCCTCCTTTCCGGGCTTCTCGAATCCGAACCGCTCCTCAAACTCCTCTGCAGGCAGGAAGAAGCCGTCCGCGGCAGACGTTATTGGGAGGTTTTTGGAGTTGGGGATCTTCCCGGTGGCTTGAAGTTCGTTGGGCTCGCGGACGTCGATGAGGATGCGGTTCGGGGAGGGAGCGGAGGAGAGCGACTGCACGTCATCAAAGGTGTAGAGCCTGGATTGTTGGGGAGAACTCGAAGAGGAAGAACTCTCGTCTTTGCGGGCTGACAATGTTGTTGTGAAGTGTCGCTTTGGTTGGCGCAGGGGCATTTGCGTTCGGGCTGTACGAGTATGTGAGGTGAGGAAGGCAAGCACGGGCACAGCTGTTGAGAGACGGCCTGGCTGACTGGATCGGAGACTCTTTGAGGAATGACAGGCCGTGATCGAGGAAGAAAGACCCCGGGAACAGTGAGCGAGAGAGTTGGCTGCTCGCTTTGATGCCATCTTCGTTTGGGTCGTCGCTTTGAAGGCGGATTGGGCTGCGAAGAATTCTAGCGCAACAAGTAGACAGTACTCAGAATAGGTTTACAAATTAACTCCAGCTTTGGCGATTGCACCAAAATCCAAAAAGCTCCAGACGCCTCGGCAGATGACGTTGATGTGCGGAAATGGTACCCGCCGTACGGTGGCGCATTCGGCCAGCTTAGCACAGTGATTATCCATTCAAGGTCTCATACGACCTTGGTCATTTATCGGCCACAGTCCAGATAGAGATTTCGCAACCCTGTCAGCCGTTACAGGCGCGGGAGCTCCATGTTTTACAGCTTGACAGCCGACAATTTCAGCTGCACCCCCGGATTGTAAGAGGTGTGTTAGTTCTGGACCAGAGCAAGACCGAAGAGAGCGGGCATTCAAGAAGTATTTTCCGACGGGTCCAGCCCTTGTTCTACTTCGCGTTTCAATCGAGCCTGCGGCACTTGTTGGCAGCTCCGACTCCTGGGTCAGTCGATTAGAAACACACGGTAGGGAAGAACGTCGGAGCTTTTCCAGCTGCAAGCGATTTTATGGCTAGAGCTGCAAGGGAAGCCCTCTCGGATGACCGACACAGAAGAGAAGCACGTGGAGTACCCGGGCGGCGTTCTGGTCCTTAACGGACAAAGGTTTCAGCTTACCCAGCTTTTCCGCCAATTCCTTCAGAAATCCCTTGACTTTGCCTATAACTAAGTGGTCAGTACCATGGTTTTACTGAGTGGGCGGATCACTGACCTAGACCTTCCAGATGCCAACCTGACTTCTTGTAGTAGAGCTCGATTAGCAGTCTTCACTCAGATGCCACTGGGATGTCCTCATTCTCAGCATAGACTTTCGAGAGTCTCTGTAAGTTGTCGTGTTATTCTCAATATCTAATCTAGCCCTTTCAAGGTCCCGGCCTCCACTTACGGCGGGGCATTGTTCGAGGTCGGGCTGGGGGGCGTCACGAGGCGCGTCGAGGCTACGACCGTCCGTTCCAACCTTTTCAAGGCGAAAGATCAAGAGTGGAAAGATTACTGGAACAAGTGGGTGTTTGACCCTGCTCCAGGCGACTCGCTCATGAGCTCACCACATCAAGATCATCAGGAGGGACAACCAGTTGCGGAGGGGTCGAATGCGCCACCAAAATGTCATCTCTGCGTAAAGGACCTAAGTAAGCAGAGGCGTATGGATTGACCGCTTTCCTTTCCCCCTTTCTCTGTCCCTGTGGATTACCGCGTGTGAAGGTGCGGGTATGAGCGCAGGTCCCATTTGGCGCCTTGCTCTAATATCAGGCATCGAGCTGCAAGACTATCGTCCTCGATTTCGATCCCAATTACAGTAATATGATCATCATAGTATAAGCCTCTTCCGCTCCTTTTATGGACGAAGCACGGGCAAGGGAAAAGTCTCCAGTCACACGCAACCTTGAGCCTGTCTGCCAGCGGTGTTGCTCAGGAGTGCACACGCTGGTGGTTCCTGCGTGCTGCCTGTGGGGAGTCGCCATGCTATGCAGTAGACGCTTGCTTCCAGAAGCATCTAATCAAGTTGAATCTTCTAAGAGGTGGTGCATAGCTTCGCGGTGACGATCCGACCAAGACCTAATGCCCACCTTGTCTCGTTGTGAGAGGTCGGTCAGTGACGTGTCCACATGCGTCCCTTCTCTTCCTACCGACCGGCGAGACGAACGAGGCAAGCCATCGCCTATTGTATACAAGCTCTGAGACCTTCGTCCCTTGGCAATCGACGCCCGACCTGCACGTACTTCTTCGCGGTTTTGTATGAGCTATCTCATGTCACATATTGCACCTTCAGATAGGCCAGAGCAGCTTGAAGCGAAATGAGTGAGCCTTGTGATATTGTAAGCTGACCTCGAGCTGTTCCTGAACCGGAGCTCGATTTCCCATCGCACCTGCTGGATTGAGTTCAAACCCCCTCCAGCAATGCCTCGGCTACCCTGTATCGACGTTCCATAAGGTGAGCATGCTAACTTCATTAGGGCCAAGGCTACGTCCTCCCCGAGGCTCTGGCAACACGCCGGGCACAGTCCGTCCGGCCACTCACCTCGAACAGCCTGACTCGGTAATCCAAGCGACTCGGAAATACCCCTTGTCATGTATCTGGGGTATGAAGCAACGGCCATTGGCGATGCGGTGTAAGAGTCCTTTGCAGCTTTGCATCGGGCAGACGGCGATTGGCTTATGCACGCGACCAGAGCAAAGCCTTATGATGCGGAGGTGCTGCATCCCGGGCTCGTCCTCGTTCCCCCACTCATTCGCTTACAGTACACTTCCGGACACTACAGTTGGTGGCCGGCGGTCCGTGGAGCTCAAGTACGTACCCCAAGCGGTGGAGAGCATCGACCTCTATGAAAAGCACATATATCCGACCAGGTAGGTAGTCGGTTCGCAGTTTCGAACGGACTCGAGAGAACTTGAGGCGGCTCAAGCAAAAATGCCTTCTTCGTTCTTTGTCATTGGCACCGCTGTTATCCTTCTGGCGGGAATCTTCATCCACAACTATAGCAAGGGGTCCAAAGTACCGCCCCACGCGAAACTGCCTCCTGGGCCAAAGGGTGAATGAAGTGACCATCAACGCTGAGAAGACAGCTCTGACAACGCCCCAGGCAAACCGATCGTGGGCAACCTGTTGGACATTCCGCCAAAACACTCATGGTTGAAGTTCAAGGAATGGGCCGACCAATACGGGCCGATCTATCGCCTCGACATCTTTGGGCGCAACCTCGTCGTGGTGTCGACGGAGAAAATTGCCAATGACCTGCTGCGGGAGCGAGGAAACATCTACTCCTCACGCGAACAATTGCCCATGGCCGCTCAGCTCATCTCACGGGGCTTGAGGCCTCTGTTTCTGCCACATGGAGGTAGAGACTACCTCTCTTCCCTCAAGGAGAGTGGCTGACGTGGTCCAGACTTGTGGCGACGAGTGCGCAAAGTGATGCACAACATGACTATGCACGCCTCGGCGACTTCGTACCAGCCGGTTCAGATCTACGAGTCGGAGCGTCTGCTCCACGACTTGATCGCCACTCCGGAGAAGTACGAGTCAATCTTCGAACGATACGCAGCAGCGGTGGTCCTGCGGTTATGCTACGGCAAGACGGTTGACACCGGTGACGAGCAGTACGTGCGCGACATCCTCCATATCACCCACACCGTCGAGCGAACGGCCTCTCCTGGGGCCTACCTTGTCGACACGTTCCCGGTCCTCATGTGGTTGCCCGCGTGGCTCGCGCCGTTCAAGCAGGAAGCAGCCCGGCTGAACGCCTTTGAAGTCAAAACCTTCAGGGGCCTCCTGCTCGAAGTCCGCGACAAGATGCAGGGGGGAAAGGCTCCAAAGTGCTTCGCGAGATCCTTCCTCGAGAAACAGGCTGAGTACAACCTTTCGGATAACGAGGGAGCCTATGCCATCGGCACGCTGTTTGAGGCCGGCGCCGGCACCACGGCGGCCATGATGATGTCCTTTGTGCTGTGCATGTGTCACCACCCCGACTGGCAGAAGAAGATGCAGGACGAGGTTGACCGCGTCATTGGTGACAGTCGTATGCCGGAATACAGCGACATACCGTCCTTGCCGACCTGTCGAGCCGTGATCAAGGAAGTCCTGAGATGGCGTCCCGTGACCGCTGGCGGTGTACCGCACGAGTTGATCAAGGACGACGTTTACAACGGGTTTTTCTTCCCCGCCGGCACGAACGTCCATGCGAACCAATGGTGAGTGACTGCGCATGGAGAGAGTGCATGTGGGTATATGCTGACGTCTTTCAGGGCCATCCACCGTGATCCAGAACTATACCCCGACCCGGAAACCTTCAACCCTGACCGCTGGCTCTCGCCCAAGTACCCGACCTATCGCGAACCGCTCGACAAATTCCCCAGCCTGCAGAACTACTCGTGCTTCGGGTTCGGGCGACGGATCTGTCCGGGCATGAACATTGCCGAGAACTCGCTGAACCTGCTGATCGCGAGGATCGCGTGGGCGGCGCATATTTCCAAGAGGCCCGGCGTCGAGGTTCCACTGTACGATTATACTGTCGGGTTCAATGTGCAGCCTCGGCCGTTTGTGTTTGATCTCAAACCACGGAGTGAGGCGAAGAAGACGTTGATTCATACCATCTGGGAGAGCGGAAAGGCTAGGGATCCGCTCGACGAGGTGAAGACGTTGTAGGGCGAGCCTTGTCATCAGCTGAATGATAATGTGTTCAACGAGCCCGAGATGTCTGTGAGACAATTGTCGTCAGTCGGGTAGTCCCATGGCGTACTTGTTGCAATGTGTTGCGGCTTGCCATCTCCTCCACTGCCGCCTCATCTGTCCCTACCTGCTCCTCATAACAGCACGTTATCTATACCGGAACATATTCTTCCGTATATACCAATAGCCAGGCCCAAAGTCAAACGGAATCAAACCAAAGCAAAGCACACCGAGCCACATCGAACCCTGCCTGAATCCCTACACATCCTCGCCCGCACTGCGCCTCAGAAACGCCACCGTCTCCGCCACCCGACTCAAAAACGGACTATGACTACACCCCTCGAGCACCTCCGTCCGCACAACACCCCCACCATCCCTGATCATTTGGACAGTCTTCTCCTGCGTCGCAAACTTCATGGCCAGATCCTCTCTCGCCATCAAGAAATGCACAGGCACGACCTCGAACGCCGAGAACCGACAGCTGTCAAACAGCGCGGCCGAGCTCATCACATTCAAATTCCTCTCCGCGGATCTCCACGTCTCAGACTCGGGGCCCAGATCCTGCCAGAACACCGACGCAGGTGGCGGGCCCATCAGCGGGTCATGTGTGGGGATCGCGCTGGCCGGCCTGCCCTCCGCTTCGGGGATGTTCATGCCCTCCGAGATGATATAGGCCGTGATGGCCGCGATGGCGCGCACGCCGGTCGGTTTCCCCTGCGCGGCGCGCGAGGCCGGGTCCAGGCCCCTTAGGGCGCCCGAGGCCGGGATGCCGCCGTAGGAATGGGGCACGAGGATCACGTCGTTGGGGGTGGTGGCTGCGGTTGCTGTGTTGTCATCGGATATTCCGTCGAGCTCTGCGAGGATGGCGCGCCGCACGGTGTCGATGTCCGCTTGGCTGTCCGGGGTTATTTCCTCGGGGGCTTTATCCACGGACGGGAGCGCCGGGATGACGACTTTGTAGCCGTGCGAGGTGAGCGCGCGGGATAGGGCCTGGAAGTGCATGGGCCGGTGCCAGGCGCCGTGGACGATGATGATTGTCGGTTTTGAGGCGGTGTGGCTCGCGGTTGCGTTTGATTCCGCCATGGTGTGGAGATGTGATGTCCCTTTTGTGGGCCGCGATCAGGTTCGGTGGAGGGAAAGACAGGATCCTTCTAGCATGGAAAAAGCCTGTTGTGTCGCAGAGGGGACGGCCTGCCTTTTGTTCTACCAACACTGCTTCTTTACTAGGGATGGAGGGAACGAATGCGAGGCATTGCATCCAGTCGTGTAATTATGTATGCGGCACGGACGGGGCTGACAAACAACAGCTATATAAAAATAACGCAACGTCAACCCCTGAGACCGGACCGGGGATGGACACTTGTACACAGTAGGCCGTCCGACGGAGCTACTGTAGGTGTCGGCCGAATGCTGTGTTCGGCACGGTGCTTACCATTGCGGACGGCCCAAGTACGGAGGAGAGCGTGAGCATGAAGTTCGGTCCGCCGCCATCAAGTAAGTTCGGAAGGAAAATCTAAGGACATGAGGAGTCGGTCAAAGTCAAAGGCACGGAGTACTATCTAGATCCCTTCCGCATCCTACGTGTCCACTGTGATGTGCTACGAGGACGTAACCAGTAATTAATCCCGAGTAACTCCGTACTCCATACTCCGCAACCAAGCCTGGCGGGCGGGTGCCTGGTGCCGCCGCGGTTTTGATGACCAAGCAAGGCGTCCCCTACACAGTACAGGTGCTGATACCAGGTCAAGTCCCATAGGTGCGTCGGGGGACCTACGGAGTTACAGTACCGTGGGATGTATGTACTGCAAGTCCCCTCGTACCCGTACCCTCCTTGTGCTTTGGCGGCCTCGTCACATCTCACTCACACACCACCGCGCATCTCGTGGTCTTGTTGATCGGAGGAATGACGGTCTGCGTATTCGCGAGCGACCGATCCAGCAACAAAGTAGCGCACGTCGAGGCCCACGAGACCGAGCGAGACGCGGCGTGCAAGCCCAAAATGGGTCATCATCCACGGTCACAGCTATCTACGCCCCGAGCAATCTCAACGCCAAGAACGCCAGAGTGAGAGTGGGTGGTATCTCCAAGACAGCAAGGGACTTACAGCACTCGTCCGCGTTCACCTACCCGACTGCCTGAGCCGATGATGCGAATATCGAGACGGAACGAGTGCGTAGACTGAGTCTCATGTCGTGTGCTCTACTTAAGCAGGATTCGGGAAAACTAATGATCTTTTGCATTCATTGCCCAGGCCTGCTTGCTGGACGGTGGGACCGAGCGCCTTTACATACCATACCGTGCTGTGCCATGCCCATGCTCATGCCCGTGGCCATGTCATCAGCATCCGGAGGTCAGAATGTTTCAGTTTACATCTTTGTCAAGCTCCAGCTCTAGCTCCAGCCCCAGCTCCTGTACTCCCTATGGTCGGATACCCACCCGTGTGCGCGTGCTGCGCAAGCTCGCATCACAAAACACATCGCAGTACGCCTATCTCGTGGAACCATTGCCGGTGCGTTGCCAATGCGAAAGACGCCAAAGTCACGCCTTTACATTCCCAATTTTGTTTCTACACCGTTTCTTCGTCAATCGTAACGTGTTCGTGGCGAGCCCATGGCTTTCTCGTACACTTCTGCATTCCCGTCCGAGGAAGACCGATTGCTGCTTGTTTCTCCTGTCTCGGCGTCGACAAATTGCTCCCCTGATGTAGTTGCAAAGCTGTGCTTGCGACTCGAGCGCGGTGAATCGTAATGCGCCATCTCGTCTTCCTCGTCATCCTCGCCGTTTTGCGAGACGTGGCTGGCTCGGTCAACAGTCACCTCCCGATTGTAATGCGTTTCTGGTGTTGCTGGGCGGTCTTGAGACGCCTCCTCTGCTCGGCTTTGTGCGGCTGTCCTTTCGTCGACCACCTCTTCGTTTCCATTCCCGTCTTCCGCCTTCCTCAACTTCAACCTCTCTTCATTGGACATATGTTGCCACTCGGGAGACATGGTGATCACGGACGCCTTCTTACCATGGAGAATGAAGCTACCCACGCCTCGCCTCAACTCTTCAGCTTCACTGTGCATTGACTTGGCTCCGTCCTCGGTGGCAGCGATACTAGACCCGGACTCCCTCCCCTTCTTATGGCGATGGATGCTAGGTGACGAGTGATGATGCGGTTCGCGCAAGCTGCGTTGCAAACTTCGACGGATGCTTCCTGACTTTGACGAATCAATGGCCCCGGAAATCGCCCCCGCTATGGCACCAACTCGATCTCTTTCGGACTCGCTGGTATCCGGCCGTTTCTCCCTCGTCACACTGCCTTCCACGTTGGTCAAACCTGCCTCTCGCAGGATCCTATCCTCGGCGTCGTCTGTTGTACGACCAAGGCGATCTCGATCCCGGCTGTGGCGTGAACTCGCGGTGGAGACCTGGTGGGACAGCGTATGCGACTCCTGGATGCTCTCATGTCGCGACAAGGCGGGATCCACCGACAAAGAAGGGCTAACGGCGGAGGGGAGATCCAGCATGCTTTGGTCGGTACGCATACTTGCACTTTCCGAGGTCTTGATTTTGTCTGCAATATTGGACGGCCTCGAAGAAGTCGCGCTGACTGGTGACATCGTGACATGACTTGCGTCGGTGATGGTACGTCCAAATTCTTGTGGGCCAGTCTTCAGAGGAGTGGTCTTTTGCGGCGTCGACAGCGAGGAACCTTTGGGAACAGGAAACGCCGTAGCACCCTCCTCCTCCAGATCTTTAGCCAAAATATCCCGGTGCGTCCTCGTTCGCCACAGCTCGACTCTGGTCCATTTCAACTTCGCCGACATCCGACCAGCGGCTAGAACAAGAGCTTCCCGAGTCTTTTGTTGGATCGGGAGTAAGATGAGTAGATGCCGAGCATTCCGAAGAAGATTGTCGAGCTCTTTCTGTGCCACAGCAATTCTTTCGTCAAAGTCACTGATTTTCTCATTGATCAGCTGCCGGCGGTAGAACATGATCTCCCATGCCAGTTGGGCGTCGAACTTCTTGTTGTCCTTCTGCGGCGTGTCCCCACTCTTGGTAGAGAAGTCAGAGCCCTTTCTTAGAAGATGACGTCCCTCGTAGTTGCCGCCTAGCAGACCGCGCATTCTCACACCAGCCGTACGAAAGGTGGCTGCGTAGTTGAGCTTGCCAATCCAGTCGTTCATCTCCGATTCGCTGTTGGCTAGGAAGACTTCCTCGAAACCACCGTGCTTGATAAACACAAAGGCATTCTTGTGTTTCTTGTAGCTTGAATCCAGCAGAGCCACGGCATCATCCATAGACATCAGCGCATCAGGCTCAAAGGAACTCAGAGGCGGTTTGAAGGTTAGTGGCGCGGATTGAAGGGCAGATTTCGAATGGGACTCCGATTGATGTATCAGCTTCTTGACCCAGCCGACATCCTTGAAGAAATACAACTTCGAGTCGGTCAACAAAGCGCCCCATTCTTGCCAAGGGCTTTTGGCCTTTCTCTTCTTCGGATCCTTGCGCCACAGCAAGCCGACTTTCGCAATCTTGATACTGACAATCCCGGCTTGGGTGTCGCCAGGGTTACTGATGGTGGCCTGTGATTGGAAAGCGTCAGGTCTGGACCTCGCAGAGATGATTTGCAAGACAGCCGAGTTGGTGAAAGCTCTGTGAAGCACGCTCGTATCGAACGCACTTGACGTTCCTGTGGAACAGTAACAATCATGCGTGTCCATGACATCTTTCAGCGACGGGCGCAAAACGTCCAACTTGTTGTCTAATATCAGAGTGTAGGGATCGACGGGACCACGCAGGCTTTCGAGGCTTTTCGTCTTGATCAAGCTTCTTTTGGCCTTCGGAGCCGATAGGCGGTGACTGTTGACGGCAATTTCATCTTCGAAGTGGATGAAAGGCGTATAGCACACATTGTCGTAGAAGCATTCTAGGATATCACTAGCTATTTGCACAGAACCATGTTGCGTGTTCTTGACATAGTCTTGCTTCTGCATCTTCCGCTTGTTGTTCTTGTTGTGCGCGTCGGAATGCAACAGCAGAATGGAAAACGCAACGAATTGAGCATCGTCAGTTGAGGCAAAGATTCCAGGGTTGCACTCGTAGTATCTGTCTGCGAAGCCATTGAGTAGTCGATCGATTTGTTGAGTCTCTTTCGGCAGCTCCACCTCCATTAGCATTTTGCGGATCGCGATGTCGATGGAGTCGCCAAAGTACGAAAAGCCACGCATATACTTGCGCAAGCATGTTCGGGAGAAATCATCCGCGCTCTTGCACAGGATAGAGGCCATTCCACTTCGCGGCACGGCAGCCTCCAACCTCTCCAGATAACTTGCCGGAGTATCGCCGTCTTCTCGCTTAGGATACACTCGCCCTGTTTCTGGCTCTCTGGGTAAATGTAGGGAATTGGATTTCGAACCGGGGGTGCCTGGACTTGACCCACTCCCGGTCCCTTTTGAGGGCGCCGAATTCTGGCGGAGTCTGTGAGGCAGGCTCAAAAGATCCCCAAAGCTTCGCCTCCCGCTAGTGGAAGTCGAGGTACGCGCTGAGCCTGGCTGAGGGGCGGGGTCCGTCAATCTCTCATTTGATTTTCCGAGTGAGCTCAAGGTCGAGGATCTACCCCTACCTGATACCCGTGGAGGCGCAAGCGAAACTGACGGAGTCGAGTTGCCAGAATACGTGGACCAATTTGAATTCTGCCGGACGATCGTCGCCCCAGGTGATCCAAACGGAGCGTTGGTCAGGGCCAAGGCTGACTGAGTTGGCGAAGCGCTGGCCGAGCCGTGTCTGCTCGGCTCAGTGTCGAATCTCACGGCAGTATTGGACCTCCTACTAGGCGACATTGACTTCCTCCCACCCGTCGATTCGGCAAGAGTGTGAGATGTGGTAGTTCGACCTGAGGCCGGCCTCGAGAACTTTTCAGGCAACGGAAATAACGGGCCTTTGTCTTTCTTCCGCCTCTTAAGCTTGAAGAAGGTGGTCGTGGTGGAGATCGTATGAGTAGTAGTGGTTTTGGCGTAGACGTGGTGGTCCCCTGAGCTATCATCAGATCGGGAAGATTCTGAAAATCTCGTTACAGGTATGGCTAGCGACGACGAGGAGTCGTCGCCATATGCCGGTGGCGCCATTGCTCGATGTCCTGTCTTGAGCCTGGGTAGACGTTCGAAAGATGTGGTACTCCTGGGTAGCTCCGACTTTGACGAGGTGGCATCTCCGTCCGCAGCGTCTTCGCTATTGGCGCCTTTGAAAGGGTCCAGTACCGTGCGTTTGAAGGTCTGGCTCTTTCGGAAGGGGCTCTGGGCTCTGACGAACAATTTGCGTTTAGAGGGTCTATGTGTAGACTCATCCGGTTCGTTTGTTGTGGGGGCGGTTGTAATGATTTGGGGAGCTGCACATTCAATAGTTTAGTAACAAAGACAACATCGGCTTGCAATGAACACATACGAGCGACGTCTCTCGGAGCATTATGTTCCTCATTCCGGAATCTGGTGGACAGCTGCGGATCTGACGCATGTCTCATGCCTAACTGCGACAGCCTTTGAGGTGCGGGCAGAGGGAGGTCACCAATGTCATTTCCTTGATCTTCTCTATCTTCCGCTTCTGACGAGGCTGCCGGAGTGCTGGTACTCTTTGGCAGTTGGACGTGTTCGGGCGCCGCAGTAGGCTGGGTCGAGGGTCTCTGTCGAGGAAGTTCTTCGGGCCCCGCGGTCAAGATCGCAGGGAAGGCGTCTTCGCTGGTGCGCGACAGGCTCAGGCTCAGCCGTTTGAATGAGTTGCTCTGGGTACGAGGACGAGATAGCGGAGCATTGGAGGTCGAGGTTGCCGGAGCATCTTCGATGATACTACTATGTCTCCGGTGTGACAGACCCAAGCCAGGCGCTGAGGGCAGAAGAGTCCGTAAGGGCATGGTGAGAAGAGGCAGCTCATTCGTTCACACCATGTTGAGGGCAGTGGTTGCAGCGATTGTCTCGTTGCACAGGTGTGAGTAGTCTTCGCAGGTACTACCGAGTCTCGGAGGCGGCGTGCGTGGACGGGGAGTAAGTGCGCGAGATTACTCTATTTAGATGGGGGCTCCGAATTCACAGTAAGCAGGCCAGCTGCGTGTGAGATGGGATATTAAAGATGCGAGTAAGTGACCGAACAGTGCTGTGGGCAGAGAGGGAGTGAAGTCGTTGCTTCAAGGTACCGGTAAGCGAATGAGCGATACAGAAAGTTGGCATCAACCCTGCCAGCGCGATATGGAATTGCTATGCTGAACTTTTGTTGGAGGAACCGACCAGCAAAAGCGAGAGCCGGAGCCGGAGCCGGGGCCAGAACGGCGCCCAGAGCGGATTCGCGGCCTGGCTGGCGTCGGCCCACACCTGCAGCCCAAGGCAAGGAGCAAGGGGCTGCTGCTTATCCTCCCAGGCAGCCCGGCACAGCTCCTGGAGTTGTTCCACGTGCTTCATCGTTGTTCCCCCTGGGGTTTCAGCGGCCTAGTAAATAAACCCCCACGCAACGAACGCACAGGACAGTTGCGTTGCTCCCGAGACAGTTAGACAAAGACACAGTCCGTACTTCCTTCACGCTTCGCTTAAGCAGCTTCACCTGAGCTGGACTCATTGGACGACACGCGTAGCCGCTACAGTATCGAGTACCTTGATTATCATTATTGCCCATGCTCTCCTCAGGGTGGTGGCTTTCTATCTCGCCGAATGCTCTTATCACTCACGCATGCCGAAAATGCAACGTTCTAGAACCCGTGGGGAAAAGAGTCCCGTGTGCAAATGCAATGTTCCCGCCTTTACAAAAGCAGAACCACTCCACGCTTGCCATGCAGAATGCCCAACACCGTCATCACCATTTATCGAGACCCATGACCACCGTGAGGCGGGTAATATCCGCCAAATCTTGCATTGTACATCTGGTGCTGCTGCTGAAGCTGCATCTGTTGCATCGGGTCTGTCGGAGCATGTTGCTGATGCTGCCAGCCAGAATGATGTGGCCAGTACTGTTGCGGCTGCTGCGGCATGGCACCACTCCAATACATTGACGCCTGTGGGCTACTCCACTGCCCGCTCTGTCTGGTATCAATCGGGGAGCTGTAGATGGTGGCTTGCTGTGTTCCGTAGTTGCGCTCCGCAGCCTGCCTCTGTGCAATGGCCTCCTGCACCATATGGCCGGCGACCCCTCCCTTGATATTTCTCTTTTCTTGCTCTCGCGCTTCGATTGCTCCAATGAGGCCGACTGACGGATCCGGTGTCCTGCTTCTCTCGTTCATTTGGAGCAGTGGCCCGCCCGTCATCTTTGCAATGTGCTCCTGCTCTCTGGCCGATAAGTGCGGCGTATAGTCCACCAAAAGCGAATTCCTCGAGCTCGGCCGAACCATGATTGAATGTCGCTTTCTCGGCAGGTTCTCAGGAGACTGCTCCGCCTTACTATACGAGACACTTCGGTGAGGTGAATAGCCATGCGGTACGCGAGCAGCTACAGCACGCTGCTGCACGAATTCTTCAGCCGTCAACCCTCCCATCGAGTCATGTCTCGCTAAACTTGTCCCTGGACGCCAAGCATAGCTCGAGGACCGAGAGTGACTAGGTCGAGGGCTCTGTTTATCAAGCGGCGATCTCGGTTCGTCGCTACCCATGAAGACACCCGGAGATATCCTTCCATCTTGAGGTGATCTCCTTAGAGGCGTCGTGGGTGCCGTTAGGGGACGATCCGACAACGGCTCCTCTACATGTATCCCAGAAGCGGTTGCAGGACGGCTATGTCCTGGAGTCAAGGTAGGAGTGAAGGTCGTGCCGAAATCAACAACAGGTATATCGTGATTGTTTGTATTCTGAGCATCGGGGGTTGTCGACAGGGTTGGGTCACCAACCATTTTCAGGACACCGGTCCGTGTCCGTCTAGCGGCGATCTGGGGATTATGGTCGTCGGGAAGGCTGTCATAGTCAGGTGAGCTGCTTCTGTCTCTGTCATAGTCGGATGCTGAATATTGAGACATATTATCGGCCACTTGAGTATGGCTCGGCCGCGCTAACAATGTTGAGGTTGCTGTCAGAACTGGCTTCCGTAGGATCGGTTTTCGAGGGATCGTATGCTCACTCGGGCGTGCAGCGAATTCTGGTCTGACATCAATCGTGTCAGGAGGTTGGGTATAAGCACCGTCTGCTACCACTTCTTGAGAAACAGGTTGATTAGCAGACATATCTTTGTGGTGTGGGGTCTCATGTATTACCCCTCGAGGCCCCTGGATCGAATTCTCCCCCTGTCCTCGGCCTTGGTTCCACGCCACCATGGCTGCTTGACCCGCAACCGCCCCACCACTCGCAAGTCTGTTCACATCAACAATCTGAGACAATGTTCCATTTGACATGCGACTTTTTTCTCGCCTCAAATCGGGTCGAGTATCGGGTCGCTTCTGCGGAACATCACCAGCTTGATGCTGCATGTCTGGCGGAGCCATGACCGGCGCAGGCGGTGTTGCTTCTCTGACATCTTCCTGAACATCTTCCGCGTAGGTCCGCGGCCCTTGCCCGTCGCTGTCTGAGCTGTACCGGCTGTCAGAACCTTCCGCCTCGCTTGTGACAGCATTATACATGAGTGGATTTCGATGTGCTGGAGGCGGTGGAGGAGCCTCAATGGTGTTCAACTCCTCAGTGTACTCAGCTGACAACCTAGACGGGTTGTAATTATTTTGCTGGCGATGACTTTTGGTAGGAGACATATAGGCCACGGACTCGGACACAGACCTTGAGTGATGGTTCTTTCCAGGAGATAGATATGCGACGTTTGCCGGAGCCGTCACTGATTTCTGTGGCGAGGCGAACACCGCATCCGTTGATTGGTTGTGATGATGTTGGGAAGGTGTCGACCGAACTGATTCGCTATCGTCGTACCGCACTCCTGGTCTCGACTCTGACGCAGCCCGATAACTGCGTCTGTTCTCGAGGCTGCCATTCGACCGCTTCTGTGCCGTCATTGACATTCGTTTCGAGGTTGTCTCTTTGAGCTGTTTGCGCCATTCTCGCTCGCTCCATTTCTCACTCCCCTGTGTGTGTATCAAAGCTGCAACATCCATGATGTCCAAGTAACCATATCTCCGTTCTTTCGGCATAGCAAACATGAGTCCCCTCGGGTCCCACGTGTCGGCGATCAGTCGCTGCGGTCGACCATACAGCTGGAAAATGTCATACACCGGGAAGAGCCAGCGGAGCATCATCTCGAATCCTGTGACTGCCGGATGCAGCTCAGGCATAACGAAGACGAAGCCTTCGGTCTTGGACTCTGGTTTCGAGTGAATTGTGATACGGCCTTCCACTTTGACCAGGGTTGATTGGTCAATCAATGCTTTGGACTGGGGGTAAACGGCGTAGGCGGCATACGCGTCGGTAATGGTTGCGATCGGCACAGCCTTCTTCGTCTTCTTAGTGTCGTAGAACTTGATAAGTCCTTTGGGCAGCGTCGGTCGGTCGTACGCCGATTTCTTCTTGAGAGACTTATTGGATCTCTGCCACTCTTTCTCGTCGGGTGGTTCGATGACACACCAGCAACGTCTCCAAGGGGTGCCAGCGCCGAATCGAACGCGTGTCCAGTCTTCTGTCTTGAATTTTGTCCTCTCCATGATCATTCGGATATTATTCAGGTACTTGCCCTTGCCAGCGACCAGTGAGCCAGTGTATAACTCCTGCAGGGACGCAAGTTCGAACATTGAGAGTCGGATACCAGCAGTCCACTGTGTTAGGGAGTGGAGTGAGTTGAAATGCAGCAGATATCGGTTCTTGCCCGCTGTCGAGATCGAGAGCACATTTTGCAGGGGTTGTACATCGGGATTACGAGTAGGAAGGGTCTCAATCTGTCCATTCGTTAGAAAACGTGGAGTTATGGCGGACCGAGGTTCGTACCATCTTGATAGAAGCGTCGGCCAGGTTGATGAAGGTGGGGGCAACCTCTCCATCTTGACCGGCAGCATCCAGAGCTGCCGCATCCCAGAGGGAGAGCACGGTGCCTACCAGCTGAGCGAAGCATTCCGTCCAGTTGCGGTCAGCATTGGGTCTGCCGTCTAGAAATCTGTCAGTCGGTCGTATGCACTGGGAGAAAGGCCATCACTCACGAGTGTCAAGATCGTTCAGTTTGAGGAAATATCCTATACGACACAGTCAGCATGATCCTGCTCAGGCATGCATGTAATCAATGGTTACCTTCTTGATAGAGCTTGTTGCTATGGCTCGATAAGAAACTGGATCATAGCGTCAGCACGGGAAGCCGAGCGGCGTCCTTGGAATTCGCAGGTCAGGCGTACCTGAATACTGGTCTCAACTCTTCAATATGCTGGTCTCTTTCATATTCCATTGACGGCGGTGTGTACACCATAGATGCAGGACGGGACGCAGCCCGGTCGGTCCGAGGCGTCGTTCTAGGAGACTCCGTGGGTGCTGGTGAGTCTTCAAATCTAGTCGACGATGGGGAGCCCTGGTCGAGGTGTTTAGTCTGGCCGTCGGTAGACGTCTTGGAGAGTCCCGGAATTGAGAGGGTGGAACCGTTGCTGAAAGCCGCAGCCTTGAAGCTCGCTGACAAGTTGCGAAGCCGGCCCATGTTGACGATTTTGTCGATGGCACCTGCGTCGGTCCAAGCCACGTATCGGCGCAATCAGAGAGGGAAGGCTCAATGGACACCGTGCAACCTGCTGCTCGACCTCTCCAGCAAACGCAGCTGGTTGACAACGAGGTAACCTCAGCTTGCCATGGCAAGGCGCGTCTAAATGAACGAGTGTCAAAACTGCAAAAATGCTCAGGCTGGCATCGTGGCGCAGTGCAGATGGCAGCGGGTCGATGAAATGCACGAATTAATTGGCAGTGGATCAACGAAAGTGGTGACGGAGCCAAGCAGAGAATGATGGAGAGAGAGCGCGGACGTCCATCTGCAGAAGATTAAAAACGAGCGAACGAAGCAAGTGGACTTCTACTCCGGACAGTCCTGCATTCACTACTGTGTACGCTGGGTTTTGAGATCGGGGACACTGGAGAAGTTGGTGGGTGGTATTCGTCTCGCACTGGCGGCCGTTGATGCACAAGGTGGCTCGGTGGGTTGCCGAAAGTCTAAGGTTCACCACAGAGTCACTGTGTTGACGCCTCTCGCTACGCCGCCCCGGGTACGTCCCTGTCAAACCACTCGCATACACGCAGGCTAAGAGGCATGCAGGTAACGGCCATCTAGATTAGGTCCTGCTCCTTCGGCGCTTTCCTCTCGATGTTTATGGAGAGCTATTTCGCAAAATGCGACGGAATGGGTGACGCTACGAGTACGTCGTCACCTACCACAGCGAGCATGTGGTGCTGTGAGTTTGTTGTCTTGGAGATTTGAATGACGTCTGTAATCGAGCTACTAGAACCGCCTCCAATTTAGCCCCAGCGCTTCCGGTCCACTGATCAGCCGAGCCCAAGCAAGCAGGTGAAATCATAGGCTCCGTGGCTCCATGCTGTTTCCTTTCGATGCAGTTAAAACGATGCACCAAGACCATGGGTCCTCGGGACGCGTATCACAGTCCGAGCAGCTTTCCAGTGCAGATTAATCCGGAACATCGGCGGTCAACCTCTTATGCACACCAGGTATGGCTTGCGCAGCCTCTGGATTGCATTCGGGCGAACTAACTAGCGTGGCTCGGCTCACACCGGCGAGACATGCATACATTTGTGCCGCCTGCATACTCCGTACTGGGATGCATACTCCGTACGGAGTACACGGCCGCCCGTTTCACCAAGTGATTCTCGAGCAACGGGCTAAATGCACGCCGTGCCCAGCTCTATGCGCGTGCGTTCATCGGAAGACATGGTACGCTTAGCCCGAAGCTGGCCCCTTTGATCTGTGCAAAGCAGCTAGAAGTACATCATGATTGGCCCAGGTGACAGAAACCCCCCCGGACCCTTTGAGCCACACTCTGCCTTTCAATTGTCCACCGAGCTCTGTTCATCTACGACAGCGTAGCAAGCGTCATGTGCGACCGTACGCCAGCGCCCGCTCGTCCCAGCAATGATGATACAGACATAACTTGATGTTCCCGTAGACCTCCCTTCAAAACCCCATGATGGCACCATGACACTCACGCTAGCAGTTCGTTGAAGTTCTTCAGCGTGATTGCAAGTCGCGACTCCTCGGCAAAGCTCTCGTCGTGATCTTTCTGTGTCTCTTCAGCAACATGCGGCTTGGCATCCTGTTTATCTGGCTCCTCGTCGGTCCGCTCGGTCGCACTGTTCATTGTGGCTTCTAGGTTCGGATCGATCAAGGACGTGTCTGTCTGAGTCCGTGAAGCAGAGTTACCGAGGAAATAGCCGATGTTCCCGGGGGCATCGCCGTTCGCAGCACCAGGAGGACCGCCTTGCATAAATCCATACTCGGGATGCGACTCGCCCTGAGGGTTGGCTGCAGTGTAGTATGCGGTGCCTTGTGGGGGATAGGACGTTGTGTGGTCAGCCGCAGCCGTGGATAAGGCTTCTAAAGTATGCGCAGCGACTTGCTGGTAGGTATCTGAGGCGGTCTGGGTATGACTGGGTGGTGAGGCGGCATTGGTGTCTTCGGCATTCGGATCGGACACATAGACCCAAGTCACTAGGAGGAACCAGATCAGTGTCATAGCAGCACAACTTCACCGCGGGCACACTCACGGTCTTCTGGCACTGGTAGGAACGCCTTTTTATCCTCCTCGCTGTATGTCTGGCTGTACTTGAAGAAACTGTCGAGGTTGTGGTCTTGCCCATCTTTGCCAAAACTCGAATTCTGATGGTGACGGAATGTGATGGCTGTTCAGCTTTCGTCAGTCTCATCTCGTCCCTACCACGTCCTTTGCGATGGCGCGACTCACGTTCAGACCGCACACATTCACGGTGCGACTTTTGGCATTGTCCGCAAATCGGTCGTTGCTGAGCAGGGTCAGTTTTTCGTCAACATCTGGACACCGCATCAGCTCACCTCGTCGCACTTGAGCTTTCTTTGACGACATGTTTGGCAACCGGTACGACTTCTCACTGTCGCCGCCGACTTTGGCTTAACAGTTTTGGAGGATGGAGCCATACTGAGACCGTTTGCCCTCAGCTGTAAAAGCAGGTCAGCCGAAGCCGGGTTTGGAGGCTCTAAGGGCTCGCTGCATCTTCAAATCCGCGCTAGTACGAACACGTGAGCGCTGAACTGGACGGAACATCCCGCACGGAATACGTCACTGCCTTGGTCGCAGTGGCAAAACCCCGGGTAAAGTGTGGCAGCCGTAGCAGCTCAGGCAGCTGCGACAACGAAGTCAATAACCAATATCTACATACACGGTGAGAGTAGAATCAGTGAATGAATGTATGCATTGAATCTGACCGAAAGACTTGTCCTCATCCAGACCAGCTGGAAGAGGACACATACAACCATGGGCCGTTGTGACCTTTTTGCTCAAACATACAAAGGAAAAGAGAGGTGAGCAGGTTGCTCGATGCAACAGCAAGGCACAACATACGGAGTAACGGGTGGATGAGGACACACCCTGACAAGGACGCTTGTACAGTTCGGAGGAGTACATTTTTATTGCTAAGTGCAGGTTGCGAGAAGATCAAGTGTTGGAATGTGGTTCAGATTGAAAGTATCTTGGGGTCCGCACCGCTTTGGCACGGCCGCTGAGTCGTTAGCCAAGTGCACTTGGCGACAGTCATAGTCCCAAGTTGAGGATACAAAGCCAGAGGTTTACTTCTTTGCCTTCTTCTTTGGTGGCCGATCATCCTCTTCCTCACTGGCACCGTTCGCAGCGTCATCATCAGCGTCAGCCATGCCTGCATCACTTGCATCACTACCCTCGCTCTCATGAGCAGAATCATACTCTTCAGCAACATCACTCTCTGATTCCTCCTGGAAGTCTTCATCCGGAGACTCGTCGTCCTCATCTGCAGAACCACGATTGGCGCCGGCGTCCTCTTCGTCGTCTGAAGACGCAAGGTCTTGATCTTCTAGAGCTGCCTTCAATAGCGTAGACGAGTCTTCCATCATCTCATTCTTGAATCGAATACCTTTTGCCTGTTGGTAGAGTCAGTTAGGTTGCCCTTGGAATAGAACGAATTCGTTCTTACCTGGAAGAATGCTTCTAATGGCTGTTGCTCCTCGCGGTTGATGTTGCTGAACTGATGCTCCCCTTGACCTCCCTTCAAGGTCATCGTGATATCGAATGTCCTGCTGGCTGCCAGAGCTCCTCCCACTCGTGACATTGTGATGCTCTGTATTGACTCGATCTGCACGTACGTAGCCGGCTTCGGCACGAACATGAAGCTTTTGTCCAAGCAGTACAGTAGGCCTTCGTTGGCCTTGATGGAGCACTTAACCCCGTTCATGTTGTGGTGACTGACAAAATCCTTCGAGGGCATGATGATCTTCTTGCCAGAGAGACCCTTGAAGACCTTTGCAATCACATGATGGATGGGGGCTTCGTAGTGTGCGTCCAGCTTGTCCTTGTACTTTGTTGCCAACATCTCTTCCGACATGTTGAGATCCAGATTCACTTCGTCATCCAGTTTGAGCTGCATGACAATAAAGGGGTATCTTGTCTGGCCCTGGCGTAGTGGAGGGTCCAGACCGAGGGTGATGAGGGTGTGCATCTCATCGTTCTTGGGCAGGATGAAGAATTTCTTGATGTCTTGATACTGAATCTTGTAGTCGTACGTCTTACCCCGTAGGCGGAAGGAGTTCTCGTACATATCAATGTCGAAACGTCCTCTGGAAACAAGGTCAGTACAGGGCCCTCCGTGGACAGAATGGATCAGCATAGACGTACCTGGGTGTGAGATGTAAAATGTCTTGGAAAGTTGCGAACGTGGCGCCTGCGACATCTCCGATATTTGCCTTGTCCATCAGCATCTCATAAAATGCGTAGGCGGCATTCCGTTCCTCTTCCTCCTCATCGTTCTCCGCCCCACTGCCTTGGTCACCATTGACCTCCTTGTTAGACACGGTACCTGGAATGTAGAATCGCATCTCGACGAGCTCATCCCGGCCTGCAGCCGCCTTGCGACCGCGGTTCTTCGTGCTGTCAGCCTTGTGGCCATTGGTCCCATTCTGCTCAGAGCCCAGATTGAACTCGACCGCAATCTCGTTCTTGCCCGCCAGGTTCGTATTTGAAATCTCCGAGTAGGGGATTTCGAACGCGGGTCTGTTTTGGACGTTGAAAGCTAACTCCGCTCTCCCAAACTCTGCCTTGCCCCAATTCCATCCTCGCAGCGCATGTTCCTTGTTCTCGACGTTGATGCCATACCAGATCTTGAACGCTTTTGCGACGCGGTCAAAATCATCTTGTTCGAAGCCATCAAGTTGAATCACGGCGGCGTCCCGGGTAATAATCTTCAGTTCATAGCCTTTCGCTGCTCTACTCCACTGCGCGGCGCCGATCTGATTGCTGTCTAATGTGAAGGGTTCGCTGTCTTTTTGTCCGCTGGGCTTCCAACCGAGGCCGCTCTCTGCTAGCCGACACCGACCGGACTGTTTCGAAAGGTCGAGGTAGATATTCTCAAAGGTCTCCCTGTAAGTTTGTTAGTGCCTTTTCTGCACTGAAGATGGTCCTACTTACATTGCGAACACGCTGCGCCACCTGCAGCAGCAACGAGTAATGGAAGAGATAAAATCAGGCAAAGGTCAAATCGTGAGCGACGATAACTTCGGCGAGGCAGGTAGTAGTAAGATGGATCGTGAACTATGGGTGAATTGCTCGGTGACAAGGCGAAAGAAAGTAAATATTTCATTCTATGTACTCCGTACTCGGTCGAGGCAAGGCACGGTCGCCCAATAATTTGAGGGGCGCGCCGCACAACTAGCGCGTGTCGCTGACCTGCACTTCACTTCTGGCTCAAACTCGAATCCATCCACTGGTGCCATCATAATCTCTCCGCCTGGATTCTTCTGCCATGCAGCAATCGATGGTAACGGTTTCAGCAAGGCTTCGCGTCACCTGTGAAGCATGTGGCGTGAGGCAGCCTTTCACCAGTACCTGTGATACATGAAATATCCGGACTTTGTAGGAAATGTGAGCAAGCTATTGAACCATGCACAGTACTAGCTAGGGGACTTGTGCCTATTGATACAGCTTCTGGCACCAAGAGCGCCGTGCAGTGCCATAGGACGGGTGACCCTCCTCGCCGTATTGACCAGCCCGGGTCTGCCGACTGCTCCTCATACCTCATATCACTATCCCATCTCCGAAGCACCCATACGTCGATGCTTCGGCTCCCTAAGCCATTCAAGATATCGGCAAGCTTTGCCTTGGCTACACTCTTCGTTGCAGTCTGGCCCGCTTTCTGGTCGGTGGAGAGGAAGGAAGCGTTGGTGTCGACATTGCACCTTGGGTCATTGCACCTTGTTCTTTGGAGAGGGTCGGCGACTGCTTGCCTGCGCTTATCGATCTTCGGGGCAGCAGGCTTTGCGCCTGCCGACGTACAAAGGTAGGGCAGCGATTCAGAGGCGAGTTTATGTGACAATCCGGACTTTGATCGGCGTCATGATGTTCGTGTGACAGGTGAGAATCTGGGCTGCTTTGCTGTGCCTGATGCACATTTTCATTCTCGGCGGGATCCTCTAATCGGCCCGCGTCGGCGTCCGAATCAGGCGTCTCGGGTCTATGAGGTTCAATCTGCATCGACGACTGCACATCAGTATCTGGTGCGCTGTCCTGGGCCGAGCTATGATGGACCACACCATCAGCAGTACTATGAATGCTTGCACTGCGGTACCGTTGCCGCTTATATTGATCCATGGCGTCAGGATGTTCAGCAGAGAGATAGGCCTCTGGGATGCGGCGGATCAAGATTCGATCGACGACAATCCCGCGGTGCGCTTCGTCCGCTTCGGAAGTCCCCAGTATCTCATCTAAAGTCCTACTGTTTAGCACGGCCGCGTGGTATATCTGCAATCCACTAGCCGGAGCCGCTACCGGGGTTTCTGTTGAGCCCGAGCTTAGATCTTCCACACTCCGCTCGTCCTTGACGTCCTCAATGAGAGCGTTGTCGGGTATGAGATGAGGTAGCGGGATAGTGGTAGAGTGTTGGTCATCTTCCTTCTCGCTCGTCGACGTGCCCAACGGGTACAGATTCTTGAGGATCTGCCCTGGGCCCGGGACCCCGCCGCCGAGTTCGTTCCATGTTTTCGCTGTGGCATTTCTCGGACCGCTCCCCTTGTTGTGATGTTTATTAAACTTCGCCAACGTCAACCCGGCACGTCCAAGATTCTAGCTCGCAAGTTGCCAAGAGTCTTGAGGCTGTTTGAGTTTGTGGGCAATGTAAAGCAGAGGGAGTGTGTACAGTCTGCTTGCGAGGAGGACGACGACAACGATGTGCTGGAAAAGTTGGCGTAGGGTTTCATGGAGCTCCTGGCAAAAGTCCATTTCTTCCCACCTTACGCGCGGGCTTCTTGGTCGTATGACCTCTTCTGGCACGCGAATGTGCCTACCCATCTGAGGTGGAGGCAGGGACATTCTCGATAGTCAATTTCCGTCGAAGAATGGTTTCGGCTAAGTGCGGTGTTGCTTGAAGAGTCTCCTGGGAAATTGGAAGACTGATGCAGGCTAAGCATAAATGGAATACCGAATGTATAGAGAGACTGTGGCTGTGACGAAGTGAAACTGATGATGAAGGATAGAGTCAAATTCCAAAGCCATGCAAAGTGCTTCTTCCTACCACCAAGCACCCAAATGGAAGGTGCTCTGCAGAGCTAGCTGACGCCTTCGTCATTTATCACCTCGGACTATTGTGTAAGCCACTAGCGCATTGAAAGGAAGCAGGACCGCTCGGCCTATACATCTTGGGCTGCTTCAAACATCTCGATCCCTGAGCACTCAGACGACGGCCTGAGTGACCGAGAGTGACCGAGGTCGGAAGTGCTATAGCCGGTATACAATCTGGAGATATTCAGGGTGAAACCGACAAGGTCAAACGATGAGCAGTCGGGGCTACCATCAAAGTCATGGACAGCGTCTTCATTCTTACTATTGCTGCTCGAGCAGTGACGCTGTCAGCTCAGTATCCGTGACGAAGGGAGAAGCTGTTCACGCAGACTGTTGCGTGATGGGGGCCGAATGATATTCACCACGACTGGTTCCTACATCCTTCCATTGTTATCATTTTCTACCAATTTTGAGACTGGTGGCAAACACCAGTTGAATGGGCGGCAGGAATTATTGGCCAGCGCGTACAGTACTTGAAGCTTCCGACTGGACTGGGGCCACGAATAAGCCGAAGACGAAAACTCTACGAAGGCTATTCAAACTTCGAGTAAAAAGGATATTTTTTGATACCGTACAGGTACATTGACGCTCTACTGTATGTCAAATCCTCAAAGAAGGAAACGCAAGCTCTTGCCGCTGCCAATAACTCGATCTTCTGATCGACCGCTGTTCGTCCCCGCAGCCTCGAATAATCTTTGGCCAAGGCTGAAACTCGACTTTTCCAAGCGAGCCCGCCCAAAGCTGCGCGCACAACGCCTAGCCGAGAGCCTGAAGTGGCTTCGGACACGGACCTTCTTTTCCTGGAACCGGGCGCTTTCACACGGGAAGCTCTTCTGATGGTTCGTGCTTGCCCCTCCAAGTTCGACGGCGGCAGAGGTGAGCCGCCAAACAGGTCGGTGGCGGCTTCCGGAAAAGAGGTGGGTGTGATGAACACGAAGGTGGTGCAGTTCCTGGCACCGGCTGCCGTGTGATCAGAGCCGCTTACACAGTAGACACGCCCTTTCGGCCCCTTTCTGGCAACAACTCTACCCAGGACTGCCCTGTACCGCGTCCGCCGTACCTTGCCCTCCTCAGTACGCAATTATGCGACTAGGGCAGGGCACTTTGGATTTCCGGAAGCTTCGAAATGATAGGCGAGACCAAAACAGCACGCTGTCGGCTCCTTGACACGACACCGATGCTTACTCATCCCCCCCTTCTTTCTGCAGGTCGGAGCAACGATAACTGTACTGACACATGGGAACCCTTTTGGTGAGCTAACAGTCTATTGTTTAGGTCTAAGCGACCGTGGCTTCATGGTGTGTCTTCTCACGGTAAAAAGGTCTGGGGACTCGTAGGCCAGGCTCCTATTTGGAGACAGCCCGAAGGCCACTCCTTAGCGACCAACCTGGCGCGGGCTCCACGCGTCAAAGTGCAGGAGACCACACCCTCTTCACCAGGGCCAGGCCGCTCCAAGGTTCTCGTTCAGGCCTTTTGATCCCAGCTCTTCTCGCCAATGAACCCAGATAATAGCCTGTGCCCGGCGTTGTTCATCCGATGGCAGGAGTCAGTTTCGTGTTGCAGCACCCCGGTTATACAGAGGCCCCTGATGTGAATGCCGTTGGCTTATTGCTGTCTTTGAGGAAATATTTTCCTGTAGCTTCGATGCTGTGCGACAAACTGGTGGCTTGTTTGGTCACGACTCCATGCCTTCTGTTCATGAATTCGAGAATACTTCGGCCTGGGCTTGGTGCTCGGGATGAGTCTCTGCTGGTGGCTTAGCGGATCCCATGGACTGGCTATCACTTCCGAGGGGCCAGTGGCCCCGTGGCTTTACCTGTGGCTGGCAGGAAGCTCGGAGCCCTCCGGAGTACTGCCAACGTGGGTCACGTCTACAGGACACACAGCTGATGGGTTTAGCCAGTGGCAACTTCAAAAACGCAGCGGGGATCTATGAGCTTTCTAAGAGAACCTATTCCGTCCTGGGCAGAGAGCTGGTGCGAGCAACAGCAGCCAACCGTCTGATCAAAGCGGCCCTTTGGCATTTACCTCCCTTTCGTCATCAGACGCAAGCGGCTTGACACGAGATGTCTCGAACCTATATGCACCTCTGAAAAGGGATTCCCAAGTTGTGTCGGCCCGCTTCCTCAATCCCAACGGTTTTGTCTTGATCGTATGCATCTTCATATCCGACTGTTCGATAGAGCGAGCCTCGTCGAAGTTCGGAATCTTCAGTTTCGACAGCATCAGCAATGGCTCAGCCACGGTTGCAACTCCGCCTCTTTCAAGCTTCACATACCGGGAAACTCGGCGGTCGCTGTGCTTAAGAGCCAGGTCCCGTCTTGCCGTGGCCGCGGATTGGGGGAAAGCGTGCAAGCTTTCCTGCCATTGTTGGCCCCGTTGGCTTACCGAGGCGCTACTCTCACTACTGGGAGCGTTTGGTCATTGCTTCCCGTCCCCCAGCAATGCATTGTGCTTGTGGTGTTACACAGTCAAACTAAAAGGATCACGCTTGTTTTATCGACCAAATAAGTCTTCCAAGCTCTTGTTCTATGCTTGATCGGGCATGGCTCTTGTGGCAGGCTTGCTCAGAGCTCCAATAGGCAGACTCATGGCCTCGAGAGTCTTACGCAGGACTGGCCTCTGGCGACCATCGATTGCACGACAAATGGATCCCCTGCCTTTTCGCCAATCAGCACCTTTGAGCCTCATCGCCGTGCTTCCGTGGGCTCGCGATCAAGATAGTATCAGAATTCGTCCCTGCAGGGGTGGTGGAACTTGCGTTTCATCATCCAAGAACACCGCCGGTCAGTTGGGCACTACGCACAGCAAACCCTATTAGGGGAGTAATACGCTTCCTGCTGCGTTGTCACCTGTGAATGCAGGCAACACTTCTCACCGCTGGTTCATCTTGATCGTCAAGCAGGCGGTGGATAGGTCTTCATATATGATGCTGTGCTACCCCGATTTTGTCTGAGTCTTGTTTCCTTCGACACGTACCTTCTTTGACAAAGACATCGCTTCTTGAATCACATTTCCGCATCCAACCCGCAATATCACATCTTCTTCGAAACCCTCCTCTTTTCAAGTCTTGTCATACTGTCCAAGTTTACGTCAATCTTGGTTCCAGCATGCCTCAACGTCGACACAGGAGAGGAAAAAAGGTGCAGTCGAGGAGAAGAAGGGCTGCAGAACGGCAACGTCTTGCGTCTGCGTCCCTTATCCGCTTCTTGCACCCTCCCGACACTTCCAAGATGCTGCGACTCGGGAGATCAACCAGCAGCCTGAGGCGAGAGCGACTGCGCGCAACGCTCGACACTGTCCTGTCAGCTTTGGAAATTCCAGGGCCAGAGGAGTATGTGCAGGGGCAGGAGCAGGAGCAGCAGCAGCAGCAGCAGCAGCAGAAACAGCAGCATGACATCGGTAGGTCTACAGCTATCGGGGTGTATTTCTGTATAGCATCCTCAGCTAATGAGTCTTAGCTTTCGTCGGAGCTCAATTCATCTGATATCTCGAGTCGATGAAGGCCATACTCGGTCCTGAGGTCATCACCAGGGTTGGGACTGCTCCCTCCCTCAGTGCTCATCAATGTGTGCAAGGACGACGCCGATAGGATGCCTCGTCGTGGACGGTGCTGCGGCCTGCCCGGTAATGACGACCTGAGCAAGGCACTTTGTCACACTGCTGTGAACACCATCCTCTGCCCAGTATCTTGACTGTGTTATCAGGTGCATTTGGACGCGGCGTATGGAGTATTTGCAGAAAGGGTATGTAGATCCAGGATGGGGGAGAAGACTGGCGCCGTCGATTTTGGATCTGGAGGCGTTGTCCCGGCATTCCGGTCCGGCAAGGAAGAGGAACCGCTAGGAAACCCTAAGTAGACAAGTTTCCACGAGGGAAGCAAGCGCGTGGGCGGGAGATAGACTGCACAAGGAACAGTACAATGTCGGTACCGATGTTGCCTCTACTGCGGTAACGACTGAAGATCGACTCCCAAGCGGTAGCGGTGTGAGAACCCGCAGCCGTTCGGCAGGGAAGGAGTCTATATTGCGACTGAAATCCAAGAAGCAGCAGATGCAAGAGCTGGGGGAGCTCCTTGACCCTGCCTTTGCCTTTGCATCTGGCTTGGGCGTTTGGCGCTGGCCCTGGTCATGACCCCGGCGGCCGTACCTATAGCGCTTCCAGCCCCCCAGTATTTTGGAGAAATGACGGAGAAAACTGCTGCTCTCTTAGATGCAACATCCATGCTCCTTGCTACATGCTCGTGCTCATGATCATGCGCTCGCTTCATGCACGACCAAGGAGCAGGGAGAAGCGACACCAGAGGATTCGTACACAACCCGGCAGAGGATGCTGCAAAGAAGCAGGGGCAGCTGGTGCGCACCGCTCCTTTCGTCTCCTCGTCGAGCTCCTCTTGAGCGCGCGCGCAGGCGAGCGTGTGGGCGAGCGGGCGGCGTGCTTCGCTGAAATGCTCCCTGTATGTGCATTGCAGTAACTACATCACCTAGAATGTCAGTTACTGCACATCTGCCTCCGACATTCCGACCGCCTAGTCCATGACTGATTGGCAGCCGTGCTCTTTCTCTCTATCTCTACTCCGTATCTGAGTGTCATATCCCCCTGTGCAGTGGGGTGATTACAGCACACCATGAACCTGGCCTTGTATCGCAGTAACCACCCCTCCGCGCCCCTCAACACACCTCGAATGGAGCAGAGAAGATTGTGCTGTACCTTGCCGGGTACTTCTAGAGGCGTCACGAAGTTCGCTTCTCCATTTTCTGTACATGCCCAAAGCCGGCCGAGTACTCCTGCCTAAAAGGGCTGGGCTCGTGTGCTCCTGAGGCTTCCTGCTGGAAAGGGTTTAAGCTGGTAGTATGATTTCGCCATGTCGAGCATGTGAATTGCGCCATCGGGACTTGGCGCGAGGATCGGACAGGGGAGGTGACCTCTTGTGATTAGGTAGGTCTCTCGTGTGCGACCACATCACATATGCAGCGTGCTAGGGTGGCTAGGAGTCGTCCGAAGTGCGTGATTGAGTGATTGATGAGTGGTTGATCGATCGGGCAGACGGGACGGGCTAAGCTCTGCTTCTGCTCTGCTTTGCGTTGCATTGCGTCGTGAGGGTTTGATCACCTGCATTATGACGGTACAAGGTTGTGTTACAGTGGTTGATACTCCGGACTGTACCTACTCAATGCTGTACAGCGATGAATTGGAGGCAAGAGAAGAGAAGTGAAGTAGAATGAAGTGGATTGCGTCGCTCAAACGTACTCGAGTACTCGAGACTCGAGTCGTGGTTGTGTTTTGGCAGGACATTAATTACATACTGTACATGCATGCCCTTGAAGCTCTGGGGGCGCTTCGCGAGCGCGGAAGGAGGAGATCATTTTCCAACGTGCCAACGGCGTGGAATGTCAAATGGTACTGCCACCTCTATGTCAGACTACGCTTCGAAGACTGCCTGGTAATTAGCCCACCAAACTCCATCGATCTAGGGGAACGTTAATCGCCTTGCCAACCACGGCACCAGACCCCTTTCTCTTAACCCCACGTGCGCGATGCCCTTCCCTCGGCCGTGCCTGGCCTAACGGACCTGCTAGGGTCCAAGATTGCGCGATGCCCCCGGCCGTGCCCTGTAGCAACCAGCGACTGAGCTCCCCGGTGCGGGACAGCGTGCGCCACGTGAGGAACCTCACCGAGTACTCCGTACTGTGTACATGGGTACTGTACCTTCCTCGAGATTTCTGTGACGGCACTCCCTCTCGACGGATTAGTGCGGACTTGACTTTCGACCGGAGATTCCAGGTTGCCAGCAGCTCGAAGCACTCGTACATCACTCGTACGTTGACTGCATGCATTAACCCTTCTAATCTCCCTTCCTTTTATGGCGGTGGCAGTTCGACGGCCGAACCTAGACCACGAGTATACTAATGAAACAACCACTACCCTCGATTCCATTCGAAGTCAGTGGACTGGGGCAATAAGCAAGCATCCTAGGACTCACGCCAAGCGACTTTGATTGGCACTCACATGTCGTGGAAGGCGCTGTAGGCCGCACGCAGTAGAGAAGCTTCCGCACCGGGCAGCGAGCCTGATGGCCCTTCCATCATTCATGCTTCTTGATTCAACTTCGGTCCAACCTCTGTGGCTAGCAGCTTCAAGAACACCTACTCTAATGACAAATTCTCACCTGCTGCCAACCACAGAGGTTGGATATGTGCCACAGCATACAAATCTGTGCGGCTGTGTGAGGTGAGTACATGAAGGACGGCTTGTCACTTACTGTGTAGGTGTCGGTAATGACGAGGGTTTGGAACAATGGGGTGCGCAGTATTCGCCTCCTGCCACCGAGACCGTGCTCGCCTTCGTCAAGAGTCCGGGAGGATGCCTAGAGCCCGCTCGCTGCAAACATCGACTCCCAGAAGTACAGTACAACGCAACCTTGTGCAAGACCAAAAGAGGACAGCTCCCGTTCCAACTTGCAAATTGCATTTGCGAGGTCCACTCGCCTCGCTCGGAGCGACTTCCCCGCAACTCTTGTGGTTCCACGGCAGGAGACCAAATGTTAGCTGCAGAATCCATGCGGCGCAGATATGTACATACTGCGAAGATTTAGAGCGCTCCCTCTCCCGTGGTTGTGGGACCTTGTTTCCATGGCGCCCTGCAAGACTGAGTTCTCGTAGTGCAAGGTTTGCAGACTCCCGGCGGTGATCCCAGACCGTATCCCGATAGGAACTGCTGAGAGACAGCCAGAGGGTGGTATGCATTGAGCGGGCTGTGTCCGGCCGCGGCAGGCGTCTAAGCAAGCATACGAAGCCGGGAAGGATCGTGTATGTGTACGTCTCTGCCAATCTACTCTCGCCGGTCGATGCGCCCCGTTCCTCATTCGTCGACAATCCAGCACGCGCCGTTAGTAAGATAGGCCATGATGCCGACGACACCCAAACAAAGTTCGACCTCGGAAGCCCCTGCTGGCTTCCGCGATCCCAATCCTACTCCAGCCCCACACGCAAGGCTCATTCTTCAGGGAGATGCCGTCCCGGTCCTCTCTGGTTCCCCGGCCTCCTAGAGTCCCGGCACGCTGGTACCCCACGCTACCGGGAGGTTGAGCTCGCTTCCGCGACGGGCCTAAGGGAGGTGAAGCCGTTATTCATCATGCGTGTCGACAAGCTCTCGCGCTAACATGAATCATGCTAAGTTCAAGTATCGAGTAAAATGATGCGTGCGCGACAGCATCTCTCGCCATTGCCCCTGCCCATGTCGAAAAGTGTCTGTTCGATTCTAGCCGTTCGCAAGTTTCCCTACGTCGTACAGCACTGCCCAGGGCGACCAAGCCTTTCGACCTTCCTGTCTGCCGGTACGGTCCGCCGAGCCCTGGGCTTGAACGTAGAAGAGCAACCCTCAATTTCCCGGCCTGTCGTCGCTCTTACGCCTTGGCCGATCTCTCACTGCTTTGGTCAAGGAAGAAGGCTACAAACGGCGTCAGAAGCACTAGCAACCCGTGTGGTATGACAGACTTTTCGCGATAACGTTCCCCGTCTCCTGGATCCCTGTTTGTCTAGGGGCTACGCCGATCTTTGCTGCTGATGAGGCTGTCTATGTACATCTCCGTTTCAGTACCACCCGGCTGGAACGTTATCCATGCGTGAGGCGGATCTTAGCTGGAGGCGGGTCCCATCTGCTCGACTGGACTGAGCAAACCGGCAACAGCGAAATCCGCCACTCCACCGGCTGCCACCACTGTAGTGGAATGGTTCCTGCAGTCCACCCGTGCCGTGACAAGCATGTTTCCGTCATCTGCACCCAGCCTATTCAAGAGGAAGGACGAAGCGATAGGCGGGCTCATGTTGGAGACTTGGGCTACGTGACCTTTTCCCCGTTGACCGAGATGCTGAAGCACTCGAATAACGAGAAAGGCAACTGGCCCAGTGGCGATATAAGAACCTCCATCCTCACCCTCATCTTCGGACCGTCCATGATCTTCTACCACAGTCCGCTCACCCACCGTAAGATAACTGTACTTCCACAGCAACTCATCTGCCACCTCTGTCGACGCTACAGTGAGCCACTTGGCTCACATTTGTCTCGATGGCTGCAGCCAACTGGTCGCCCAGAAGCGACGAACCCACCGTCGCAGCAAGCACCGAACCAGCCAACACACTGGGCTGGAACATCCAGACACAGCCACAACTGGGCCACGCCGAGACCAAACCCGACGCCCACTTAAAGACGCCCGACTGCCATAGTGACCGGAGCAACGCGGCAGCCTCGGACGCCATGAGCGAGCATGATTTTGGTATGTGCAAAAGCCACTTCGATTGCCAACACTCTGACCGAAGCCCACAGCGCATATGGGCTCTCAGTTCGATTCTCCGCAGAACAAGCCAGCACGACGGCCGAAGAGCAGAAGATCTCTTGCCGCGAGACGGTAGAACAATGTCCATGTGTCTAAGCTGTCGAAAGCCCAAGCACCAGCTGCACCTCCTGCACCTGCAGCACACGATCTTCCACCGGGCAGGATACGAATGCATCTTGTTCCTTGCAATCACAGTTTCACGTACCACACTACCTTTCCATGCGTTTGTTTGCTACCGTATCCACTCCCTCAACGGCGGTCCAACAGTTATACTTTCCTATTGCGGTCTCACGAACTGTCACCCCCTTGGCCAATTGGACAGCGTTCACCGTCTTCGTGGCACAGCACCTGTCATATTCCCCTACTGTCAAGTGTCGAGTAACGGGGCGCCAAGACAACGGGTCACACAGGACTCGAGCTCGAGATGGACGAGGGTGGTGTAACGGTGACGGGAGAGGAGATCCTGAGCCTGCACTGCGCTGCACCGGAACGGAATATGGCATGACCGTGGCGTGCCGTGGCGTCAACCACCATGCCCGTGCACTCCAGAAGAGGGGAAGCGCAGGAACGTGGGAAACGGACGTCCATGCTTTTGTGTTTTGCGTAGATCGTGCTTGTGTGACAATTCAAACGTCTCGTATCGTATTGTCCCGCTCGTCGTCACGCCATTGTCTCGTTATGCAGCCCGTCGGTCCTCCCGGCATTTTTCATCCATGTGTACCCGTACGGGTTGGTAGATTACGGGCTCTCAAAGTCCAGGTTCTCAAATATCCAGACGCCCTACCCGCACACGCAGGACACATGCCGACCAGAAGATTTAGTAGTAACCTGTACCCATAACGTGGGTAATGATTCAAGCGGCAAGACTCAAGACGCAAGTGTCGAGAATCGCGTGACCCGCGTGACTCGTCTGCGAGGGAGAAGCAGCCGGAATTTTCGGGTGTGAATTCGCTTGTAGCCCACCCAGATCTCGGCCAGTCAGTCAGAAATCCAGCCAAGGACCATATGGATCTCCATCAGTGTCGCTGGGTGCCAGCAGTGCAAGGCCCTAGTATCGATTGAACAGGACATCTTGTCCTGTCCTGCCCTATACCGCGACGCCATCGAATCCAGATCCATAAGATCACGCCCGCACAGCCACCACGAACAAGCGCGGATACCGCAGACAGACCTTCCCATCCGCAAGCGGCGGGTACGCCCTCTCCACGCGCGAAAGGTATTCCTTCAGGAACGCGTTCCTCTCCAACGGCGACAGCTTGTCCACGTATGGCCGGAGCCCTGTGCCCTTGACCCACTCGACGATCGCCGCTGCGTCGTCCAGCACGTGGTAGTAGTGCGTGTGCCACACGTTCAGCGCGCCGTCCCGGCACAGCGGACTCAACCGATCGTACAGCTCCCTCGGCGACTGGAAGGACCGCCGGAACGTGGTCACCGGTCTGAGCGTCTCGGCCCAGGGGCCCTCATCGGCCGTCTCCCTCATAGCGACATGTGTGGGCTCGTCAAAGTTGTCGGGGACTTGGAATGCGAATACGTCGCCTGGATGCAGCGCCGCGAGCAGGTCCTCGAGGATTTGCATGCGGGAGTCGTGCGGGAGCCACTGGAATACGGCGTTTGAGAAGACCACTTGCTGTTGCTGCTGCTGCTGCTGCTGCTCCTGCGATTGCGGCCCGGCTTGGAGTGATTGTGACTGCGGTCGTGGTGCGGGCTGCGCAAAGTCGCGGAGGTCGCCCAGCTTGAATTCCACGCCGGGCAATCGGGCGCTGGCTTTGGCGATCATGTCGGGCGAGGAGTCGACGCCCGTGATGTGTGCGTTTGGGAAATGCGTGGCCAGTACGGCGGTCGAGTTGCCTGGCCCGCAGCCTAAATCCAGGACTTTGGCCGGAGATGTCAGGGGGATCTGCGCAACGAGGTCGCGAGCTGGACGGGTCCGTTCAGCCTCGAACTTGAGGTATTGGGTTGCGTTCCAGTCTTTGGCGTGGGAGTCCATGGCTGGGCTGGTGATGGTGAATCGTCGATGTGTGTGAGGCGGAAGCCAGGTGGAGCTGGAAACAGACCTGGTTCTGTCGCTCCAGGGTGCTGATGGTGTTGGATCGGTTCGCCTCAGATATCGGCACGTTGGTGCGCCAGAAGCTTTACCTATCAAGCTGGGGCTCAAGGTCCTGCTTATGCTCATGCTGGTGCGGATAATTACGACGGGCGCATCAGTCCAAGGCAGGTATTGTTCTGCTTGGTTCGACTCGCTGCTTTGCTGTTCACGAACTAATCGTCGACGTGTTTGACCGGGTCGTAAGCTGAGGTCGCTCTGTCTCCCGATGTCGGCATGGCATGTCCCTGCCCCGTCCCGGCGCTTGAGCGCTTAATGTCGCAGTACTAAGTACGGAGTATATCCAGGGGTAAATACGCTCTCGGCCTTCTTTCCTTCTCCGTACTTACAAATCCTTCACACACCTGCAAAGCCACGCCTTACTTCCACGCAGATTAGTCACCCACCACTTGAGCCCGGATCGTATCTTCTCAGCCACTGCCGTCGTTGCCGTCGCTACCGATAGGGAGGGGGTTTAGGGGGGATGCCCGACATGGCTGGGGGTATGACTCTGAGCCCTGTGTCACCAGTCAGCCGATCGGGTATCTGGCCAGCCTGATGTATCCTCGGCTACTTGGCCTTCCATGCTGATGGCGGCTATATTCACCGCACTGTCTTGTGCAGCTGTAGCCGGCGGAATCTTGTCGACTTTCCATGTTGGCGTCGCTGGAGGTTTCGTGTCACAGCCGAAATAGCCATGTCGGTTCCAAGGGCGTTATCGACAGAAGTTCGACCTCAGAAGAAACGACGTGCTGCTATTGCCTGTACGTCCTGCCATGCGAGAAAAGTCCGATGCAACCTTGTCCTCGTGGGGCAGCCCTGCTCGAACTGCCAACAGGATCAAGCATTGTGCCTCTTGCACGTCTCTGCGCGAGGGAAGCACAAGCGTCGAAGGGTGAACAGAGAGGAGGAACGCCCTGTATCTCCTGTCTTGTCCGGATCAACTGCCGTTGCACGTCACTCCAACCTTCAAGGCTGCAACGACTCCCTAAGTCTGGAATCCGACCTCTCATCCCAGGACGAGTACGAATCGCATGCCAATGTCGAAGCTTACAGAAAGATTGTCGATGGCACGGACACGAAGGGAGCGAGGGTGCCCATCTATGTTGGTATGTTCATTTTGCCGTTCTGTCAAGGAAGAAAACGCTAAGCCGTCGTGCGTGCTAGGGGAACTACAGTCACTGCGTTTCATCTTCCACGTGGCACGCGAGGACAAGGGGATCTCGTGCAAGGCTCACTATCTGATTCCCGAACCGAGGAGACGGACCCTCTCGCCAGAGGAACTCGCCTGTCTGGAGGCCAAGGGTGCGTTCTCCACCGAGACGGACGATCTGAGAGACCAGCTGCTCAGTCTGTTCTTTGACTATGTCTATCCGATTCTCCCGATCATTGACCCTGACGACTTCTATCGCCGCTACGACGCCGGGGGTGCCGCCAGCATTAGTCCGCTGCTCCTGCAGAGTATGTTCCTGGCGGCAAGCAACGTAGGCGTCGAAAACTTGTCGATTTTGCTGGCTACAAATACTGACCTGTCAGAATAGTTTGTTTCGCGAGATGCCTTGAAAAAGTCTGGCTGGTCGTCGGTGATGACTATGAAGAGACGGTTCTACGAACGAGCAAAAGTACCAAATGACCACTCTAGACGTTCTCGTGCGGGAGCTAATACTGTACCCACAGGCACTATACGACGTCGAGTACGAGACAGACAAGCTCTGCCTGATCCAGTCGGTCCTCCTCCTGGGCTATTGGCTGGGCAATTCGCACGACAGGATGGACAGCTGGCATTGGATCGGCGTGGCCATCAGCCTCAGCCAGAGTCTCGGGCTGCACCGGGACGCCGGCTGCTCCAGGATCCCTCCGTCCCAACGATCCTTGTGGCGAAGGATCTGGTGGTGCTGCTTCTACCGCGACCGCTGCATCGCGTTGGGCATGGGCCGCGCGTACCGCATCCACACCGCAGACTGCGACGTGAAAGACCTGACGCTCGAAGACTTGGTATGTACTGGCATGCCCCTCCCTGGCTTGAAGGATACAAGTGCGGCCATGGTCAGGCGCTGCAACATGTACGCCCCCATGTTCCTCGAGATCATCAAGGCGAGCCGGCTTCTCGGCGACGTCCTTGCATCGGTATATCGACCTCGGCGGAAAGACGAAGAGTTTCTGGAGTCGTCGACATGGAATACCGCTCAAGCTCTCGAGGAGAAACTCGCCGCCTGGCAACTGGGCCTTGACCCGCGGTGTCGGGTCGACAGCCCTGCCTTTAGTGTCGACGAACCACGGGCCATGATTCTACACAAGTACTACATCCACATTCTGCACCAGTGAGTTGAGTCCTGTCCTCCACGCCGAGCTGGCGATGCTAACAACCGGACCACCAGCGTCACAGTAATCACGCTGTACAAGCCGTTCGTCTTCCAAGGAGACGTCCTGCCCACGGATCCTGCAAGCGACCTCCGCGCCCGCAGAGCCTGGGAGGCCTGCCAACTGTCCGCTTCGGCCGCGACCGACAGTTTCAGAAGACTCACCGAGCTGGACCTGATTAGGTTCCTGCCTCCAGAAAGGCAAGTCTCGCACATCACGGGCCTCCCCGTCTCCATCAATTGGCTGATCGATCGATCCACTCACTGACCGTTTGTGCCACACAGCGTGACAATGCTAATCGCCATCATCGCCATCCTCTTCCTCTCCAAATGTCTCTCCTCGGGCCTGAAATGGCATCTGGCCAGCCAGAACCTGGACCTCACCATGCTCGTCGTGCAACAGCTACAGGAGAGATATCTGGCCGCGAGATTCATCTTCGCGTACTATACCGCTGCGTTTGACAAGGTCGCACCGGCGCAACGGCCGTCGCAGTCGCTAGAGCAGGGAGCGGCCATTATAAGTCCCACGGCGGCTGCGGCCACCGCGGAGAGTACTACCTCAATGGCATATGACCGGACGACGACGGCGACGACGGCGGCTACGGGGACGACGAGCACGCCATACAACGCGCCGCCAGGGCATGGACATGAAGATGGTCTGAACGCCTGGGGCGAGTGCTTCCAAAGCGGGATCGGCATGACCGCGGATTTTGACATCCTGTTCGGCGAGACCGGGATTTTCAGGGGTCTTGACGACTTCGACATCGACATCGGGGGTTTTTGATGGCGTGAGGATTTTCCCGTTGACGGCATTCCATGCCCTGAGTGTTGTGTCTTTCTTGTGTCCGGGCATGTCGTGTCAACAAAGCTAGCACGAGGTGCACGACTCAGAAACGGGGATCGGATCACTCACTACATAACTACAGTGGAAAGGACTTTGGGGATTTCCATCTACTTCTGCGCTATGTATATGATCGTGTAACGTATGAAGTGCGTACGCGTCTTCCGCCATTGAACCGATTTGACCGTCGTATAATCAATACCCACGTACTGTGTAGTTACAGTACTGCACTCTATGATGTACTCTATCTTTTGACTCCACGGCCTGCTTTTAATTACCAGGCTCCTAGGCTTCGATGTGGCGACCTCGTAATGTAGAAACGATCTGTATGGTACATCCTCATATACCATATATAACTTACTGAAGGACTTGGGGGGTGTCTAGCAAGACCGATCTCCAACTCCTCGTCCAATCCGCTCAGCCTTTCCCTTTTGCCATGGCAAATTTCCTGATTCGACAGTCTCCCCGGTTCTTGTACCTCGGTTTTATGCGTCTCCGCTTGTGCCGACACAGTAATGTAGGGAGCACAGGCCTCAACCTGTTGCCGATGCTGTAGATGTTTGTCGCTTCCCGAAACCCGGCACCCCGGCTAACTAAAGGTAAGAGTTACATATGGTGTCCGGAGCATATACGTTCCCGCTCACCCCGGATTCCACGGTTCGTGGACAAACCACGAGTACTTACTGTACTCGCAGGGTATCAACAACTCGTCGAGGAACGCGCCGTGTCGGCAGGGTGCGACGGGTCTGTGGCGATTCGAGTCTCGGCCGACCTGTTTCGTCTCGGTCTCTGCTTGCGCCGTGCTTGCTTCTGACTACAGCAGCTTACACACGTATTCTGCGCTTTTCGGGGCATCCCACGACGTCAGTCGTCAGTCGTCAGGTGTCAGGTGCGTGCCGCGTGGCGACACAGAGTCAGCTCTGAGACGACCCACTGTAGATAAAGAGGAGCAGGACAGCTGCGAGACGTCAGGTTCGGAAACGAGCAACGAGCGCAGCACAGTCACTGCACACGCAGCAGGGTTCTGTCTTTCTTACGTCTGTCCCGGGGGCCTATAAGGGGAGGAGGTACCGCAACATCGGATCATATCGCATCATATCGCATCACACCGCACCACTTCACATCGCAAAACCCGCACCACAGCGAACATCAAAGATGGCACCGCGACAACTTCACGTCGGAGTCTGCGGCGGCGGAATGGGCGGGCTCGCTGCCGCGATTGCATGTGCTAGGGCGGGCGCGAAGGTGACGCTGCTGGAGGCGGCAAAGGAGCTGGGGGAGATCGGCGCGGGGATCCAGATGTTCTCGAACGTGTCTCGACTTCTCATCCGATGGGACGTGGACAAGATCATCGGCGATGATTTGATCGCCGTGGATGAGATCAACACGTGGGGCCTGGACGATGAGTTGCTGGCAAGGTTTGATCCCAAGGTTGGGAGGAAGTATACGGGGTTTCCGCACTGGTGAGTGGCATCGAGCCTGGATTTTCGGGGTCGAAGAAACCGAGGTGTTGGCAACGTTGGCGGTTCTGTCGGGTCGAGAGAGCCGATTCACTTACTGATGGTGCGGTTGCAGGGTCGTTAGAAGAGATCACCTGCACGCAGGGCTTACCGAGTGCGCGCGCCGCAATGGAGTCGATCTGATTGTCGGGTCACGGGTCGAGTCTTTCGAGCACTCCAAGGATGGTGTCAAGGTCAAGACTGTACAGGGTGTCGAGCATTCCTTTGATCTGCTTGTGGGATCGGACGGAATCAGATCCACGATTCGCCGAAGCCTGTTCCCGGACGCGGTGCCGAAAGCAGCATCGACGGTTGCTGCCTTTCGTGGCATCCTCTCTTACGAAGAGGTGTTTGCGAAGGTGCCGGAAGCGAAACAGTGGTTGCGGAACACGGCGGACGCGTGGGTCGGTCCCGATGGGTATATCTTGCTGTACCCTCTTTCCGCGGGCAGGGAATTGAATGTTGTGGCCATGTTCCAGATGGACAGGGTCGTGACGCAGGCCGAAGAGATGAACATCGACGAGTTCCAGAGCCTGTACAAGGACTGGAGTCCCTTCTCGCGCAAGATCCTTGCGCTGCTGAAGAGTACACAGATCTGGCCCTTGCTCGTTATGCCCCCCATGAAGACTTGGGCCAACGAACACAAGAATGTCGTTCTCCTAGGAGACGCGGCCCACTGCATGCAGAATCACATGGTAGGTCCACACACGCCACCTGCACGTCGCCCGCTGACTTGAAATCGCGCAGGCTCAAGGAGCAGCGACTGCCATGGAAGATGGCGCATTTCTTGGCGTGGTCGTGGGAGAAGTGGTGCGTGGCACCATCACCGTCGCCGAGGCCATCGAGCTGTACGAGAAGAAGCGCATGCCGCGGGTTTGGACCAAGCAGCAGGTCTCCTTTGTCAATGGCACGCTCAACATGGCCGGCGGGGACGAGGCAGAGCGGCGCAATGCAGCATCTCGGCCTGAGATTGAAGCTCTGGCCCAGGATGTCGTCCGGCCGAACAAGACGCTGCCGCCACAATACCGGCCGTGGCAATTGGGGTTCAGTCCGGTTAGTGTGCCCAGTGTCATGTATTTTGATCCCGAGGGCGACGCCGAACAAGCCGTGCTCGAGTACTTGCAAAACACGACCCTGATGGATGAGAAAACGCTGGTGACCAAAGGCCTATGGGATAGATGGTGGGGGTTCGTCTACAATAATGGTCTTCAAAGTCAGCAGCTCGACGCCAAGGGTGCTCCGAAACTATGAGCACGGTGTCAGCCGTAGTCAGATACATAACCTGTTGCATAGCATATCACATCGAAGAGGAGTGCGTTCTAATGACGGTCTCTTGGCATGCGAAAGGAGCAAATTGCTGGGTTGATCCAGAGCCGCGGACAGCTGTCACCAGACAAGCGTCGCTGAAGGAGGCTGAACAGAGGGAGCAACAGGAAGCAATAGTCTCTATACCCGTGGCCACGGCTTCGACAAGAACGAGGAATGATGTACGGAAGGCTGCAGCCGCGCTCACTAGCTTGGAATACTCGTACTTGGCTCCTCAAAGGGAGTGTCGAAGATCGTCTGTAAAGATAAGGCACGCCGCGCCCAGGACGCTTGGTCGGAGCCAGACAGTGGCACGGGTGGTGACGATAAACTTCCGCGACAAAAGGCAAACGCTGGGGATCAGCGGATTGTTGGCGGCGGGCCTCAGCACTGTTTTGAAGGGGCGTTGAACATTGTTGAGACGCTTCAACCAGGTAGCAGAAAGTATGGGGTACGGACAATACAGACGCTACCGAGTACGTGGACCACCCTCCCACCGCCTGAAGATCGCCTACAATATCCACCGCCGCACCGCCTAATCCCGCCTAAACCCCTTCGAGGGCCCCAAATTCGGTAACCCACGCCCCTCTCCCAGCTACAGCAGATCCAACGCCGAACGCGTTTCTAATCAGCCGCCAATCAGCGCCGGCCGTCACTCAGAAGAAAACCTTAGCCGATCAATTCACTATCGAGGTCTGAAGATTCAAACCCGCATGTCCCCCCCAAACAAAAACTTGCATGAATGACAAAACTGTCACTTCTTCAGCTTGAGCCTGAGCCTGCGTCATGCGTCTTGGGATTATTGGGACCGGTTCTTCCTTTTCCTCTTCGGTGCGACGTCTCGTACTCACACCTTCCTCAAACATTTTCCAGACACGGAGTGTGACGAGAAGCGCTTGCCAGAGACAAAGAGCATCAGCACCGATAATCTGTTGTACAACCCGATTTTGTCCGCCGCCGCTCGCACGGCTAGGATCTCCAGCACCGTCATACTCACCGGGACGCGAGCATCGTAGATCCGGTACCGAGATCTCGTTGCAAACTCTCCGACGTTCATCGTCGTCTTCTCCATTTTTGAGCTCACCGACTTTATCACCTTCCTCTGCTTCCCTTTCCACGCCCTGCCGGCCCCGACGTCGATTTCTCTCTACCACTTCACTGTTACATTGCTCTAAACAACGCTTCGAAGAACTAGACAGCTCCAAGACGCAGGATCCAGGCCAACCAGAACCAGACGAGAAGGAATCTCTCGGCGCCATGCCTTCAGGTAGGGAATCCAGGATTTCTACCTCATTTACTGATAAACGTTCACCCGTTTCCCAATGCATTGTTATGCTGGCACTGCGCAGTCCCCCACCTAGCACTGTCCCACCATGATCTCCTATACTGTGTTGCCAAAGTTCAGATGTGTCGCTTCCACAAAACATCTTGTTAAAGGCAACTGTGGAACTCAAAAGAGACTCCTAGGCAGTCGTTCCATCGGCGTTGATTGCACTGCACTGCACTCCCCATCTCAACCCTACGGACCCCCACCTACTCGACTGCCTAAATTTATCATCAGCAACGGAAAACTCCCTGCTAATGTTTTTCAAAGCAGAGACCACCAGCTCGGGCAGCGATGCCTACGCCAAGGCCTTCAACAACAACTCCCTCTGGCGCCGTTCGCTCGCCGAGACGGACCCCGAGCTCTTCGAGTCCATGGGCAAAGGCCAGTCCCCTCAGATTCTCTGGATCGGGTGTGCCGACTCCCGCTGCCCGGAGACCACCATTCTGGGCCTCAACCCGGGCGAGATCTTCTGCCACCGCAACATCGCCAACATCCTCGTCAACACCGACATCAATTCCCTTAGCGTCATCCAATTTGCCGTCCAGTACCTGAAGGTCAAGCACATCATCATCTGCGGCCACACTTCCTGCGGCGGCATCGCCGCCGCGCTGGGCAACAAGAAGCTCGGCCTGATCGATACCTGGCTCATGCCCTTGCGCTCGCTTCGTCAGGAAAATCTCCAGCTACTCGAGTCGCTGGACGAAGTCCAACGCGGGCTCAAGATGGTGGAGCTCAATGTCCGTGCCGGCGTCAAGAACCTTCTGGCGAATCCCATCGTCATCGACGCCATGCACGAAAGGGGACTGCAGGTCCACGGCCTGATCTACAACGTCGGGACCGGCGAGTTGCGCGAACTGGACATCGAGGAGGACGAGGACGTGGTAAAGAGCCGTGTTACTGCGTTCAAGACTGAGGAATAGACTCGTTGTGGGGCGTTCAAGACGGAAGATTAGACTGGTTGTATCGCGTCCTCGGGCCGGCGGATCCTCGGCGGCAGAAGATACGAATACACAATAGGGTTAACGGCACTAGAAGTAGATGTGAGAAGTATGCCGCTGTCATTCTGCGCTTGCTCATCGCGTTTCGCGTGCTTCAAGGACCTATCGCAATCAGCAAGCACTGCATTTTGCCAATCAGCTATGCGCACCACGATTCCCCCTCTCATTATCAGAGGGTAGGCTTAAAGCGCGTCCACTGAATGTATCTCGTGCTCCGCCATCGGCTCTCTTCAGCTGACATTTCCCCAACGCACTTCGCCGGAGGCCCATGCTGTGCAACCATTTCAAGCCACTTCATACCCGCGTCCAATCCCAATCCGCGTGCACATGACGGCGACGACCGTAAACAGCTCGTTTCCTCTCACTCACCGGGTCGCCCCTGTTCTTGTCTTCGTCGATAGCCGAGTGCACGTGGCGGCCACCGCCGTGAACAGCTCTTTTCCACTCACTCCCCAGATGTCCTCCGTTCTCATCCTCGTCGACAGGGTCCACAGGAGCCGCCTAAGCTCCGCAGCCGCCCATCTCGACGTCCTGGTGCACTTCATCGTGGTGGTCCTGTCTCTTTCTCTTATTCTCTTGGGCTTGTTGGGATTTCTGAACTGCTGCCTCCACCCTCAACTCCAGCCGGCGCTTCTTCAGGAACTGTGCCAGGCTCAATCTCCGCTGCGGTGGAGGCGGGAACACGGACAGACGATCCTGGATCATCATCATCGAGTACTCGTTGCGGTCTTCAGCATTGAAAGCCGCCTGGCGGTGATCCGAGATGAGGACCGTCTTGAGACCGCGGAAGTTATGGAGCACGTCGCGCAGCTTCTCGCGCCAGAGAGCGAGCTCTTCTTCGCGGTATTCAGGTGTTCCGGCGTCTCGGCAAATGGGACCTATCTCCCTCCACGTGTTGAACAGGAGCGTGAGGTCCGTGAGTTGGTGTCGGGCCTTGAGAAAACAGAAGACGCGACGCCAGAGCTCCTCTTGGCTTTGGTCGAAATTGGTGAAGTCGGGTCCTCTAACGTGTGGCCACCCGCACCGCAAAGTACATTCAAGTCGGCGGACGTTCGAAAAGTTCACCCTGCCGATGTGCTCGAACCACCAGAGGCAATTGATCGGGTCGTCGAAGTAGAACAAGTAGCTGCCGTAGAGCAGGCGACTTCCAGCGGCGCGGAATTCCTGGTTGACGAGCATTGCTGACTTGTTCATGTTGATGTTATCTTGTTTGACGACGTCGCTCTCTCCAGTCCTGATGTACCCGGCCATCATGCCTTGTCGGTAATATGGCCTGATGACATGGCTGTTGACCTTACTACCTGCCACAGGTCTGACGTCAAAGATATCTTCAAAGAAGTGTTTTTTGTGGTCTGGTCGCTCATTTTGCAGCATCTTCCAGAACCGAGAGCCCGCAGACCCGGATGGCTGGTTGACGTTCGACTCTCGACATGCAGTATCAGGCGTTTGCAAGTTTGCACAATTGTCCAAGCCCGACACGGTGGATGGCGGTGTGATGCTGGGTGCTTTCATCGCCGTTATGTCGGGACAAGAGTAGAAGGGCTGGGCTGCTGCCTCGGGTTCGGGTGTCGGAAGGCACGAAGATTCGAAAGGGGTAGGAGCTGTTCTCTTTTGTGACAAAGTCGGCTCAGAGAAACGTCCATTTGGCTGCGAGCGAGCAAGGTCGCCATCAATCCTTCTACATAGTTAGTATGGATACCACTGAAGAGGAGAGAAGCTGGCGGACAGGCCCCGTGCTGGGGCGAACACGCCGAAGACAAGAGCCGTTGGGATTGTTCTGTTGCAGTGTTTATCCGACTTACTCTGGGTGAACACTCTCGGCTACAATCGGCCTGCCCATACAGCCACCCATCTTTTGCTGGAAGGTTAAATTGTCCTCGGAGGTGGCTTGCGGCTTCATTAGTGAAGACAGAGTGAAAGATGGAGAAGAAAAGACACCAGCATGATTTGTGTTTGAGCCACTCACCGTGTCTTCAGGGCTCACCGCCGGAATGAGAGGTTTGTCGACTGTCATGGTGTCGCTGCGGGAAGGCGAAGAAATCTCGGCGTAACGACTGGTGAGAGGATGGTATGGTCGTGACGCGCGTAAAAAATACAGAGGCTGTGGTCGACACGGCTTGGTCAGGTAAGAAATTCTTTGGCAAATCTTTGGTGACAAGACGTAACGACGCAAGAAAGGGGACGAAGGTCAGCTAGAACGGTGCGATGACAACAGGCTGCGCGGATTGCTTCACTTGTAGCCTTGGCGAAGGTGTTTTGTTGGTGAAGAATGCCATCTGCAGTTGTCCGTAGCTTCGAGTTCAGCTTCTGAAAGTCTTAAATGCCTCTGCGACTGTCATCCCATTTTGCACAGCGTCTTTCACCTTGTCGTCATCTGCGACCAGCTTTGGAATGAGTGAGAGAGTCTCATCCAGCAGATCTCGCGGAATCACAACAACCCCTTCTACAGGGTCGCAGAAGAGAATGTCACCCTGCGATGGTGTCAGTAGGGTCGAGGCAAGAGCACAGAGCAGTATTGTGGACGCACTGGGGAGACGCTGACGCCAGTTATCGTCACCCGGATGTTGCGTGCATACACCGTCGATTCGGCATTGGTTCCGACAGTTGACCTTCCCAAGGCGAAGATCTGAACAGTCAGAGGACCTTCGTAGAAGAGGTTGAGAAGTAACCGGCAAGAACTTTATCGATTGGTGATCATTGCTCACTCACTGGCAACTGAGAGTTCTGCAGCTCAACCATATCCCTTACACGACCACCGACGACACAGCCAGCTACTCCTCTTGCTTTCATTCTCTGGGCCATTATGCCTCCCACGGCTGCGCATTTTTGGCCTTCAGGCTGATCAATGACCACAATGGATCCGGGTTCGGTCAAGTCTACCCAGTGACTGCCCTTTGGAACTGTGCTTTCTGCGGGCGGCGGCGAGGAAGGTGGAGCGTTCTTCGACACCAGTTTCAAAGTGCATGCAGGAGCGATCACCTTCTCGCCAGATGATGAAGGGATGGGACCTTCTCTTGTCTCAATCAAGGACCAAATAGAGCGGACATGCCATCCTACCGATGTCTGCAAGATACCCCGCCCGAGCAACCTCGCCTGCCCTCGGCTTCTGCAGCTTCAGCAATGCGTCCGATATCTGAAAGTGTAAGTCTAGCTTAATACTGGTACGCCCTGATTGCCTTACATCACAAGCTGAATATTCTCGCAAACGGTCAAGCCTGTCCTGAAGCTCTGGTGCGATACCCATTGTGGACGATTGGCGGCAATGCGTTGTGGCCACGAAAGCGGCGCTACTACGGGGGCAAAATGCTTTCTTCTGAAGTGACACTCTTGCAGCTGCACACCAACTATACTTGAGCATGATCGTGCACTACTGTGTACAGTAGAGAGACAAGGCAAGGAGGGAAAGGAACAATGCTGCTACTTTACTAGCCACAGCAGTCGGACATCGGGACTTTGGTTGGCCGACATCGGAGTTCTTGGACTGTGGAGTGATATTTTAATCGACTGGTTCAAGCATCGAAACACCCATTACTAGATCTTTGGGAGAACACGGGGCGGCTGAGAGGGAAGTCACAGAGACACGACCTTGAACCATATAGTATGCACAACGTTGTACACCTTGAGGAAACGAGTGCCCTAGACGAGGGAGTCTACCCCCCATTTAACGACAATGATAAGGGATGGCGCTAGAGAAATACCTTCTCATTCGGAGGCTGATAGGTTGCGGCGCATTGATGCATTATCGTAAAAGAAGAGCGGTGTCTGACCGAAGCACGTTGGAAACGATGGGAAAGGTGATGGTTGAGTTGTTCCTTGGCATTGGGACTGCCCTCTGCTGTTAACTGATCTTGAAAATGCATCCTGTCTCCCATCAGAGGGACTCGAACTCCAGCGATGCTTGCTTGCCCATGATAGGCGTATGTACAATACCCCCCAAAGAGGTATATATCCACTGCTGGTGAGGAAGGGATTAAGTGATCCGAGGCTCGGCCTGGGATGCAGTTAGTGTCAACGCCCGGATACTCCAGGACCCATCGACAGACCTTCCACCTGCTGTTCACTGAACGACCATTAGCGTTGCTGACGCACCAGCGAATCTGCATATTAAACCAACCTTCGAATGCTGGAGGTGCTGCCACTGCATCAGATTGCCCTCTGATCTTGCCTGTCAATCGGTAATCCCGCTCCATCACTAGCACCCGTAAGCATTCTAGCGAGGAATGTGTCTTTGTCTTGCACCCACTCTGTCTATCCCAGATATCCAACTGTCTCCGCGGTTGCTTGAAGTCGTTTGCGTAGTATCTTATTGAGGCGAGGCCAGCACCCTGCCATGTCTTTTAGCGAGACGACCAATTCTTTGAAAGCAGTGATCTCATACTGTGACGCCGAACATGCCCACCATAATCACGTATGGCAGAAATGCCTCGAAGGGGACGCCCATGATTAACGGTCGGTGGTCGGCGCAGAATCAGGTGAGGCTGTGGTCGGGAACAGGGCAATAAGAGCTGCAAAGTATGGGAGGCGTATAGAAAACGTCCTCTCCAGCTCTGGCAGGCGGCAGTTAAGCTGTTCTTGTCGTGCTGTTGGTGTCCGCGGTCCAGGTTGGTGGTCGCTGCATACTGCAGATTGACCTCACAAGTGCACTTTCCTCGATTTGGGGCACGGACAAGGCCGCTTTAACACTCACCTCGACATGGGGATGCGGTCGTGTCCCGACCGCACTGCGGCTTCCACACGTCCTCAGCAAGAGCAGAATTGTTCTAACAGAAGATATCATCCTCTCGACGTGTAATTTCGTTATCGGAACACAGGGACAATACCTCCACGACCTTACGATTGTTGTTGCGCTCGTCTTCACGCGTAGAACGGACTTTGCCCTGCCCTGCGAAGCGCCCCTCCGCGCCCTTACCATCCTCATTGCGCCAGACGCTCTCCTGGGCCTTAGGCGCAAGTTCAATTAGTCGCATTGCACCGCCTATAATCTCAGTCTATACTAGGAAGTCGTCGAGCGACGACGAAACAATGACCGTGACAACCACACCGTAATGGTTACCCTCCCTCCACCCACGCACAAACGTACCGACGGCCACACAGACTCTTTCCCTAGTCGTTCCTTATGCCAGCTCTAATTTCCGAGGAACTTGATGAGCTATCCAGTGTCGGCACGGGGACTGTGACTCCTGGCATTGAGGGACCTATAACGGCAGCCTCTGGCGATGAGCTCAGCCAACCCATGAGTCGAGAGAACCCGAAGCCTTCAGAGGACGACCACGATGTGTCAGAAGACAAAGAGAGGAATGTGGTAGACTCAGACCGGTCTCGCATACATGCTGCCTCTGCAGAGGACTATGACCTGGGGGAGCAGCTTCAACGGTCGGCGCAAGAAGAACTTAGCGAGCCTGACACGGATGTTCGTGTTGGTGAGGAGAACGTTGCCGAAGTCGTCGACTTGCAAGCAGGTGCGGAAGGGGATATTACAATGACGGACGCGGATGCCGAGGCCGAACCGGACGACGAAATGCCACAAGACCATTCCAAGGCCGGCAACGCGCAGGAGCCGAACCAAGTTGCAGAGGCTGATGAAGACGCGGAAGGCGAAGAAGAGGTGGAGCCACAGAAAGAGAGCGGAGCAGCGGGAGGACAGGAAACCGAGGGCAAAGAAAGCGCAGCAAATGAAGAAGAGCTAGAGGAGGAGGTAGGCCATGCAGAGTCCGAGGCAGAGGCTGGTAGCGATAGCGACGAAAGCTCAGGCAGCGCCGAGCCCGAAGTCGAATCATCTCCATCACAATCCAAATCAGTATCGCGATCTGGTTCACCTTCTAGACCCGTGTCTGGGTCGGAGTCGGAGTCCGAATCCGTTGACGAGGAGGAAGACGGCGCCTCAGAGGAAGCCGAAGAAGCCCGGTCAGAGTGCATCTTCTGCAAGCAAACCGATGGTCCAGATGGGAGAGACGATGAACTGGCTCTGATATGCTCGGAGTGCGATAACCACGCACATTTGATGTGCGCCCAAGGCAAGCAAGCAGTGAAGGATGATGACAGCACTCACTGGCAGTGTCCGGACTGCTTGAAAAAGGTCGTGCAGTCTGAGTCGCCCAAGGAAAGGGCTGCACGATCCAAGAACTCCGCTCCTCGACTTGTTAGGGACTTGTTACCCGTCACACGCGGCGTGCAGAGGCCAAATTCGCATTCGATTTTTGCGCAGCCCCTGATATCGGAGGGTGAAGACGGAGGCCGTGCTCTGAGGAAGAGAAAGTCTCCAACTCAAGAACCTGTGCCAATTGAGAAGAGGCGTCTAAAGGCCACGGAACGGGCATCAGCTGTGGCGACGGCAAGCGTCGCCCCGTCGGTGGACAGCTCCTCTACAACCATGTCAACGCGGCGATCGAGTCAAATGAAAATCACCAAACCCACTGCACGGATACTGCAGCATCGACCTTTCAATAAACCACCGCCTCATAAGTTCATCCTTGCCTTCCGACTAGACCAGCCACGGATCGAAGCCATCCTGAACAAGCCTCCTCGCCCCGGGCGACGTAGAGAAAGAAAGGTGCAAAAGAAGAAGGAACCAAAGATCTCAGCTCCAGTCTACCAACCTCCGGTCCCCAAATTCCCTGCCCTGCCAACACATAACCTCATTTTCCCCTCGGCATTCACCGACCGCGAGGCCGAAGTCAATGCCAAACCATACGATGGCATCTTGTCGGAAGCGGAAGCCGATACGTCGCGTTCGTTACCACAACTCAAAGACCGTGAGCTGTTTGAGATTGCAAGGAAGGAAGCAGAAGAAGAACGGAGAAGAACATCTGCGGCAGCCGAGGCGGAGATCAACGGAGGCGTCGACGCTTCAGCCACGCCTGGCGCGACATCAGCGACCACGAAACCCAATCGGTCGACAGTGTCAGGCCCGCCCAGCAAGATCAAGTGCATCCAGTTCGGCAAGCATGTCATCGACACCTTCTACGCCGCGCCTTACCCAGAAGAATATTCACACGAGTCGAGGCTGTTCATCTGTGAGTTCTGCCTCAAGTACCTCCCTTCCGAGTTCGTCGCCTATCGACATAAACTGAAGTGCCCCGCCAAACATCCACCCGGAGACGAAATATATCGCGATGGCACCGTCTCGGTGTGGGAAGTCGACGGACGCAAGAAGACAGAGTACTGCCAATGTCTGTGCCTTATGGCCAAGATGTTCCTTGGTTCAAAAACTCTCTACTACGACGTGGAGCCGTTTTTATTCTACATCCTCACCGAATACGATGAACTGGGATACCATTTCGTCGGCTACTTCAGCAAGGAGAAACGACCGGCCAGCCAGAACAATGTATCCTGTATCCTCGTGATGCCAATCCATCAGAGGAAAGGGTACGCTACGTTTCTGATTGACTTCTCGTACCTGCTTACGAGGATCGAGCGCAAAGAAGGGTCTCCAGAGAAGCCGTTGTCCGATATGGGTCTGACGGCATACCGCTCGTATTGGGACTTGACAATCTCGCGACATCTACTTGAGCTGCAACGATCAAAGATGCCATTCAGCACGAAGACTCTCATGGGGAGGACCGGCATGACCGCTGACGATGTGATTCATTCCTTGGAGCGTCTGTACGCCTTCATCAAGGATCCGGTCACGAAGACGTATGCGATCAGGTTTGACAAGAAGCTGTATGAGCGGATCGTGGACGAGTACGAGCGCAAAGGTCATCGCAAGATGAAACCCGAGTTACTGGTGTGGACGCCCTATATCATGGGAAGAAGTGACCGGGAGACGTTGGACGGGCAGGGCCCACTTAATGCGTTGGCCCCGAGGAGCGACGACGAGGCTGAAGAGGAAGAGGAACAAGCCGATGCAGAGACGAGTGAAGCTGTTGGCATCGATAGCCAAGCGGTCGCCTTCAGGGCTGGGAAGCTCGGAGCTCGTGATGTTGACCTATGCGGCGATAATGATGTGGCCGTGGAGGAGCTTTCGCCAAAGTCGATATCAAAGTCGACAAAGGATGCGTCAAGACCGGAGTCGCTTATTGGCCACGAGGAAGGTGATGCGGTCGACATCAAGGATGCAACTCTTGTCAACGAGTATGGCCATGTCGCGCCTGGCCCTCCCCCTACAGGCGCGCTAAACGGCGCCGTCTCGACTCAACTGGTAGCTGACCACGGTGAAGTAAAGATCAATGGCCTGGTCAACGGCACTTCCTCTGCGTCCCAGGAGCATCCTCCAGTCGACCCTCAGCCCCAAGCCAGCCACGTCGAGCAACAAAACCAACCCCAGCCTCCTGATCGCGAAGCTGACGGGACAGACGGGGCAGAGGAACCCAAACAACCTCCTTCGCCGCCCTTGTACGGCTACGCCCTCGCCTTCCGCCAACACAACATCCCACCCACACGCTTTCAAATCGACCCGCCCATTCCCCCCTCCATGCTCCGCCGCCAAAACACAAAGAAACGCAGCGCCGCGACCGCGTTCGGCACGCCAGGCAAGAAAAGCGACGGTCTCAGCAGCACAGCTAAGGACACCACGAATGTCAGCGCCATGGCGAACAACGTCGCCGTCAGGAGTTCCCCCAGGAATGCTTCTGCGAAAAGCGGTTTATCCCATGGAGCCAACGCCGCCACGGCAACGGCAACGGCAAACGGCTCTGTGAGCTCCACCACGAACGGCACGCGGAGCGCGTCGCCCACCAAGGTGCCGGGCACGCCCGTCCGACGGAGCGGTCGGCGGAGTGGTCTAGCGAACGTCGTCGCGCCAGTGGATGATAGCGTGGAAGACGAGGAAGGGGAAGAGGACGAGGAGGAGGAGGGCACCTCTCTGTCTAAAGCCGACTCGGAGGAGGAAGACGGTGACGTGGACGTCGAGGCCTCTTCGTCAAGTGCTCAGGGCGAGGAAGAAGAAGAAGAAGGGGAGTCGGAGGATGACCAGCAACCTTCTGTCGTGGCCGTTAGCGACGACGAAGCCGAACTAGCCGAAAGCGAGGACGACGATGATGCAGAAGTAGACGAAGATGAAGAAGAGGAAGACGAGGAAGAAAGCGCCGCAGACGACGATCCGAACGATCCGGACGCCGAGCCTGATGAAGATGAAGATGAGTCCGAGGAGAGTGAGGACGGCGATGGCGAGGCAGACAGCGAAGAGGATGCCGAAGCCGAGGTGGATATTCCTGAAGGAGAAGTGGAAGACGATGACGACGACGCCGACGGCGGTGGTGATGATTGACACTGAAAGCTCGTCTCGCTGCGGCGGTGTATGCTATTCCTTACAACCATGTCGAAGATCCAGTCCGAGCCTCGTGCACAGTATGTACGTTGCATCCTGAGGGACTCGGGAGCGGTGGCTTGAATATGTAATTGACGCATTCTTCAATCGCATGAAACCTACCTACTGGGGAGCACTGACGACTAAAAAGTCCGATGTCCTCGGTGCTGTTCTATCCTGCTGGGCATACTCTCACGCTGCGTACACAAGGTAGTCGGCGTTGCCACCGTACGAAGCAATCCCTCGATTTGCCTTGCTTCAGCGAAAGTGGCAGTCCCTGTTTCGTGCCCAGCATGCCGCCACACTGTCGTTGCGCTACGCAAAGCGTTCCAAATTGTGCCCCAAGGCAGTCCATTGAACAACATGTCCTGTTCGCCCTAAATCTAACACAACTGTAACTCACTTCGATCCCCGCCACACCATTTTATGCCAAATACAGTCCTCTTGGCTTTCCCAGTGCGTCGATGATCCGGACTAAGCATCGAAAGAGATCGCACTGGTTGCTGTTAACCCCCCTCCCCGAACAGCATCATTGACCTGGTCCGTTCCATGCCGCTGTAATGGCGGCCATTCAACGCCTAGCTCCCTTGTCTGTGCTCAGCCTCCATGAGCTTTTGCAGCAAACAGCGGAACCTTTGGCCTGTCAAACTCAGAGCCTGTTCTCAGCTCTACGACTGCTTCTTCTGAGATGTCTGTCCACCACCCAAGTACTTCTGCAGATTGGTAGCCTCGACACCCTGACGCAGGATGTTCTTAAGCGTCTCCCAGCCCTGTCTGACGGCGGGTGGGACATTGGGGTTCTGGACCTGCTGGTCAACCCGGGCAGCCAACTGGCCAAATGCACCCTGGATAAATTGGCTCTGAGAGAACCTTGCTCGTAGAAAGACGGTATAGACACCCAATAAGATCCAAGACCCTTTGCTGAAGGTCAAAGCGGACATGAAGAGGCGCACCCAATTGAAGATCTCGAGCATGGCCACCAAGAACATCGACGCATCATAATATTCCTTGACGAATCGGCCGATTGAGTTTGCGAGTGGGGACTGAGACTTCTGAGCTCCAGGAGACTGAGGGGTGCTTCCTGGAGCAGCCTTGGGAGGTTGAAGTGTAGGAATAATGTTGGTGCGAGTGTAGGTCGCCACGTGGAAGACCGAGTAGACGGTGAATGGGAGCAGAGCTAGGGGGACTTGTCTCGCGAACAGCCAGACCAAGCTTATGACTGTAGATCTACTGTTAGAATCTTGGACAACCATGCTTCTTGGTGCTTCTACTCACGGAGATATTGCACATTCTCATCTGAGAGCAGCGTGACTGCGGTTTGAGTGATCTTGGCGCCTGGCTTGACACGAGCGCGATAAGCCTTGAAGACCACGATGCCATACGTGGCAACGGCCGACGTGAAAGCCAGGCGATATGTAAACTGCGCCCATCTAGAATAGTAGTTGAAAGTGATGTAGGAAAGGCCATAGCGGAGGACAGATAGCAGGAGGGTGAAGTGGCCGCAGAACCATGCACTATGGGTGTGTACGCACATTAGCACGGAGCTCGGCTATTCATGAGTGAGGAAGAGCTCGATCTTACAATTGCAGAGTCGTAGCGAGTTTCGTAAGACGTTCGCCCAAGGACTGACTAGGCGGAGGCGGGGGAGCCATGTCTTGAAGCTTTACGCGGTAAAGAGAGTTCGGTAATGGAGGGGCGGTCAAGATATGGGGGATGTGGTCGTGTGTTTATCGCGAACCAGAACCAGAGTCGACGAGGTAAAAGAAGGAGAACAGGCAGGACTCGAGCCCGTTCCAAGATATAGGCGAACGGCGGCTGTGAGAAAAGGGCCAGTGACTGGAAAGGTGAACGGAGCAGAAGTGAAGGTGGCTTCAACGGGGTGTGAGTTGCACTTGCGCAAGCTTTTGGGTTGGTTTGGCCGTTTGGTTTGTGGGCGGCAATGATGTCAACCTCGGTGGGACCAAGCCACACACTTCACTCCCTGACTCTCACCTCACTGCCACTTTGCTCACGCACAAACCAGATGATGATCCTTGGTCCTGCACAGACAGTTCTGGCTGCCAAATCCCTGTACGCACTTCCACAACATCCAATTTCAGACATATTAATATACCAGGAACTGGGCGTGTTGCGGCTGTTGCCCTTGTGGTCTGACTTCAGCTGCCTCGACAGTGTCGCGCGGCTGAGATTCTGCAAACAAAGAACATGGCTTTTTAATCACACTTTTCGGTTTCTAAAAGAGTTTGCCCGCCCAGTACGCAATGGAATGAATGGACAAAGACGTCGCTTGCTGAGAAGAAACCCGATTCCTCTCCCAGCGCTACCTCCGCTCAAAACGGACACAAACGGAGTAAGGAAATATACATGCTTGTCTGGCGGATTAAAGCCCTTTCATTCCATCGCACCGAGGTCCGGAATGTCTCTTCGTTCCGATCCTGGGTGTGCTGAAATTGGACTCTTCGTATTATGCACAATCCAAGTCGTTTCCTGCTCCCTCCACAGCCCTTCCCCGGGTAGATCATATGTGATGGTGATTAGAACGCCACAACAGCTCCGGTCTGTTGGCTACTGGGAACAATCGCAACATGTAGTTCTTGAAGAGAAGGTGAGTCGAAAGAGGGGATATCGCCGTCATCGTGTCGTCGCTGAGCTCAATTGCAAAATACAAGGGACGAAGAGGGAGTTCGTGTCCGGGACATATCGCGCGATGCTTATCGGAGCGAGAATCCCTTTCTCTTCCCCTCCTTCTCGATCGGTCGGCCTTGTTCAATGCGAGACTTCTTCTCCTCGAGTTCTGCTCGCTGACGCTCCAACTGCTCCTTCATCTCACGGTGGCGTGCGAACAATTCTTCCTCGCTCTGCTGCAGTTTGCTTTCCTTTTCTTGAACCTTCTGCTGGAAGACCATCTTCATCTCTGCCTCCATCTTGGCCAGCTTCTGCTCGTGTAGAGTCCTCTCCTCTTCTTGCTTGACCGCAGGATTGACTTCCTTGAACACGCTGGGATCCTGTGACACGCCCATCTGGATGAGCTTGTCAGATCGGTAGTTCTCGTAGAGAACATTGTTAGTGTGCTCCTTGAGTTCCTCCATGTGGGTCCGGATCAGCATCTGTCGGAGCTTCACGAAGTCGCAATGGTCTTCATTATCAACCTCAATGATGCCCCAGGGGTAGCGGCGGCCGCGCACTTTGCGACCTTCCGGATTGGTCACCTCGTAATTGGCGCCAACCACAGCGAACGGCACTTTGGACATGATCTCCTGGTTCTCGGCAATGGTTTCTTCGTCATCCAGCTCATAACGAGGTCCCTCGAAGATCTGGATCGAGTGGTGCTGAATATCTGCGAGGATCTGCCAGAGTTAGCTCGTGTCCATGATACGTCGGGTTGATGCTTCTTACTCTCTGCTTGAATGCCGCCACTTCCTCATCGGTCAGGGTGTCGGCCTTGGCAATGACAGGAATCAAGTTGACCTTGGTGTGAAGGCGGCGCATGACTTCGATGTCAAGAGGCTTCAAAGAATGTCCTGTGGGCTGTATGAAGTAGACGCAGGCATGGACCCTGTTGTCCACGATGTTCATGCGGTTGACCTTGTTCTCGGCTTCCAGATAGGCATCGAATCGTTGTTCAATATTCTCCACGATTGGTCGCCATGAGTCGTCATTATTGACGAAATCGCCGAAGCCGGGGGTGTCAACGACTGTCAGGCGCAGGCGGACCCCGTTCTCTTCAATGTCGGCGCTGATGGACTGAATAGAGACAGTCTTCGGGATGATGTCCAGGCTGGGACCCTTGCGTTCGCGTGGAGGGTAGAGGGATGTGTTGAACAGCGTGTTGATCAATGTAGATTTACCCAAGCCCGATTCACCTGCGTTGTATTAGTATCATTCAAGTTCCTGTTACCGGGAGATGCGACGAACCGACTACCATAACGTTGAAGTTGAAGCCCTTTCTGACACTCTTGCGGTGCCATTGATTCGGCAGATTGGCAAACCCAACGTAGCCTGTCAACTTCCTTCTGACCACATTTCGCATATCGTTTGCTGCCGCTGCAGCAGCCTTTGGATCTTTTGAGCTCACTGTCTGGGCGGCGTTGGCACCCATGGGATTACTCTCCTTGACAAAGGGAGAGGTAGGTTTGCCATTGGGAATGCTGGGAGAAGGGGAGGATCGAACGCCATTGGCCACAGCAGCTGGATTTTCGTTCGTGTCAGTCATATTTTCAAATTGGGTGTCTGCGGATGTCACTTGATTGTGAAAGGACGGGCTTGTATGGTCCCCGTGAAGGGATTGGACGTTTGAAGTATTGGAGGCCGTGCTTGGGCTAGGATTGCTCTTCTCTTCGGCCATCATCGCGCTTGCGTGATGGATTGTGCGACAGGAGCTAGTTCTAGGAGCACATGGGACGGTAGGAAAACAGAGGAAGGCGCGACAGGTGATGTGCGGTTGAAAGGAAAAGGTTCCGAGTGGTGACGGAATACTCACCCATATTTAGTCAGACGAAGGCCCGGTTGTGCAGACGACACTGAAGAAGGTTGAAACAAGAGTAACTGTGAGAGAAGTCACATTAGCATGCGCCATGTCTTGATGAACAGATAACTTGGTCGCGACAGTGCAAGGAGTCCAAGAGAAACGAGTGTAGGCTGCCTGCGCCCAGGGGCATTGGGCATTGGGCATTGAGATTTCTGGAATGTGAACGTACTTTTGCTCAACTGCACGACGAACAAACTGGCCGAAGAGGGCTCCAAGCGAATGTAAGAAGAACGCTGGGACGCAGCGAAGAAAGGATGAAGCCCAAAAGGTGGTGCGCGAAACGAAGAGGTGCAAAGTCTGTGGACGATACGAGTAGCGAGCGTGCCCTTTGTCAATCAATTCTTAAGTCAACGTGGACTCTCACCAAGTCCAGAAAAATAGGGGACGCATCTTCTTCGTGCCACTCGTGCAACTGCAATCGGGGCGTTGTGGGGAGGCTGCCACGCTAGGTCCTTTTGGTATTGAGACCGGCAGCAATGATTGGCGATCAGCAAAAACCGCCGAAGCCAAAGCTGCCCCTGGATCTTCTCCAGGTTTGGCCTTGGTGCTTGCTGGTGCTGGTGCTTGTCCAACTTGAGGGGGAGACCAGAGCGAGCAGAGCCCTGCCAGAAGATACAGTTATGACCTAGGGATGGCTACACCAGAATATGCACCTGGTGTCGCACAATGTTGATTTGAGTTGAAAGCTGACTTCAATATTGTACACTCTATTCTCCATGCAGTTTTCTATCGTTTCAAGGGTATCCTGGCCGTTCAAGCCTGATCTGGCGATGTCTCGACGCCCACAAATGCAACAAGATCCTTCCTGTTCGCTACTCCCACTGCCACAAGCCGGCAGAGTCTATACAAAGACCTTTCTCATATCACTCCAGACCCGTCTTCTGACTGGTACCACTCCATCTGTTTCAGCAAATATTGATACAGGACAAGCATCGTTCCGCTCTGCACGCTTGTCCACACAAATCTAGGACCGACTCCGCGGAACATGCCGGCGACCCCTTCGGTGTTGTAAATCAGTCGGAGACCCTCTATGACCGAGGAAGTATCAAGCGTTGGCGTGTGGTGTGGGACGGTGCGAGGTCCAGAATGTATGAGCCGCGTTTGCGTCTTGCCTGCCGCCTTGGGGCTGCTCTTCAGAGTCTTCTCCTTCTCCAAGCGGGAGGCCTGGCTGGTCTTGTTCGGATCGGGCGAGATCTGGGTCTGTGTTCTCGTTTTGACCACATCGAGCGGGCACGTTATAACTCCCGCGGCGCCGCCAGCAGAGACCGCGGTCACGACCTCGAAGCACAGGCCAATATCATTCGTTCCCTGCCACTGCTGGGCGAACCTCCGCTCTTGCTCGTAGAAGGCGAACTGCAGAGCTGAGAAAGGCAAGTCCCTGACGATTGTTGCTTTGTAACCCGAATACAGCGCTCCAAACCCCTCGATCCGGACAATTGTCCTTGCCGCATCCCATGTTGACTTGTAATTATACCCCGAGTTGAAGAAAGGATTGTTGTATCGACCTTGTAGCTGCAGTCGAGTCTTGAGGACTTCCGAGGGAACATATACGATGGATGCAGCAAGGTCGGCAATGAACCCTAGTCAACGTGGTGAGCACGTGCATGCAGGAAATGAATGAGCAGGTGACTTACCACTTGCGAGGTATGATATTGACGGATTGACTCCTCGATCTAGCATATGTCGCTTGCAGTATTCATATGCCCCGAAGAATATGACTGTGCCAGGAAATGACCCCAGCATGGCCGCGGTGAAGCCTCCGTAGAGTCCTCTCCGTACCCCCTCTTGCCGGAAGATCTTGACGTAGGAATCGGATAACGAGGCGTACTTCGGTGGAAAATGAGGGTCTCCTTGTTGTCTCGTCTTGACTGTATCGAGTGAATGCATAAGGATGTCGCCCGTCGTGCCGCCTATTCCCCCAGCAAGCATCGACTGTGTCCCTCGTTAGCCGGTAGCCGTGCACTTCACGGCCGGATACTGACGTGGATGTATGGGGGCCTCTTCAGATCCAGGTCGACTTCCTCCTCCGCCAATCTCTCCATTGTACGCGGCCGCTTAATCTGTCGTGCGCCGTCGATATCAAAGTCGGATGCCGCATATCCATCATTGTGCTGCGCCTCCAGAGAGGTCCCGATGGAGCTGTCTTGAGAGAACCAACTCGATAACCGTGATGTTAGGCTCATGGAGGGCTCTGAAGCCCTGGTTGGAAGATTGTACGCAAGGTGAGTATCTGGTCGGAAGGGGGTGGTGGGAGCGATGTCAGAGAAATGACGGAGTCTTTGTTGCTTTCGCCGCAATGAGATCTACCTGAAGCCTGCACAAAAGTTTCGCGAACCCCATCTCTCGGGCTTTGCCGGCACTGGCCGCAGCCCTGCTCGGCCGATCTGGTAAGCTTTGCCCGATTGGCCAGCCTTGTGCGTCCTTGGACCAGACCCGTAGAGCAGCCTGTCGAGAACTTCCGGTCGTTGCGACATTAAGAAATCATCTCTCTACAGAAGCACCAGGGAGCTGCTCCAGCGTTACGCGTCACCAGAAGACTGAACGACAAATGATGAGCACTGACATTGGCATAAAGCTCGTCCATTCCGGTGTCGATTGCGGTCGAGTACTGGCATCTACACAGCAGGGGATCGCAGGCACAACTTTTGCCAATAGAAGTAAAGGAGAAGTATTTTTGTACACGCCTTTCCCTGCGTCAAGCCTCGCTAAATCCAGCCAAACCCATGAACACAATCACAGCATCATCTCCAGGGGGTGCTCTACCACCTTCTTCAACTCCCGGATCCACTCACCTCCTACAGCCCCATCCACCACCTTGTGGTCGAAGCTGCCGGTGACGATGATCTGGTCGTCCCACTCAGTAAGAGTGCCCTCTTCAGTTTCAACCGGGATCGCCACCTTGCGAGTGGTTCCCACGGCCAAAATCGCGGCTTGAGGTGGGTTGATTACAGCAGTGAATCTTTCCACTGCGGGGTTCATGCCCATATTACTGATGGTGAAAGTGCCGCCCTGGTACTCCTCGGGCTTCAGCTTTCCATCCCTTGCTCGCTTTCCAAGGTCCTTGACGGCGCCCGAAATTGCCGACAGACCAATGCTGTCTGCGTTCTTGACAATGGGCGTCATCAATCCCACAGGCGTGGCAACAGCCACGCTCACATCGACCGTGTTATGTTGGCGGATAGTGGCCTGACCTCCTTCCTCTCTCCAGCTCGAGTTCACGGCTGGTACCTTCTTGCAGGCAATTGCGCAAGCCTTGATCAAGAAGTCATTGACGGACAACTTATACTTGCCGTCAGAGGCAGCATTGAGCGCTTCTCTCAGCTTGAGCAGTTTCGTGACAGAGAGCGTGGTGGAGACGTAGTAGTGAGGGTTCTGATTCATAGATTCTCGGAGCCGTGTAGCGATGGTCTTGCGCATCGAGCTCGCGGGAATGTCCTCATAGGTCGGGCCGGCTGCCGCGGCTGGCGCAGCGCCTGCGGCAGGTTTGTATTTCTCAATATCCGACAAGGTGATCCGACCACCTGGCCCTGTACCTTTAATTGACTTGATGGGAACGCCTTTCTCAAGAGCCAGCTTTCTCACCGCTGGGCTGAGAGTAGGTTCTCTGTCAAGGACCGACTGCAGTTTCTCGCCTGTTGTGTCGGCCTCCTTAGCCTCGGGCGCAGGCTCCTTTGAACCGCTGGGTGGTGCTGTCTCTGATCCTGAATCTGGAGCCTCTGAGGCCTCGGAGCTCTCCTCCTTCGGCTGTTCTTTGGGGGGTGCCTTTTCACCACCGGCATCATCGAGTGTGAACGACTCGAAATCGGAGATATCCGTGCCTTCTTCGACCATAATAGCAATAGGCTGTGCCATTGTTAGCAGATCCCATTGGAGGTTTGTCGGACGCTTACATTTCCAACCGCCACATCTTTCTCTCCCGTCTCTTTGAGAATCTTAGCCAGAACACCTTCTTCTTGAAACTCGAAATCCATCTGAGCCTTGTCGGTTTCAATCTCCACGAGGACGTCGCCAGGTGCTAGAGTATCTCCGGCCTTCTTCTGCCATGCACCAATGTTTCCCGCGGTCATCGTTGGTGAGAGCGCAGGCATGCTGATGACGGTATGAGGTGGAAAGGCTGTGACTGGGGTCAGCCGCGTCCGCTCTCACGAATGATCACAGATGGAAAGCGCACATTTGGATGCATAGTAGCGACCGAGCACGGATAAGCAGGGCAAGGTCTGAGATCTAAATGCGCGTGTTAGCTTCGGCATGCGTCCTCCGGACAATGTAAACCATACACTGCTACATTTTGTAGTCTTTGCACCGGGCTTCTGGTGAGCCTCAGGTTCGTGGAAGACTGGAGGAGGAGCCGTGACCCCGACCGGGAGAGCAGCGTTGAGGTCGCCATTGGGGAGGACCAGAAGCGGCGGAAAGGGGGAGTAAGAAACCCAAACCCAGAAGACGAGTAGAGTAAAGGAGCGACGGGGAGGAAGGGAGACAGGAAGGGCGCCCTAATGGGAGAAGTCGTCCTTCGCAATGAGCTTGCGTGAGGTGAATTGTTGAAGGACACCCAGCTTGTAGAAAATGTATATGTTGAGCACGGTCGACTCCACCCGGAATCCGAAGTGATGGCAGGCCAGGGAGAATCACCGCGAGCAACAAGCTCCGGGGATCCAATCGATGGTCCCCAAGGCCGCCCGAAAAAGAGCACAGCTGGAGCTTAGTAACTAACTCCTCCGCGCCGCGTTCGCCTGGGCGTCAAATGTCCGCCTGAAGCAGCGCGGCAGCGCCTACGGTCTCTGTGGTCCACTGAAGGCACGGGCTCTCACGCTCTCCGCGCAGCACGTTACTTTGTACAGATATACACAGACACCGGATATTTACCTGAACCAAGAACCAGAGCACTGTGCATTGTACTTCAACCACAATCGCGAGACTGTCATAACAAAGGCTGAGCAGATTTGCCTCTGCAATGTTTCCGGCATTCCCATACAGTTCTAGGTGATCCCGAGCGCTCGATCTCTCCAGTAATCCTCGTTCCAGCGCCCTCATGTCTGGAGTCGAGAACGAGCCGCCGCAAACCGAGCATACAGACCACGTCGAGAATCCAGAACTCGCATCGGAACAAGAGGCGAATGTTGGGAACACCGTGGGTGTACATCCACACTCGGAGGTTGATGATCAGGATATCCCACCGAGTCACGGAGTAACCATCACTGTCGAAGATGCCGATGCTGAAGATGCACGGCAGGAGGAGGATCCAGGCGAGGCGGCCTCTGAAGATAACGCCTCGGTAGTGACGGAATCGGAGCAGGACTCTGAGCAGAGTTCGAGGTTCCAGGAGGGGACAGGGGACGCTCCGCCATCTCCAGGTGTCAAGGATGCGCCCAGGCATGCTGCGGAGGACGACCGGGGAGCACACAACGCTGACCCGGCTCAGCAACAGGACGGACAAGCTCAGCAGGCCATGCACACTGACACACAAGCGGAACCTTCTCCGGAGACTTCACTACCAAAGCCCACGACAACGTCACGGCCCCTTCCCGTCAGCTCCACGGTCTTCGTGGTCAGTGCCCTTGAAACAATTGGGGCAGCCAAGGAGGTCCGTAAGAGTAAGGACTTCACAGATGCGGTTCAAGCCGCTCTGGCAAATATCAAGAACACGGAACAGGCTGTTAATCCCGAGGTCATTTTCCGACCGTTGCAGATGGCGACGAAGTCATTCAATATACCTCTGCAGGTTACTGCTTTGGACTGCGTCGGAAAGCTGATCAGTTACTCCTATTTCGCCTTTCCCGTCGTGGCCACAAGTCAATCTCGCTCGGCAGATACTCCGCCTCTTATCGAGAGGGCGATCGAAGCCATCTGTGATTGTTTCGAGAATGAAGCCACTGCCGTTGAAATCCAACAGCAGATCATCAAGTCCCTGCTTGCAGCCGTCCTCGATGACAAGATCGTCGTCCATGGTGCCGGCCTCCTGAAAGCCGTCCGACAGATATACAACATCTTCATCTACTCCAAGTCGAGCCAGAATCAGCAAGTCGCTCAGGGCTCGTTGCTTCAGATGATCGCGACCGTTTTCGAGCGTGTCCGAGTCAGGCTGGACTTGAAAGAGGCTCGAGTGAGAGAGACCAACGAGGCAAAGTCTGAGGAAGCGCTTTCTACGGACGCATCCATGTTCGGCCAGGGAGAGGCGGACGGGCCAAACGGACAGGTCGACACTCCGGACCAAGAAACTCCACCTCAGCTCGGGGAGGGCTCGGCCGCTGGCCAAGAGAAGTTGACGTTGCAGAGCTTCGAAAACAACAAAACCCTGGATGATGCAATTGTCGCCGACAGCGCTCCCACAACCGTCACCCGTGCAAGACGAGAACGCAAGAACACCCGCAGTAGTTCTGGGCCGGTCTCCCGGTCGAGCTTACAAGAAGATCGCGAGGAACCAGAAATGTCTCCAGAGGACGAAGACGATGTCTACATCAAGGACGCGTTCTTAGTATTCCGTTCGCTTTGCAAATTAAGCCAGAAAGTCTTGACCTATGATCAACAACAGGACCTCCGATCTCAGAACATGCGTTCCAAGCTCCTCTCTCTGCATCTGATATACCATGTCATCAACAACTATACAACTGTGTTCACATCCTCATTCTCCGCCATAAAAAGCGGCAATAATACAGAGCCAACGCCGTTCCTCCATGTGGCCAAGCCTCACTTGTGCCTGAGTTTATCCCGCAATGCTGCCAGTTCAGTGCCGCGAGTCTATGAGGTTTGCTGCGAGCTGTTCTGGCTCTCATTAAAGCATCTGCGCGTTCTGTTGAAAAAGGAGCTCGAAGTTTTTCTGAAGGAAGTCTATCTCGCTGTTCTCGAGCGACGCAGTGCTCCCCTGTTCCAGAAGCAGATGTTCATGGATGTTCTAGAAAGATTATCTGGCGATCCACGTGCTTTGGTCGAGATCTACCTTAACTATGATTGCGACCGAACCGCCCTGGACAATATGTACCAGCAAATTATCGAGCACCTCTCCCGCATTTGTAGCACGCCTGTGGTGGTCACAGCCATCCAGCAACATCAGTACCAAGAACAGCAGGGAAAACCGTCGGCGCCTGTGTCAGAGTGGCACTCCAGAGGCGCGTTACTCCCTGGCTTGTCAACAGCAAGTCTCGGCCAGCCTCCTCCCCCTCCGCCAGCAATACCTGTCGAGTACGCCTTGAAGCAACAATCACTCAGGTGTCTGGTGGAGATTCTACGTTCCCTCGACAACTGGTCGAGCCCAGGAAGTCCAGAACAAGTTAATGGATCTCGCTACCCGGCTTCGAGGGGGTCGTATGAAGACTCAAGAGAGTCTCTGGATAACAGTGAGAAGCCTCCGGCCTCGCCCCGTGTTGCTCGGTTTGGCAGTGAATCAGGCGTTTCTACTCCAGTGGCCGAAGATGATCCCAGTGAGGTCGAGAAAGTCAGAATGCGGAAATCCGCAATGAATGAAGCAATCCGCCAATTTAACTTCAAGCCAAAACGTGGCATAAAGGCCCTCTTGGCCGAGGGTTTCATACGTAGCGACACGCCACAAGACATCGCAAAGTTCCTGGCGTCGAATGACAGGCTAGACAAAGCGATGCTGGGAGAATACCTTGGAGAGGGCGACGAACAGAACGTGGCCATCATGCACGCATTTGTTGACTTGATGGACTTCACGAAGCGGCGGTTCGTGGATGCTTTGAGGCAGTTTCTACAAAGCTTCAGACTCCCAGGAGAGGCACAGAAGATTGATCGATTCATGCTCAAGTTCGCGGAACGATATCTCACTGGCAATCCAAACGCCTTTGCCAATGCCGATACTGCTTATGTACTTGCATATTCGGTCATTATGCTGAATACCGATCAACACAGCTCCAAGCTGAAAGGACCCAGGATGACTGTCGAGGATTTCATTAAGAACAACCGGGGAATTAACGATGGCCAGGATCTGCCTTCGGAGTATTTGAGTAGCATCTTCGATGAGATTTCTCACAACGAGATTGTTCTCGCATCCGAACGAGAGCACGCCGCGGAGTTGGGTATTGCAACTGCCACTCCGGCCGTCGGTTTTGCATCGCGAGCTGGGCAAGCCCTTGCCAATGTCGGCAGAGATTTACAGAAAGAGAAATACACTCAGGCTTCAGAAGAAATGGCAAACAAGACTGAACAACTATACCGGAGTTTGATTAGAGCGCAAAAGCGTTCGGCAGTCCGAGAGGCTCTTTCGCGATTCATCCCGGCGACCTCGATCAAGCACGTTGGACCCATGTTCAATACAACTTGGATGTCTTTTCTCTCGGCATTTTCCAGCCAAATGCAAGATGCACAAAATCTTGACTTAATCAGGCAGTGCTTGGAGGGCCTAAGATTGGCAATCAGGTTATCTTGCCGGTTCGACTTGGAGACACCCAGAGTGGCCTTTTTGACGGCTCTTGCTAAATTCACGAACCTCGGAAACCTCAAAGAGATGATGGCTAAGAACTTGGAGGCACTCAAAGTGCTCATCGAGGTTGCATTGACCGAAGGCGAAGTATTGAAAAGCTCTTGGCGAGAGGTTCTGATGTGCATCAGTCAACTTGATAGGTTGCAACTTCTTTCGACGGGTGTTGATGAAGGTGTTCTGCCAGACGTGACACGCGCGAATGTCCATACGCCGTCTGGCTCCACAAAGGAGAACAGCAGGAGCCGGCGATCTATGCAGACTGTCAAACGACCACGACCACGGTCCGCACACAGCTTCCGGCCAGAGGTCGCAGACGAGACCAAGTCGACGGACATGGTCCGCGGCGTAGATCGCATCTTCACCAACACTGCGAAGTTATCATCTGAGGCAATTGTCGATTTTGTCCAGGCATTGACCGATGTCAGTTGGCAAGAGATTCAGTCCTCTGGCAACACTGAATCACCGAGGATGTACAGTCTTCAAAAGCTGGTTGAGATCAGCTACTACAACATGACCCGAGTCAGGATAGAATGGACCCGTATCTGGGAGGTTCTCGGCGAACACTTCAATCAGGTTGGCTGCCACAACAACACGGCCGTGGTATTTTTCGCACTCGATTCGCTTCGCCAGCTTTCTATGCGATTCATGGAAATTGAAGAGCTACCCGGCTTCAAATTCCAGAAAGACTTCTTGAAGCCGTTCGAATATGTCATGTCAAATAGCACAGTGGTTACTGTCAAAGACATGGTCCTGAGATGCTTGATTCAGATGATTCAGGCTCGCGGAGATAACATCAGATCCGGCTGGAAGACCATGTTCGGTGTCTTCTCCGTTGCCGCCAGAGAACAGTACGAAGCAATCGTCAACATCGCATTCGACTATACGACCCAGATCTACAACACACGATTCGGCGTTGTCATCTCTCAAGGCTCGTTCCCGGATTTAATCGTCTGTCTTACCGAATTCTCCAAAAACCTGAAATTCCAGAAGAAATCGCTCCAGGCCATCGAACTGCTCAAATCAACTGTACCAAAAATGCTGAAGACTCCGGAATGCCCACTGTCAAGGCGTCATGGAAGAGTCTCGCAATCCGAGGCGTCCGACGTGGTTGCCGGAGTGAAGCAGCCGACCTCGCAGACAGAGGAAGAGCAGTTCTGGTATCCGGTGCTGATCGCGTACCAAGATGTGTTGATGACCGGAGACGACCTCGAAGTACGGTCAAGAGCGCTGACCTATCTTTTCGAGACGCTCATCAGATACGGCGGCGACTTCCCCATCGAATTTTGGGACACGCTCTGGCGGCAATTGCTGTACCCGATCTTTGTCGTGCTGCAAAGCAAATCGGAGATGTCGAAAGCCCCTAACCACGAAGAGCTGTCGGTCTGGTTGTCAACGACGATGATCCAGGCGCTCAGGAACATGATTACTCTTTTTACGCATTACTTTGACTCATTGGAGCATATGTTGGACCGGTTCCTAGATCTCCTCACCTTGTGTATATGTCAAGAGAACGACACGATAGCCAGGATTGGAAGCAACTGTCTCCAGCAGCTCATTCTACAGAACGTGACCAAGTTCTCCCCAGAACATTGGTCGAGAATTGTCACTGCGTTTGTGGAGCTGTTCAACAGGACGACCGCCTACGAGTTGTTCTCCGCTGCGGCCACCATGTCAGATGCTCGACCAACTCCGGCACAAGATGGTGCTGAGGGGCTCTCCATCTCCGGCACCACGATCGTCGAGACGCCAACAACGAACGGCACACCTGCATCCTTCCACGAGCCGAACTCGTCCACAGAATCCCAAGTATCCTCGGCACCCACTCCGGAGATTCCCCAAGGAGACACGACACAAGTCCTAGAAGACTACAGGCCTCACCAAGATATGCAAGCTCCCGCCCCGGTTGTGACGGCTGCCAGGCGCCGCTTCTTCAACAAGATCATCACAAACTGCGTCCTCCAGCTCCTCATGATCGAGACAGTCGCAGAGCTCTTCTCGAACGACTCCGTGTACGCCCAGATCCCTTCGCCGGAACTACTACGCCTGATGGCATTGCTCAAGAAGTCGTACCAATTCGCCAAGAAGTTCAACGGGGACAAGGACCTACGCATGGCCCTTTGGCGACAAGGATTCATGCGCCAACCGCCGAATTTGCTCAAGCAAGAGTCCGGCTCGGCAAACACATACGTGAGTATCTTGTTGAGGATGTACCACGACGAAGGCGAAGAGAGAAGGTCGAGTCGCGACCAGACAGAGGGTGCTCTGATACCGTAAGTCCTGCCACAAATCACTCCACGGCTTCGATACGCTAACTTATGGCCAAAAAACCAGTCTCTGCGCCGACATCATCCGCTCCTTCATCCTGCTTGACGAAGAAACCCAACAACGCAACATTGTCGCCTGGCGCCCTGTCGTGATCGACGTCCTGGAGGGGTACACCAACTTTCCGCGCGAATCATTTGATCAGCACATTGAAACCTTTTATCCCCTTGCCGTCGGCCTGCTCGAGAAGGACATGGGCTCGGAACTCCGCAGTGCGTTGTGGGGCCTCTTCCGCCGCGTCGGCGAGGTCAAGTTCAGCATGCCGGAGTGGGTCGGCAGGGAGAGGGACGGGAGTATCAGTTCCGTGACCGAACGCGACAGGAGGAACGGGAGTGTGAGTGCCACGCCGACGAGTCCGAGTATGTCGAGCCGCGGATTTGAGGTCTCGAGTCACGGCGGGGGCGGGAGGAGGGGCAGTCGAGTTGGTAGCAGGATAGGCTCGATATGAGGTAGTCAGCACTGTTGCTGAAGTGAGTTCAACTGCTTTGCCTCCTTTTTGTGTTACTTCAACAGGCAAGGAAGCAGGGAAGCAAGCAGGAAACCCTCTGGACCCTTGTAGTAACTCATATCAACAGTCCGGCCAGGGGAAATGGCGCTTCGAACGTGGAATCCCGGTCCCGGCGACATCTTCATCAACTATCTCGTTGTCATTAAGAATTTTCGTGACGCTACTTGCCTCCCCCTTCCTCGCCCGTGCACGTCGAGTCAATCTCGTCGACGTCACCTCGACGGCGGCACGACCTTCCTCTTCAACCACCCGCAGAAACTCTCGAAAAGCACCGCGTCATGGCCTTGCAAATGGCGGATATGGACGCGGACAGTTGGCTTGGACCGCGTGTGCGTATTGGCAGGAGGAGGATGGGATGTCTTGATCGAGATTCTCGCCACGAGCGCCGGTTCTGGCTCGGTTTCTTCTTCTTCCTCCTCGGATTCAGGTTCGTCCTCGTCGGACTCGGACTCTCTGTCCTTCATCACCGTGTCTTCGTGTTTGTGGTTGTCGGGTCCACGACTTCTATTCGTATCAGCGTCTCGAGGCGGATCCACGGGAGCTTCGTGCGCTTTCGCCTTCCTCCTCGCTTTTCGGCTCCACACGTCGCCTTCCCGGGCCATGAGCATGCCTATTCGCCTCGTGGTGTCGAATTTCCACGCCACGCCGTCCAGTGTTTTAATCTCGCGGATCACTTTCTCGACCACACTTCTGGTGGTTCCGTTTCCGTCTCCATATTTATCCCCATCCCCATCTCCCACATCGCCTTCGACTTCACAATCAAACTCCATCTCCGATAGCGGCGGCAACCACTTCCTCTCGACGCCACTCCCGCCGCGCACACCTCTCGCGACACCGACACCCGGCCTGAACCGCATCCAACTCCACGCGACACACCATCGCCGCGTCTTCTGGCCCTGCACGAACTCGGTGACCGCAAGGTTCGAGCACCCTTTGTCCCTCAACTGCGTGACGACGGTCCCCACACTGCTCAACTTGCCCAGCATGGCGGAGAACCACTGGATCCTGCGTCTTATCGCCACGTGGGCGGACTCGCATATGAGTTTTCCCACGAACGCCACCTCGCCTCCGGGGGTGATCATCTCGACGGCCGAGCCCGTGCAGCTCGAATTGGGGGGCCGAGATTTCTGGCTTGCCGATCCCAGAAGCTCCGCCTCGGACGAGTAGAATGGCGGGTTCGTTACCAGGACGTCGACTCTGTCGAAATGCTTCAAGTGAGAGGATGGGATAAGTTTTGCGCCGGTACTGTCCGTGTCGATCATGCGGATTCGTGTGGCCAGATTGTTCGCCGAGATGTTGCGCTGGGCGTAGTGGCGGTTTTTGTCGTCGATTTCCGTGCACAGGAAGCGCCAGCTCGGTCGTTGGGCGCAGGCCAAGAGCGGGTAGATTGCCGAGGAGCCTGTTCCGCTGTTCACGAGCAGGGAGGTTAGCCATGCGAGGCGGTGTGGTGCGATGCCACGGGAATGAGACAAAGGCGGCTCCACGAGCGCGTAACAGCAGACTTACTCACATGTCGAGGCCGAGAACCTGTCTCTCGGGATCATATCCCTGGTGGAAATCGGGCGACGTGTCGTCTAGGAGACGTTGGATGAACAGGGTGTAGTTGAACCGGTTGGGCACCGGAGGACATAGTCTATCGTCCGGCAAGTCGATGGCGAGGTTGAAGTCCCGGTGGAGGAGACATTTCGTCAACTGCCTCACACTTTCGGGGTCGGAAAAGTCGAGTTGGCGATTCGGTTTGAGCCTGTCGTCGGCACGAAGGTAGTTAGTTTAGGTTGTCGTGGTCGAAGATGCTTTCAGTGGTTGGCCAAACATCCACCTTTTTTTTCTTTTACTCTCATCTCCCTTCATGCCCCCCCCCTTTTCTATATGCGGGCTTTGAACACAAGGACGACTATCTACATACCCTTTTCATGACATTCGTCTTTTCACACGATATGGTCACTATTAGGCGAAAGGACGAGGAAAGCCCACTGACCGCCACTGGCATACCCGCCTCTGGAAACATAAAGAGAAAGCCAGAACATACCTCTTTGCAAACTCAGGATACTGGAGTGCCAGGGTCGTGAAGTCAACGTCATCCTCGTAGATGTTGTCTGGGGCTGGCATTTTCGCGCATATATCTCATCCTGCCTGCCTGCCTGCCTGCCGGGACTGTGGTCAGGTCTGGCAGTGTCGGTGTGGACGTTGACTAAACGGTGCGGACGATCACTACAGTCACGGTCGGAGAGGTGCTGCGTACCAGTCAAGACATCAAGATCAAGGAGAACGTCAGGTAGATATAGAGGCACCAGAGGGACGAGACATTCAGTAATTGGGACCCAGTGTGCCTTGCGATGGGCAGCTGAGATCCGAAGAGGAAGAGAGACAACCAATCAGGGAAGGGACAAGGGCACCCCAATCCATACCTACAGGAGGTATTCCATACACTGCGGGTTCACTATTAATGGGTCTACTGTGAACATCTACGAGGGATTAAGTATATGTAAGCGAAAGCGCTGTAGGCGTCCCAGCCAGAATCAGATCTGTTTCTACACAGTATGAGCCAGGCCCAGTCGTAGAGGGGGGAAAACCGTAGCCCACGGGTTTATCCTAGAGCTCATCCTTCAGAGAGAGCGAGTCGATGGCATGTACTCCGTGCGATTTTACAGTAGAGGAAGGCGTTCTGCGCGCGATACAACTGACAAATTGTCCCTTCAACAAAGTTATGATCCATCAAAACGCGGAGACATGTAGTCGCGGGCTCGGCCATGAATGGTTGTTGTTCCTCTCCGACACCCCTCGTTTGGGCCCTGCTGGGGAAGAAGAGATGCTTGAGGAAGATCTTCCGGTCATACATACCATGCGGGAAGGGATAATGGTGATGGTGATCTAGCCAGTATCGGCATCCAGGAGATTTCGCATGTACAGGGGTGGTACTGGTCACTGCATCAAAGATAGAAGTGCCTCTGTGGTATATCGATGGAACACTTCATACCCTTTGTATGTGTACCTGACTGGGTATGTCTCTGTCCACCCACTGTCATTACGAGGTTTCATAACAACATCTGATACCAATGAAGCGCACAATGGAATGAGCACCTTAAGTTTCGACTGTGTGTATTTGTAGCTGAACAAGGACATCATCCCAACCCAGCATACCCCGTAAACCTGCGTCAAAAGCGCAGTGACTGAGAACCCATGGGTATAAAGGCGAGTCAAGTCGACTGAACTCATGGACTAATGCGAATCTTCAAGGCCAACTCGAGTCTCAAAACGCCTCCGATGACCGACCCAAGACAATCGTAACTCATTTCATCCCATCCTGTTTCCCAATGTTCCAACCACCAAAAGCAAATACTGAGCTGTACATGTGCAATCCCGACCGGCCCCTGACCTGCTTTCCTGCAGCAAGTGGAAGTCTCGCAACTCTTTCAGATGTCACTCTCTGGGCCTCACTTAATGTTTCTTTACCAGCACAGCCTCATACAAGCTCACGGCGGCGCTCAGCCCGGAGCTTATCACAATTGCGAACCACCCGCCCAAAATACTCTCGTTGACGGTTGCCACTGTAAAGTGCGTGTACAACCCGCTCAAGGTAAGATGGTTCGCATACACCAGGTACGCAATCAGCCCCTTTGCCAGACTGAAGATGAATGGGTCAAACTGCATTTGCGTGTTGGCTTGCAGGGCCGCCTGGCGCGTCGAGTAACTATGGCTTGGGTGCGCCTTCAGCGGCAGGTTGATGAAGTACGAGATGATCGCTGGTAAGATGAGGGAAGTGAGAGACCACAGAGAGAAGGGCGCCCAGAATTTCGACTCCAGGAGGAGGAAGAGATCTGGGACCAGTATCGGTGTCGGCGTCGACTTCACGTAAGGTACGGCGGGAATCTGAGTGAGCAGCTTGTTGGGAAGGATCTGAGCTCGTAGGCCGTATGCTTCCAGCAGAATGGCGAGCACTGTGACTGTCAAAGGCGATGAAAGTAGTTCTCGCGACGCATCGGCGGTCCTATGGATCTGCGTTCGATCATAGGCATGTGAGATGGATGTCCTGATGCGACGCGCCTGTTGATCGATCACGTCTGTGACTACGGCGGGCGAAGGTGGTATGGGTATTTGAGATGCCAGGATTGAGGTCCGGCGAGCAACTTCTTTGGCTGGTGTCTTGACGAGAGCACTGACCAGCGGCTCTTCTTCTCTGCTTCGACATGTTAGCCATATGCTCACGGACAGAGGCCTGGGCGCGATACGTACGTCGAGTCGCGTATGTCATTTGGCGAAGTCGTTGTTTTGCGCCTCGGTTTCTTCACAGGAGCCGGCGCGTCGTCGTCTGATTTCAGAGTCTCGGTGACTTTCTCAGCGATGGTCTTCTTCGTGGGCGATCGTGAGCTGCCGCCCAAGCGCTTGTAGTACTCGCTCAATGAAGGATCTTTGCTGTATGTGGTTGAGTTGGCGCGCAGGTGCTCGTCAAGGGCGACTTCGAGCTCGGCTTTCTTCAGATGCGCATAACTGTGGTCGCGCACAAGTTAGCAACAATGCGCGACACAATGCGACACAGAATGAGCGCGTGCAAGGGTGGTGCAGTAAGGGCGGTACATACTCGGCCAACTTGGTCGTTTCTGCGAATTCGGTGAGGTCGCTTTTGCGAAGTTTTTGTAGATATGGAAGACCTGACATGGTGGCAGAAGTGGTGCGTCTCCGCGACGTGCTCGTAGATATGTTGAACAGTGTGTTGTTGTGAGGACGGGACCAATGCGGTAGTGTTATCACGGGAAACTGTAACTGTCCAAGATGAAGAGCGGGCGGTGGTGGAGGAGGCTGGGATGGTGGAAGGGCACCTAAGCAGATCCGGGAGATAAATGCAAGTGGCTGGGGGAGCAGCTGCCGGCGTCCCTAACAGCTCGCCCAAGGAAGCCTAGCCCAGGCGTGTATGTAAACAACGTCCCCCAATCTGGCCTTAGCTCGTCACCACGGTCACCACGGTCGCCAACTTGGGAGGCTATGGAGCGTGATTGGTCGTGCACAGATTGAGAAGAGATGTGTGTGAGCTGTTGGAGTAGAACGCGCCTCGTACCCGGCTAGGCTTGGAATGAACGAGAAGTGAGGCTCGAGTGAGCCCGTCAACAGTCGCGGGGTGCGCGGTGCACCTGGATCACGGTGAAGCTCGAAGCTTTCGAGATGCAAGACACAGCACCCGCCTGATGACGTAGTGAGGGCCTGACAACTCCCACCCAACCCCGAGATGACTCCCTCCATAGCAATCCCGAAGTAAGAAGAGCCGTATGAATACCTTGATGTGTACGGAGTGCTCCATAGGCACATTCGTTTTGGACTTCCAAGGGATGGTTTTCACTGAGAGATTTCCGGGTCTGACTCGTTCCCAGCCGTTTGCACATAACTCCTACGAGGTACAATGTAGCTGAGTGAGGAGCCGAATGACGCAGCCTTGCCTCCGCCAACGCTTACTCTAGAGTTGCACACCAAGCCGACATTCGAATCCGTCACCTTTGAGCATAATATTCAGCACCTAGACACGAACATGATGTGGCCCTGGATAATCCCTCTCACATTTTGAATCATCTCCATCCGTTCAGCTGCATCTCGCCAAGCATCGTGACTTTGTTTTCTGGTCAGCTGCCAGCGGTCATGCCTGATCTGTGCCTCGCCCTCTTCCTCACCTTGCCGTTCCTGCATACTCGTACCCATCCATATTTGCCTTTGGCCTGACCAATCGCACTGTCATATGGTTCGAAGTAAATATCGTTCCTGCCTTTGCCGCTCTTTGAGTCCTTTTATTTCATATCATGGCTCCGCCAGACCTGAACTCCCTCCCTCCTTCAAGATCAACTTCTTCCTCTCCCATGCAACCCCGCTCGATGCAGACCGCAAGCCTCCCACCAAACCGCAACCAGACTCCCTCACCGCGGAGCTCGTCCATATCCCTTGCGGCCGCCGCTGCGACAAATGCAGCGAATGAATCACGGCGCTCTTCTCTGAGCAATAGAGGCTCACCCCGGCTAGGCCGTATGCCGTCCGATCGCCGTCGCTCACAGGTCGCCATGAACATCAGCCTGAACGACCCTACCATCCCGAGTCCGGGCGAACTATCAAGCAGCGACTCCCGGGCTGGTCTTGGTCACAGCTACGCCTTAGCGAGCCCTCCCACTATCGGCGGAAGATCAGCCATCGCGACTGGCGACCCTCACCACCAACGACAGCCTAGTCTGGGTGAAATCCACAATGAGCTGGAACAAGAGCAGGAAGCACAGGTGAACCGCATGCTACAGATGATCCGAGACCAACAGCTCCAACTTGAGGCTCTACGAAGCAGTCAAGGTCAGAATGGCACTCACTCTCGACAACCGTCACAGCCAAACTCCGCTTTGCCCGGTAACAACAATACAGCCGTCGTGGACGACGAGACTCCTGCGTCCGAACGATCGTTATCTTTCCCTTCGATCCATCCCGCCGTACCAGCCGTCCCGCCACTGACTCGACGCATCTCTCGTGGCCCTTCGAGCGCCAGCCGTTCGCCAGCTTTGCGGCCGATGCTAGGCCAGGAGTCCAGCATCAGCACCGCCGTTAGCGGCGACTGGCCTCCCTCGCCTGTGGAGAGTGTCAGCACCGCCCGCAGGAACAGTTTCCGCGACGAAACCGCCTACTACCAAGCAGAAACCGCAAACCTTACCCGTGAGAATCAAATGCTCAGAATGCGGATACGGGATTTGGAGCGGCAGATTAGTGATTTGAGTGCCTCACCCAGGAACACTCCGGCTACTCCGTCAAATTTGGCCACGAGCCCGCCAGTCCAGGGCTCTGACGTAGCCGACGCAGAGGCTTCTGCAGCAGCTGCGGTGGCGAGAATGACTGCCGAGCCGGAGAAGATTTGAAGTGGACGTGACATGGGATTCCGTTGTTTCGAGCATTGCCGGTTTTCTGGGATTGTATGATCTATGTACCACTACGAACAAAGTGCACTGCACGGACACTCCAAAATGACGGAAAGGGAGGATACCGTTTCTGCAGGGCAGGCGCACTGGCAGACTCCAGCACGACCAGATGTGCAACGGTCGGGAATACCAGGTCTTCGGAATAAGTGATGGGAACGGCGTTCCAGGCAGGGGCCAGCATGGGATGGCGTTATCGGGAACAGTAACCAGCCCAGCGGCTATGAAATTCGGGGCATGGCTGGCTGGCTAACTCTTATTCCTACCGTCATTGATATTATCACCCCTTTTTCTTTTCTACAAAGCGATCAGCGCCGTGCGCTTTTAAGCCGACCGACGATTCCAAGGCAGCATGATCAATTTTCTTTGGTGGCGAGAAACAAGGCTGAACCTCTCAACCGGTTGAAGGCGAACCAAGAGCGTGTCTATCTCCCGCTTCCCGAAGAAAGGGCGGAATGCGTCAGAGTTGGACGGCACCCTCCTTCTGCAGTTGACGTTTCATCCCAATTGAGCTCAACAGAGTAGCTGATTCACGCCCTACTTCCCACAACCATGCGAAAGCCCGCCCCGAGTTGCCCCCGAGTCAGGCCCCTCAGGCCCCTGTTCCAGTAATTTGTAACCAGCCGCTCGACAACCTATCCGACAGTGCTGGGTGAAACGAAAAAAAAGGTCAATTCTGTAAATCTCTCAAGAAGAGACACGTCCGAGAGTGATACCTAAAAGACAAAAAAAGTCAGTTCTGTAAATCTCTCAAGAAGAGACACGTCCGACAGTGATACCTGAAAGAAAAAGTCAATTCTGTAGTTCGCTCAAGATGAGACGCCTCTATATGCTCATGATCTAATTTCCTTGGACCCAGAATTGTCAAAACCTCGAAATGTCAGTCGGCGGATCGTGACAAGGTAAAAACCACGATCGGGAAAAACCACACGCTTCACCATCACGCGGTTCTCTCGTGACCACTCCTACCTTCCTTGCCTTTCCTCTTGTGCACCTGGTTCTCATGCCAAATGCTCCATCCACAACAGACCACGCCCAGCACCGCCGCGCCGAACGTAACCCAATAAGCCGACCTATAGCACTGGTTCCCCAAAAGACACTCCATGTGCCCCGCATCGTCGTTCTTTACGGAGTGGGCGTCATAGATCTTGCCATAAAGCAGGTTAAACACGTTGCCGGACACGACGGGCGCAAGGGTCATGGTGCCCCAGTTCTGGGACAGGCCGTGGACGCCAAAGCAGTGGGCCACCAAGGAAGGGTACACGCCAAAGAGGATGCCGTAGGCGAGCCCCGTCAGGCTCGACACCAGTACGAGGTAGTATGGGTGTGTGACGGCCGTGGCGACGATCTGGGTGACGCAGAAGATCAGGGCCGACGCGAACAGGCACCAGAAGCGGGAGCGGTTGAGCTTCGAGACGAGCATGTCGGAGCCGATGCCGGAGAGGAGGCGGCCGCTGAAACTGCAGAAGGAGAGGATCGAGACGTGCATTGCTTGGCGGGATTCGATGAAGGAGGAGGGCGTGCTGGGGTCGGCGTGTTTCCAGAGGGCGAGGGCGTCGTTGCCGATATTGCTATATGGAGTCCCTCGTTAGTAAATGGTCATGAGAGATCGCGTTGAAGGAAGGGGAAGTATTGGGCGATTCTGCACGTCGAGGACGCGAGGCTCCGAAGCCGGTACATACTTGATGGTCATTAGCCCGACGCCAGTCAGCAGACCCATCATGATGAATAACTGCCAGAACTCAGGGTGCGGGAGCAGAGCGAAGCCTCGGACGTCTAGATGCGGGTGCTCGTGGTTTCTATCAGATTCGAGATGCTTTGAAGCTTCGAGGTCTTCGGCGGCTTGTTCTTGGGTGGAGGTTTTGGAAAGGAGCGACGCTTCTTCATCCCCAGTATGGTGCGACTCGGGCTCAGAGGAAAAGGACTCGTCGTCCCGGTGGGCGTCTGAGGAATGGGTCTTGGGCGCACCTGGTTCTTCGTAGTGACTCCCCGATGGTCTGGTCCGGTGGAGGACTTGGTGTTCATGTTCAGGGACGTGTTGGTAGGTGTGGTGTGGAATGACGCGGACGAACGGGAAGGAGAGCAGAGGCAGCAAGACGGTGCCCGTCGCGAGGAGGATGAGGAAGTTGTATGTGCCGCCGGGGAGTATTTGCGCAAGTGCGGCGAAGAACAAGGCACTCAGCCCGAAAGCAGCCAGGGGGAAGGCCGTTGCTGTTCCTCTCGACTCGGGATAGTTGAGGGCGGCAGCTTTGATGGAGGCCGTGAATGCTGAACAACTGCCCGCACCGGTGAGGAAGGAGAACACACATATTACCGGAATGCTGTATTGCCCCGGCCCCGCCTCATAAGCTAGAATCCAGTCAGCTGGAGGCCCGGTCATCCCCAGATCCAATGGTACCTTTGGCAATGGGATAGTAGCCGGCAGCGAACAGTACGATGCCCAGCGTCAGACCCCATCGTGGCCCTTTCGCGTCGACCATCATGCCTGAGGGTATCCCAAAGGCATACATGCCAAAATTCCCCAGATTGCCCTGCGTTCATGCGTATATCAGTACCTCATCCTTCTCTTGCAGTTGCATCGGAACTTGCATACAATGAGGTTGCTGTCTGTAGCGGTCAACTTGAGCCGGGATGCGAAGCTGGGGCCCCATATCGAGTAGCCATACTAGGTCCGAGTCAGTGCCAGTTCTCAGTAGCGGGAGGGGTGGGTGAGCGAGCGGACATACATTGGAACCACAAGCCAGTGCGGTGACGGTACAGGCGACCACGGTTATGATGCGGGCCTTCTTGAGGTCTGAGGGCATCAAGATCATTTTGACTCTGTCCGGTGGGAGACCGGTATGGTCACCTCGTCATGTTGGATATAAAGACGAGCGAAGATAACGGCCGGGGAGAGGCCATTGAAGTGGGTGGATGAGATGATATTGGATATCGGCATTTGATCCGATCGCGAAACATTCGACAATCCGCAGCTCACCCTCACCACCCACTCACTGTGGCTTCAGCCAATCGGGATCCGGTGTCGTCACTGGCCGCAGCCGACGTTCCGCCATAAACAGGCGGCGTCCTGCGCCTGCGTTTCGGTTCCTGCCTTTGCCATCAACAACAACCCAGACTCAGTATCCTGCAATACAGCATAACTCTTTGAATAGAGGCCGACGGGCTCTGGCAGCTGTGCGCGGTATCGACTTCATCTGACGACAACCAGCGACGAGCACGACACCTCCGCAACCAGCCCCTCCTCAACCGCCGACATGGGCGCAGTCCTGGCGATTCCAGCCCTGCTGCTCCCTTCGGCTGCGACCTTGTGGTCGGTGGGAGCGTCGTGCTGTGGTGCTGCATCATGCTCGATGCTGTGCGGCCCTTGCGGCATGTCCAAGTTTCGATCCTCGATCGCCACCAGAATCGCATATGCCATGATTTTGCTGGTCAACAGCATCATTGCATGGATAATGCTCACACCGTGGGCCATCAAAAAGCTGGAACATCTCACCCTGGACTATATGACCTTTAAGTGCGGCTCCTCCAATTGTTACGGGTATTTCGCCGTCCAGCGCATCAACTTCGCCTTGGCACTCTTCCACCTGATCCTCGCCATCCTCCTGATTGGCGTACGGAGCACAAAAGACACTCGGGCGGGTTTACAGAATGGCTTCTGGGGTCCGAAATTGCTGGCTTGGGTTGCGTTTGTCGTCGTATCCTTCTTCATCCCGGAAGGCTTCTTTCTCTTCTGGGGAAATTACGTCGCCTACCTCGGAGCCATGCTCTTCGTGCTCCTCGGTCTTATTCTCCTGGTCGACCTTGCGCATACCTGGGCAGAGCTATGCCAGGACAAGATTGATGAAGGAGACGGCCCGAATTATCGCGTGTGGCAAGTTTTGCTTATGGGGTCAAGCTTGGGCATGTATCTGGCTGCCTTTGCCATGACCATTGTCATGTACATCTTCTTCGCCAGCAGTGGGTGCAGCATGAACATATCCGCCATCACAATCAACCTGATTCTCCTTTTCGCCATCACACTGCTCAGTGTTCAACCGACAATTCAAGACGCCAACCCAAAGGCAGGCTTGGCCCAGTCGGCCATGGTCGCGGTCTACTGCACGTACCTTACTTTCTCCGCCGTGGCAATGGAGCCTGACGACAAGCATTGCAACCCTTTGATCCGGGCCCGAGGTGCACGCACAACCACTGTGGTGCTGGGTGCCATTGTCACGATGCTCACCATCGCGTACACCACCACACGAGCGGCCACTCAAGGATTTGCCATGGGGAACAGCACCAAGAAGAACAGCTACGCTCAGCTCACGCAAGATGAATACGAGCATGGCCTGGTCAGTCAGCAACCAGCTTCACGCCGAGAGATTATGCAGGCAGCCGTGGAGAGTGGAGCACTTCCGGCCTCGGCCCTGGACGACGATTCGGACGAGGAGGAAGCGACCGAGGTCAGCTCCAAGGACGACGAACGTCAAGGGACCCAGTACAACTACACCTTGTTCCATGTCATCTTCCTCATGGCCACTTGCTGGGTCGCAACACTGTTGACGCAGAAGATGGACCCGGAGAGCTCAACTGACTTCACACCTGTCGGTCGGACGTACTGGGCCAGCTGGATCAAAATCATCAGTGCATGGGTGTGTTACGCCATCTATAGCTGGAGTTTGGTTGCACCGGTTGTGCTGGAGGGCCGAGACTTTTCTTAAGGGCCGCTGACTGGAGCCGTGTACGCCTTTTATGCTGTGAAGTGACTCATGTCCGGGATTTCCTGTTCGAGCAGTAGGTATCTCGTATAGCGGTTTTATAGGTATGGTCGAGTTAGCCAGTGTATGGCCTGCATTAGCAAACACGTTTGTGGGCTGCTTATGAACAATCCACTTCCACCGATACACACTGGTTCCACAGACCGTCTTGGCTACTTCAGGCTCTATTTGGCAAGTATACACCTTGTACGATCATAGATGCATCATGGCAGGTCGATTGCCTGCCCCTTGCGACGAGTGGGTCAACCATGGAGCATGTTGGCCCTCTGACGACCTCTGATAACCTTGGTATGGAGCGAGCTTCAAACTTTGCTAGGTACAAGTAGCTTGGACGGGCGCTTTGACTACGGAGAGGCGAAGTTCAGGGTGTGCGCACTGCTTACTTGGTAAGGCTCTGTATAAATGTGTTGCATGGTTCATACCTTTGACCTCTTCCCACGCCCTTTTAACAGCCGGCAATGATGACAAGAGCGAGCAACCGTCGTCATTACCTCTATATATGAGCAGTACAGCCGACCATCCACGTTGCAACGCTCTGGATCAGCAAACAGAAGCCTTCTATCACTTAACGCTACGGCTACGGAGCCAGCATTGGCGAATTCCTGTTGACATTGACACTGGCAGCAGGCGGCAGTTCCTTCTCCAAGCCTCGCAGACGCGCCTTCCGTCTCTAGCTGGATGTCAGCGAAGCTTCAAGAGTCGGACCTGCCATTCCAACGACGCATCACCGTCCCCTCAGAGAAAATTGACAGTGACACCTCCCCTCTGTTGCATGCAATGTATGAGCCATGTCTCCGACTACTTCAAGATGCCATACCCCATCCAGTTCGCCTCATCCTTTGTCCACTCGTTGCATTGCTACCGATCAATCAAGGAAGCAAAATGCCATTGTGACCGCGCTGAGTGAGAGTGGACAACGCTCAGAAGGGGATTCTCAGCTTCGCTTCATCGTCATGCGGTACCTAGAGCTCGAGTATACTCCAAAGTCCATCACACAAAAACACAAGAAGCAGCTCGAGAAGCTCGATCCTCCTTAGACACCTCCTGCCCGTCAATGGCATGACATTTCCCCGAAAGTTCTTTGCATTGTCGGCTCGCGTGACCGAGTCGATTGTTTGCTTGAGCATCATCGTCAGGAGTTTTGCGGTTCAACTCCTTCCCTTGTGGCAAGGAAGACCTCCAGCGGATGACAGGTCTTAGCCGTCTGGCGGCACTGCGAAGAGCTCGGGAAGCGACCCCGGACCAGCACGACCACTCATGTTTAGACTGTGATGGTCATGGCTGAAGCATGCGAGGAGGACCTTCTGTTGTCGCCTATCGCCAATAAACTGCTGATGGACCTGCTCGAATCGACCGCCGGAAACGAATTGAGGCGCTGCATCTCTCGGAGACTGGGCAATTTTGAAGGGATTCCTACAGGCATGTCTCTAAAGTCACGACTTGCCGCAGAAGTGGAAACGCGTGTGGACGTCAGCTTGCAGAGACTCCGCTGCCCATTAACTGAAAGTACTCATGCTCATCCTCGTAGCAGCTACGATGATCACGAATGAGGCACACCCGTAGAAGCTCGCCGCCTTGCAACCCCTTTGTACGGCGTCGGCGAACCTCGATCGCCGTTGCTCAAGATCGCCAGGAGTTTGATCTCCGATTGGCCGCGGGCTCGTGGCTGGGGTTGTCGCGATCGGACGACAGTGCTTCGTGAATCCCTCAACAGACGACCAGATCACTCCGTTCTCGACCGCGGACATCTCGCTCTATACTCCTCATAGGAAGAGCCTCGCATCACTTCATGCGGCGCGGGTCCGCCTCCTCCCCGCTGCAGCAAGGGACACGAAGACGCCGTGTGTCCGATTCTCCATACAAAGAAGCTGCATATCGACGCCCGGTGTGGCCCCCACAAAGTGGAGCTTGATCAACCCCTGCCGTGCAACAAGGCTGTCCGACACAACACGGCATTGGACCCTTTCAACATCACCTCGTCGTGTCTCAAGGACCTTACCAAGTTCTGGTAGACGCTATTTCAAATCCTTTGCCCAAAACACCCGGTTTTCTTACCTGCCGAGCAGATCGTCGTTGGCATCCAGCCCTCCCTGGTTCGTGGCGCAGCGGCGTCTCTCGGTTTTGAAGCACATCCATACACCGACACTTTGCTGGCCCCTGGCTGCCATTAAGAAGCACCGCAACGGAGTCGTCGAGGGGAGGCCGTGGGAAAGGATCCCATCTGGCTGGTAATCACCTAATGCGTCATGACCGTTTCGTCGGTGTCCCTGCCGCATAGCTGCACAGTCCGAGTTCCGGGATGGTCGCCCTCGCACATTCCCCCGGTCGAGGGTCTGAAGGTCTGGGCCAATCAACCGACCTGTCCTGTGCTGTCCAGTGACGTGCCCGTCCTGCAACAGAACGTCAACCGAGTTTAGTGAGCTTGACGGGCCGTTACCGAATACTCGGTTCTCCGCTTCACCCTTATGCACACTACTCGTACGAGGTACTCGGGCGAGGCAGCCGCAGGAGGACATCCAAGACATCCCTGACGCTGATCCCCCGCGACGTTGCCAATCCATCACCGCCTCTCGGTAAAAGACCAGTGCCAGCAACGCAGGGCGACCGGAGTGAACCACATACCTACATTGCTAATACGAGTGCCCCTCAAGAACCGGGGACAACTCTGTACGTGTATCGCCTCGGCCATGTAGGGCACCCGTGTATGCAAGGGCCATGGATCAAGCTCGAGCCCCTTCACAGGGACCTGAAGTCTTCTCCTGAGCCCTGCAGACTATGAGGTACACGGTTGTCGATGAGCGGCAGAATCGGCAAAGCATACAGTACAATCAACCTTTCAGGGACAACAAGATCTGCCAGCGCGGCTGTACCTAACTGGTATGAACGGGGTGGACGTCGCCGTGGTGGGTCCATGTATGCTCAACGCAACAATGGGGTTGTGGATGGCGAATGTGTCATGGTGGGATATCCCTCGGGTGGTACTCCAGGTGAACAAGCGGAGACAAAGGACTGTGTGTGTAGGATCCAGGCAGAAGCGAGTCTGGAGATACAGCACGTTTGTTTGGTAGCCTGTCTCGTCGCCAGGAAAAGTGGGTAGGGAAGGGAACAAAGAAAGGTAATTGATCCCGGCAGAATAGGAACTCGGCTAAACGACATTCCGCGACAGAAGGTACTTTAGCATAGTGTCGCTGTGTTTGATGCTGAGAAAGCTCAAAGCCAAGATCTATGAGAGTCTGCCGCCATTGCCACTGCCGTGAGGCGTCGGGTGCTGGTTCCCGTTCTCTGCTGTCTGCGTAGTTCCCTGAATAGACTGTACCTCCCATAGCTAGGTCTTGTAGGAAACCCCCCGCCAGCGCCGCGTGAACACCTAATAGCATCGTCTATGAGCCCTTCATCCGTTTCGTTGTCGTTGTCATTGTCGTTGCTGTCATCATCGATTCCAGTTCGCCGCCGAGTGTGTGCAGCCGTCAATGGCTTGAAGGCTATCCGGGCAAAGGCCGATGGACCGGTAAGGGCGTGCTAGTTATGTTAGCCATAACTCTAGGCTTGAGACTGGCGTCAATGTGACTTATCAGCAGAATGGTAGTGCTCGGCATCAAAGCAGCACAAGAGTAACAGAGTACCCGGACATGTATACAATCCTGGTTCACCACTCAAGAACGTCAATCATGGTTCACCACTCCGCGACGTCAACGGTAGTTGCGCCCCTGGGTCGCGTTACCGCCGGTCCGCTGCCTGCTGTAGTTGAAGCACGACGGGCATAGATTGTGCCCACACAGCTTGCACTGGTGGATCACGACAACGGTCGCTCTGCATTTCTGGCACGTCCATATAATGTCCGGACCATGGGGTGAATTCGCGATGATCCCGTACTGATGCCCAGGGCACTGGTCATATCGGTAACGGAAATTGATTCGGGTATTGGCTGGCTAGATGAGCGTGAAGAGCACGGGTGAGCAAAAGACTCCCAAGTGGAACGGACATATGCTGCCCGGGGAAGGGGGGACTAGAATCAGACTCACATCGGTGCTGGGTCTAGGCATCTTCGCGCTTGCTAGAGTTGTTGGGCAAGATATATTCTGATATTCGTATGGATCGATGTTTCGGTAGAGGAACGATTGCGGAAAGCTGCTGTGGTAGCGTATGCAAGAGTCTGATCTTTCCCATTGATCGACCGACGACCTGTACTTATAGCACTCTTCCCCGTTTGTCTCGAGTAGATGAGGCTCAACGACAACCATGGTGATTCATGGATGGTTGACACACATGGTGGTTGTTCACTCCATCATGGTAAACGGGGAAAGCACCGACACTCCTGTCACCTGGTCAAGAGAGTGGTAAGGTGGAATTGTGACTGCTGTGAATCGAATGAGCAAGGGGAAAGAGAATATCGAGGTGGTGACATTGTCGGGGCAAGATCCTTGACATAAAAACTTCTTCAGCGGTTTGATCGCCATTTGCAAGGGATCTTGGCCTCCAGCGGTGCACGGCCGCTATCAACTGCAATTGACCAGTTGACTGGGCAATCTCTTTCACTTTGTGACGCGAAGGGAAAGTTCGAGGGCACCATGACGAAGCGGGACTAATTCCACCCGCAGTCTAGGACGAACTCAACTCATTTTCGCTTCGAGCAGGCCTGTAGTGACGCGAGGCGGTCAGGGATCCGATCCTAAGAGATCCAGGTGTCGCGGGACAACCCGAGGTGCTGGATCAATAAGAGCCTTTTGGCATCTAGGATAAGTTTGACGCTCATTCGACAAGGCGCTGGAATAGCCGAAGTAGATGTCTCTCGTGAACGCCCACTCAAGGCGTAGCTGCGTGGGACGGTATTGTACAGAGTGCTGTGTACGGAGTGAGCTGGAGCCATTTCCGGGCGGGATGTTGTGGGGCGTCAACAAAAGCCCGTGCGATCCAACGTTCGATACTCCGACCGCTGCCATTTCGGGGAGCACAATTAAGAATTTCCAGATGCCAGCGAGAGAAGATCTGGTCGTGCGTGGCGCACCGTCACGAATTGAATCGGGGTTTCAGAGCTTCTTGGAGGAGCAAGCCGCTGAGGGGACCCAGCTGTGCCATCGTGAGGCGAGACAAGCTGCAGGCGCTAAACCCGAAGACCATAGACAGTGTAGCGAATGTCAGGCTACGAGAGCATTCCGATGATCCGGTGACGAGGGTGCGCAGGTAGCGTCGATCTTTTACCGAGAGATTCCAAGATCGAACCCTTGTGCTGGGTCCTTTAGTGCTGCCCTACTGGAAGTCAAAATCTGCCAAAAGCAAAAGCATCCTTCAGGCCCGGGAACACCTTGTCAAATATGTGCATGCGGTCCGTCTCGACGCGCAAGCTATTGATCGTGCAGCTGTGATCTTTAGCAAGCATCAAGCTGGATGTTGCGCATGGCTGCATTGTTCTTCACCCCGCTAGGGGTTCGGAGTGGCTCGAATTGCTTAAGCGCTCTACGAAGAGGTAGGCCGTGGGGGCGTCGGGGTTCAACCGGAAAACACGGCCGCTTGGATACGAGGCGCGATTCGCTCTTAGCACTGTGGTGAAGGAATTTATCCACTTCGTTTGGTCTGTGACCTCAGCAATCAGCGTCGGAGGGGAAGGAACATTTCGAGTCGACGCTGTCATATATCACGCCCAGTCGCCCTCCAAGCGGGAGGTAGACTATGGAGTATTAAAGTGCAGTGGTGGTGTTCCGGGAACTCCTGGAAAATCCCAGGTTGTTTTTCGGTTTTGTGTTACCGTGGCCGCAGCACTGATTGGAGGATCCGAAAATGAAGAACGGTCTCCTGCTTTGACGATGGGCCCCGACCGGCTGGCGGTGGCAGTGGCTAAAAGAAATCCGAGATTGGGATATGACAAGGCTGCACATACGACTTCCCTGCATTCAGCAAGCACTGCAGTGCGTCATGACATGTCAACGTTCGAGAGAGGCCAATCAAGGTCCCCTGTTCTTGAGGTGTGGCACCGAGGCGTATGCGCAAGTCGAACACAGACATATTGTCAGTCCCTTGCTCGCAAGGACCGAGATCCGCCCGTGTGGTTGCGTTGTGCAGGTTGGTAGGCATCCGTGATGGCAAGATGCGAGCCTTGCTCTTTGCGATTGTCGACGAAACGCACGGAACGATCATTCTGGATGCGGGATCGAAAGCCTGTTACAGGGGTTGACTAGAGCTCGTGGCTTGACAAATCTCTCATTTAAGAGGGTCTCACGCATGAGCGAAGAGCGCTGACATGTCCTCTGGATTCGAGTCAGCTTCAATTTCTCCCAGAGGATGTCTCTGTACCTACCACCGTGGTGATTTCGTCGGATTGCTTCAGCTAGCAGATTAGAAAGGTCGATCATGATCAGCTTCCTCGAGGCACGGACACGCTCAGGGCATATCGGAAAGGTATTTGTCACAACAATGTAATCTATGCAGTCGCATGCTTCCAGCTCTTCTAAAGAGTCCTCGCCGAATAAAGCGTGAATTGCGATGCAGTACACCTTTTTGGCGTGGCCGATCTTCACACAAGTTTCCGCAGCGGCAATCCATGAACCAGATCGATCAATGATGTCGTCCATCATGAGAACGGTCTTATCCTTGACGTTACCTACTAGGGTGATGGTATGTTCCAGATCAGGGTTCTTGATTCCCTCTTCTTCCTCGTCAGATGTTGCAGCGGCATCCATGCTACCGCCCAGGGCATGCTCCGGTTGAAAAGACGACGCATTCGACATGAAGGAGGAGGTCATTGGGTCGTTGCCGGGATTGTCCACTCCGTCCTGCAGATGACGGTCGGCTGCAAGGTTAGCAAGAGAGGCTGACATGCTCGACATGGCCGATGATGGATGGTCGTCGTCCACCAGGTGCCCTTGGACAATCCGACCCACAAGGACATCGCGTGCCCGCTGGTCATTGTGTGCTTCACTGGCTTCATATTCGGAGGGTCTGCGGGCGTTTGGAGCGGTTTCGACACGGGATAGCCGGTCAGGCGACGAGGGAGGGGAAGTGGACTCCACCCTCGCTGTCCGAACAAGGGGGCTGGATGCTATGGTTACCGCTTTCGGCCTTCCAAGACCAGGGCGACTGATGCCCGTAGTTGCGTGGACTTTTCCTCGGTGAGACAATTCTCGGTTGTGTGACTTCTCGGACTCGCTGTCGGCATCCTGTCCGTCATCTCCATCCAGCAGGCGTTCGCGGTAGCGCATCGACTGTGGCTCAATGGCATCAAAGAACACGGTGCTGTCTGCTAGGCTGGTTTGGTGGTGTGAATGTCTAGACCGATCCCGGTCGGTGGACACAAGAGCGAAGCTCAGTTTGAGGGCATCTGCCAAGGAAGTGACTCGTTTGGTACCGCCTACATTCTTGCTTACTACAACTGCATCCCGCCAGCAGGGCACATTGCCTTTGATCCATCTTGCGATGATTGGTTCAGCAAAGAGGTTGTCGACAGGCTTCCCAAAGAATCCCTGCATTTGCGAGGCGTGAAGGTCAACTGTGATAATGTGGTCCACTCCAGCAACAACCATGAGATTCGCAACCATTTTTGCAGTAATGGCACCTCGGTGGCTTTTCTTCTTGGACTGGCGGGAGTAAGGGAAGTAAGGCATGACTGCCGTGATGGACTTGGCCGATCCTCCTTTGCATGCAGCTACCATGATGAGCATTTCCATGACGCTGTCGTTGATGTGAGGACTCCCGCTCTGGACGATGAAGACATCTTCGTTTCTAATTGAAGTGCCGATTTGGACGCTGATTTCGCCATTTGCGAAGTTGCCCAAGTCGCACTTGGCTGGTGAGGAGCCTAGACGCTCGCATATCGCCTCGACAAGGGTGGGATGGGATCTGCCTGAGAAGACCTTGACGCCTCTCATCTTGATATCTGAGAGTAGAGATCTGCGGTTAACTGCAGATTGAGATTGGGAGGAGGCCTATCTTCTCGGACAATCCACTGATTGATTTGAGTGGGTCAGACACTGAATCCCATGTCCAAGTCTGTCATTTTGAAAAGTGTGAGTAATTGTAGGAGGCAAGCACTAGCACGCGGCGGATTTGAGGCGGGTGGAACTTTTCTGGTTGCTCTGACAGCAAGAAGCCAGTGAAGGGAGTCTGAGCTGAAAGTGAACTAGAGGTAAGGGAATTACGGCCGAGCGTAACTTGATTTGACGCAATTGCTATCGCAGCTCCGCGTGCTCCGTGGCGACTCGCTTATCGCGTAGCATTCCAGCGGTGGTCGTCATTTTCAGTCCCTGACCCCAGTTCCTGGCGGTGGATTTGCCTCTATGGCATTTCTTGCAATTATCGCTATGTGCCAAACATGCCTCCTCAGTTCCCAGAGATCCAGGGCGGAGGCTCCTTGATTCTCGCATGGCAAATCAAGGGCAAGGAGGTGCTCGTGGTCGGTGGTGGCGAAGTAAGTTTCTACCATCTCAGCATGTCCGCTGGGGTTGCAGCTCACACGCCGTCTAGGTGGCCGCCGGCCGAATCGTCAACCTACTCAATGCCGATGCCACAGTCACGGTTGTGTGTCCGCGCAGCGGCCTGAATGAGGAGGTAGCATATCGCGTAGGGCAGAAGCAGGTCAAGCACGTGGACCGCATATTTCTGCCTCTCGATCTCGAGCCCGAGAAGAATGTCGCGATGGTACTTACTGCTGTTGACGACCCCGAAGCCTCGACTCGGATATGGCAATACTGCAAGAAGTTGAAGATTCCTGCGAACATCGCCGATGTGCCTCCGGAATGCGACTTCTACTTCGGCAGCGTCCACCGCGATGGCCCTCTACAAATCATGGTCTCAACGAATGGAAATGGACCCAGGATGGCGGCCGCCATTCGGCGACAGATTGGCGACATGCTTCCGGAGGGCACTGGAGACAGCATTAAGAAAGTCGGGCAGCTCAGGAGGAAACTTCGGAAAGTCGCGCCAGGCAAGCGCACACGCGACATCAGCAAGAGAATGGGTTGGATGAGTGACGTTTGTGACAAATGGACGACTGAAAACTTCAATGCAATGGATGAGGAGGATATGGACAAGTTGGTGCAATACTATGAGGAGGGTACAGTCCCTAGTTTTGAAGAGATACGCCTTGGGTACCGAGGGGATGTTGTATGGGAGTTCGATGGTTCTTTTGGGTGGATGTAACAACAATCGTTGCTTCTAAGCGGAGCTTTTTCTACTACATAAGGAGTCGAGATCATACGAGTTACCAGAGTCCGCAGATAATCTACGAATACACTGGCTATTGCGATTAGACCGGGCTGCAGCCTCGTGCCAACCAGACAGCCTTGCAGGTCGGTCCCTGAGAGCAAGCTTTTCCAAGAAAGAGACGTGCAATCCTGCCCCGTCATCATCTTGGCACCTGTTAGCGAGAGTTCACCAGCTGGTTGTCCTGCAGAAATACACGGCTAAGACGGATGCAAAGTTTGTACTGGCACGTAGGCGCCGTGTAATTGGTCTCTGTGCAATACGGAGTACATGAGCAGAGAACCGGTTACTGGTAGCACCTGAATCTGGGACGAGCGATGACGTATGCAACTGGCTAGATTGACCTGAGGTGGGTTGACGGGCACCAGCGAGCGGGCGTCTGATAGAGTTCACGAGGACGAGTCCTCGCACAGGCGCCGACTCGAGTTTCGTGCTGGAAGTGGAGTGTCCATGCGAAGTATGATCCGGCTTCATATTTGCTGAGGCAAGAGATCATTTCTGCACACTCTCGCGTCTCACTCCCTCCTCTACAAGCCACCCTTTCACTAGTGGGTGCTATTGACTGGAAATCCGCTCGCTTCTCAGGCGACTCGCTTCGTACACTCGGTTGACCTATCTCAAGTCACGGCGCTAGGTCGCGCCATTGCAACTTCGCTGTTCCTCAGCCAGTCGGGCTAGCGTGGACGGCCAGGCGCAATGCAGTCGCTCAAAGACAAGCTCAAAGGTCAGGACTTCTCGCTCCATTGACGGGACAGGCCAATGATACCCTACAGATACCAAGCTGCACGACGCCAAAGTCGAGGCAATTCACTTCAAGCACAAGATCGGCAAGCTCAAGAACCTCGTCAACAAGAATCATCGCCATGACGAGGAGCACGAGCAGGAGACCGACCGCAAGAGGACGGCGGCTTGCGAATCACATCGCTTCCAATCCTTCTTCCCAGAGCGTGACAGCAACAAGATCAAATGGTACGTCGATGGTCGCGACTACTTTCATGCCGTGTCAGTTGCCCTCGAGAATGCCAAAGAGACCATCTACATTGAGGATTGGTGGCTGTCTCCCGAGCTCTTTCTGCGCCGACCGCCTTTCTTCAACCAGGAATGGCGTCTGGATCAGATCATCAAGCGTGCCGCAGAACGTGGCGTTCAAGTATACGTGATCGTGTACAAAGAGGTCCAGCAAGCTCTGACCTGCAATTCGGCTCACACGAAGCACGCTTTGCGCGCTTTGTGTCCGGAAGGGAGTCCTGGCCATGGGAACATCCACGTCTTGCGACATCCGGACCACAATGTCTTCGAGAACTTCGGTGACATGACTTTCTATTGGGCCCACCACGAGAAGTTCATTGTCATCGACTACCACTTGGCGTTTATTGGCGGGCTGGACCTGTGTTATGGTAGATGGGACGTCCGGCAGCACATCCTGGCCGATGTGCATCCTTCCGGAGTCGTCAACGAAATCTTCCCGGGCCAGGACTTCAATAACAACAGGTAAGTCATCCTCCTCCTCCTCCCCTCCTCATTTGGACTTCCTGACCGATTACCACAGAATCATGGACTTCCAGACCGTGGAAGACTGGTCGCACAACGAACTTAACAAGACCGACTACGGCAGAATGCCGTGGCACGACGTCGCCATGGCCGTGATAGGCGAATGTGTGATCGACATTGCCGAGCACTTTGTGCTCAGGTGGAATTTCGTCAAGAGAGACAAATACAAGCGCGATGAAGGCGTCGACTACTTATGCATGACCACTCGATCAAGGGCAGATGGGTCAAACCCTGACGAAGACCTCATCGCTATCCAGAGGCCCAAACACCCTGTGGGCAAGTATATCGAGCACCCTCTAAGCCCGCTCGAGGGCAAGGGGCTCCAGAATCCGGGCTCCGTACACGCCCAGATCGTTCGAAGCAGCGACGACTGGAGCAGCGGCATCCTCGTCGACCATAGTATTCAAAACGCGTATAAAGAGGTGATCGAAAACGCCCAGCACTACGTCTACATTGAAAATCAATTCTTCATCACATCCACCGGCGAGCATCAATCGCCCATCCACAACACCGTCGGACGCGCAATTGTCAACGCCTGCATCAGGGCTGCGAAAGAAAACCGCAAGTTCCGAGTCATCATCCTCATCCCGGCCATCCCGGGCTTTGCGGGCGACCTTCGCGATGACGCCGCCGTCGGCACCCGCGCCATCATGGACTACCAATACAAGAGCATCAACCGTGGCGAACACTCCATCCACGGCCAACTGAAAGCCGCGGGCATCGACCCGGCGGAGTATATCTTTGTGTTCAACCTGCGCGCGTACGACCGCATCGACAAGACGCCCACGCTCATCCAGCAGGAGAAAGAATCCGGCATCTCGTACCAAGAGCTTCAACGCGCCGAAGCCGAAGAGATCATGGGCAGCGGCATCCACGGCTACGAAGGGGAGAAAAGCGAGGCCGATTCGCGCGGCAAGAACAAAGGTTCCGGGATCAACGAGGACGAGCAACACCGCATCATCGACCGCAAACGCCGCTTCGAAGCCGCGCGCAAGGACCTCGACGTCAGAGACCCAGTCACATCGGCGGAGTCCATCGCCGAGGACGCCATGGCCCGGGGCGGCCTGGTCAGCGAAGAACCGTGGGAAGGCGACCCGGAGGCCGAGAAGGAGAACTTTGTCCAAGAAGAGCTGTACATCCACGCGAAGCTGCTCATCGCCGACGACAAGACCGTCATCTGCGGGTCGAGCAACATCAACGACCGCTCCCTGCTCGGCTCCCACGACTCGGAACTCGCCATCGTCATGACCGACACGCAGCCCCTCGAGACGACGATGGACGGCAAACCCTACACGGCAGGCCACCACGCAGCGACTCTCCGACGCCACCTGTGGCGCGAACATCTCGGCCTCATCGAAGCCCAAGGGCTGGACGGCAAGGACGACCCCAACGCGCAACCACCCACGGTGTGCATGAACGACAGCTACTCGGGCGAGGAGTGGGAGTTTGTCGCCGATCCGCTCGCCGACCGCGTGTGGGATCTCTGGATCAAACAGGCGACGACCAATACGGACATTTATCGCCACTTGTTCCGCGCCGACCCGGACAACAACATCAAGTCGTGGAAGGACTACGACGCGTTTGCGCCCCGCAAGACGATCAAGCAGGGCCATTTGCACGACCCGCACATGCCGGTCGAGGTGGTCAGGAAGGAGCTGGACAAGATTCGCGGCCATCTGGTCTGGATGCCGTTGGACTTCCTCTGCGACGAGGAGATGGCCGAGCGCGGGCTGCAGGTTAATGCTTATACTGAGGTCAGTGTCTTCCCGTCTTGTGGCTGCCAGGATGACGTGCTAACGGTTAAAATTTGCAGAGTGTGTATACGTGATTGACCTGGAACGAGGATAGATTGTGTGGAAAGGAGGGACTTGTAGGACAGATTTGTCTATGTGGGCGAGGGTCCTGGTAAGGGAACCAGTGTTTCCATGGTCAAGTTCATGAAGGGGTTATTTGCAGGGGTGGGATGGACGATTGACGCTTCGCCCTGAAGCACGTATGGAAAGAGCCCGGGTGGTTGATGGATTTATGGGACAGGTAGGCCTACCTACTGTACTGGCACGTTGAATCGCTTATTGATTGATGCCCCGTGCGCTGGACGTCTGGGTCGTTATTCCCAAGGCAACTGCAGCTGTCAAGCGAACAAAAGTCCCGCCTGTTTCTCCGGTACTGGCTCGCGTATCCTTTCCTGCGCTCTGGAATATCGCTGATGAGACATGCCGTCGTCCCAATAAATCACCACGCCGCTATCAGCCTCCGTCTTTGTGCCTGGAGCAGCCGTCTTGACGAGTGGTGTCTGACTTAACACCACCCGCGAAAGCATCCTCTGCAGAAGCCGTGGCGTGATCTCATGTCGTCGACCCATTCCCTTGAGCCTGGAACCAAAACTAGGACCCTCGAGAAGCAAGCTGGACTGTTTTTGGAGGGATTCCCGCAGATCATCCTCAGCGCTCAGCCGTGCAGACGTCCGTCTCGGGATGGGCGCCGGGAATTCCGTCCTTCCCGTCACAAGATTGTGGACTTCCCAGTATGCTGCCTCTGATTCTAGAGGAGGTAATGCTGCTTGCATATTATGTTTGTACCATTTTATCCTCTGGTTCTTGTACCGCGAGAAAGGCAGGGGCTTGCCCCAGATCGTATGCGTTGGTGGGGAGAACCTCAGTCTCACACGTCGAGAAGAACCCACGCGGGTAAAATGAGGTTGTTCATGGGATTGGGAGACCAGCAGGGCTTGCAGGCGGGGAGGAACATCGAGTTTCCAGCTGGGAGGTTTCTCTTCGACGGGCGGATCGGGTACTTTGGCCTCTTTGTAGAAGGTTGTGAAGGCGGTGGTGGAAACTGTCGGGCAGAGCGAAGGGTATAGAGTATCTTTCTCTGGTGTTGAGCCGGCGTCTTCGGCGGCTTCTTCGTCTTCTAGCAGTTCTTCCAGTCCATCGTCACCACCAGGGTCGTTCAAGACCTTTTCTCCATCCTCCTCCTCACCATCGGGTTCCATTAGTAGCGTTGACCGCCCACCAGCAGTATCCGCACTGGGATTTAGAAACTTTGCTAGAAGTTTGTACTTGTGGGGTCCCACTCTGCCATAGGTCATCCGCAGGACTTTCTGCAATTGAGGAGTATGTCCATGGTTCGCATGTCTGAGAACGGCCGCATATTTCCTCGCGAGCCTGAGTAGATGGGTGACCGTCTCTGGAGCGAGCACTGGGGCATTTCCCGGATTGTTCTTTCTGCCGGGCTTATTTCTGCCCGATCGTCTCGGTATGAAACTACGGAACTTTTCGATCGTGAATTTGCGCATGTAAGAGCGACATTGTGGAAGCGGGAGGTAGCTGCATTCGCGAAGGCACGCGCGGTAGATGTGTAGTGGGTTGGATTCTGGAGGAGGCATTCACATTGTCGGTCCCGGCTGTGTGAAGAGTGAAAGCCAGCGGACAAGTGAGTGGAAGCTGAGCGACAGGTGAATGATGGATGATTGAATGAGTGGAGAACGAAACTCTTGTGAAAGGCCGCGCAAAACGCGCTAAAAGGGACGCGAGTTTGGCAGACACTCCAGTGAATCCCCCGCTCCACACGCTGCCAAAAGACGTGACCAATTTCGACGGCACCCTGTAACCGAGAGGAAGGATAGACGACGACTGCACCAACCACCCTCACAGAGATCATAGCTGCGTAGAGCACAGCTGTCTATTTCCCAGCAGCAGTGACGATACCGACAGCAGCAGATCTAAGGACTGCCTTGATTGACTGCCCGACAGCGTCAATAGGCCGAGATTGTCCCCCTGCTCCGTGCAACATCGCTCAGCCGAATTCGAGACTCGATCCGTGCTCTGCGCTCACTTCCACTTACCCCACGAGAGTTCGTCGCATACGTCTAGTGTTGAGAGGTCCGGCCTCTTGAGTTACGCCGGCCACTATCGCAGGAGAAAGAAGTTGGCGAGGAAACTGCATTCGGAGAACCCCTGGGCGCAGCTCATCAGCAGAATCGATATCTCACTTGCGCCGATATGCTCTGACCGGGCCCATCAAACACCACTCTCGCGACAAACGCTTTTGCCGAAGCGATCTGACTAGCTTGCGCATTCATCATGGCATCAGGCGGTATTTATGCACCACCACCTCCGTCATTCCCCCAGCACGGCCATTCTAATTCTATGAACGCCCCATTTCCCCAAGACCCTTCGTCTATGGGGCCGTACGAAGCTCAGTCGGTCGCTTCCACACCCGCGCCCACCCCTCTTCCTCCGAGACCAGCATCTCAGCATCACCAACAAGGTCAGGTACAGCAGCAGCAACTGGCGTACAGCACGAATGGAGGCATGATGGCCGCCCCAAACAGTTTTGGCGGATACGCCGAGGCAAACATGTTTGCGCAGCCAAACCTATACTCGAATGGCGCGAAGCCGCAGATCTATACGGCTGTATACTCCAATGTCTCCGTTTTTGAGATGGAGGTAAACGGTGTTGCGGTCATGCGGCGGCGAGCGGACTCTTGGCTGAATGCCACTCAGATACTCAAGGTTGCAGGAGTTGATAAAGGGAAGAGAACGAAGGTGCTTGAGAAAGAAATCACCGGCGAGCATGAAAAGGTCCAAGGCGGCTACGGCAAATACCAAGGCACTTGGGTCAACTATCAGCGTGGTCGCGAGTTCTGCAGACAATATGGTGTCGAACAGCTCCTGCTTCCACTGCTGGAGTACGAGATCGGCTCGGACGGCATGCCGGGCGCGTCGCAGGGTATTGAAACGCCCACAAAAGAACAAGCCATGGCCGCTCAGAGAAAGCGGATGTATGGTGGAGACGGTCGACCTTCCGGACAGTCAGTTGGCGGCACATTTTTCAAGAACATGTCCAGTACAGCAGCAAATGCCATTCATGCACTCAACAGAACACGCTTGGACTCCCCGAATATGGATGGACGCCGCTCGGCCGGGCCTCGAAGACCATCTCAACAGTTCAACTATAGCCAGGAACCCATGTACGGGAGCCAGCAGAGTATGCCCAGTATGACGACCCAGGACAGCTTCGGCACGAATGGCGGCATCATGAGCCAGGGCGCAAGTTTTGCAGAGTTTCCGAACACCGACGGACAAGAGCCGCCGCGAAAGCGCATTCGTCCTTCACCTCAGTCCTCTTTCCTCTATGATGGTGCGATTGATCTCAGCATGCAGGACGGTACTCCCACAGAGCCGAATGTCTCTTTTTTCTCACAGCCCAGTCAATCTTTCATAGCCTCGGATCCTCTACACCATGGACTTGAGCCACTCCCGCACCCCTCGGGTCCCTTGGAGGAGCAGAAAAAAGATCTTCTCCTTGAACTATTTATCGACCCCGAAAGAACAGACTTTGACGACCACCCCGCTTTTCTGCGCCTGAGTGGGGACGAGTTTGAGATGCCCATCGATGGATCATGTAACACTGCGTTGCACTGGGCGGCGACTCTGGCACGCATAGCCCTAGTTCGGAAGTTGCTCGACAAGGGTTTCAACATGCGGCGGGCCAACAGTGGAGGGGAAACAGCACTGATAGCTGCATGTCAAGCACGAAACAATCTGGATCGCAACAGCTTTCCAGCTCTACTCGAGCTTCTTGGACCCAGCATTGAAGTCAGAGACGGGCGTGGACGGACCCTTCTGCATCATATTGCTGTATCTTCCGCAATGAAGGGCAGAGCGTCTGTGGGAAAATACTACCTGGAGTCGCTGCTAGAGTACGTGATCCGGCAAGGAACGGCGTCGCAGCCGATCATGTCGTTCGATGCTATGAACGGGGTCAACGCCCAGAGTCAAGCGAATCCGATGACTTTGGCAAGGTTCATGTCAGATATAGTCAATGCGCAAGACAAGGCGGGAGACACAGCACTCAACCTGGCCGCGAGGACCAGTACGACCGCCATTATCGATCAGTTGATTGAAGTCGGAGCCGATGCAAGCATCGCCAATCGTGGCGGGCTTGCTCCTGTGGACTTTGGAGTGCAAGGCCAGGCAACTGGTGGCATCACTGACCCCAATTTGACTAACCTGTTTGAGCAACCTTCGATAGCTAACGGATCTCCTCAGAAGTCCTTCGAGGATGCTCAAGAGGGACTCATGACTTGTAAGAGCCAGAGCCATTGCTCACATGATGCCTTGGAGACGCTAACAGAGACTGCAGCGATCAGAGAAGTTCTCTCACAGTCTGAAGCTGACTTTGCAGCGGAAATGAAAGAAAAGAAGGACATACTGGACAAGACCAATGCAGCGCTCAAGGAATCCGGCAACTCGCTCGCAGAGGAGCGACGTCGCCTGGAAGACGCACGCGCCAAGGTCCGAGAAAAGGACGAACTGGAGCAGAAGATAGCCAATCTGCGGCAGGCGACCGCCAAACTGCGCGCAGAACTCAGTGCGATGGATCCCCCAGCGACGATACAGGAGCACGTCGCCGTGGGCGAGGCGGACAAAGGTCTCGACCTGGACGGGCAGCTGCCGGTAATAGCACAACTGTTGCAGAATGGAGAAGCTGACCCCAGCAATGTGGCCTTGAACCAGGAGCAAGGCAATCTCCTGGCCAGCCTGGAAAGAGCGGAGGTCATGTCTGGACGTGCCAAGGTGTATCAGCGGCACAATCAACAACTGGAGCAGACGGCCAAGACGCTCAAGGCTCGCAGTAGCGAGTTGGAAGAGCGGTACAAGAAGATCGTCAGCTTGTGCACTGGCGCAGATGAAGACAAGGTCGATGAGCTGCTGGATAACCTGGTGCAGGCCGTCATCAGTGAGCAGAAGGAGATGAGCAACAACTCACAGTTACCGCGAGTCAGGGAGTTTTTACGTCTGGTGCAAGGGTCGGGGAATTAAAGAGAGGTGTGCGATCCAATAGGCGATATCGCCGAGATGTGCGAGTACATGTGCGCGTGTCCTGAACATGGCCTCGGTGGTATTGCAGCAATTTCCCAGGACTTGCAATTGTGAATGTTTAATGAGCAACGCAGTCTCTGGCTCCAGAATCTTGAGCAATGATGAGAGCACGCGCCGCGGCCAGCCTCGTTGTCAATAATAACAATTGTCTTTTGCCCCCAGCCTCGCATGCGCGCGGATAGTCAAGAATAGCCACGGCGGCCGGTCTGGTCGCGAAGAAATGTTTTGATGCCCTTGAAATTGCCATTGTGGGTGGTTGGACCAGAGCTGCTCATATGCTGAATTGGTTTCCATGCGCGGCGGCTCTGCTTGGGCCCGAAACAAGGCGCGATCGAAAATTCAGACGCCCAGAGCGAATGGATAGGGAGCCTCGGGAGCACAACGACGGACAGGGGCGCGGATAAGCGTGGGTTTCAAGATCGAGCCTGAGACGATAGGCGGAGGAGCCTCCCTTTATTTGGCCCTGGCGCGCCAATGACGGAGCCCCGTCCCTGCCCCTGCCTGCATTTAGGTGCGCGCCATTGTGTCGAATCTGCCGGCAAAGCAGCCACTTCCGAGACGCCATTCCTTCGCCTGCGCATCCTGCGTCGTTCGGGGCAGGACCACACGACCGCATCCCAGATTTACCAGCAGCACATGCGCAACGAAGGAGAGCAGCAGGCCAGCGATTCGCTTGTGTGTTCTGACGCCGCGGTCTTTACGCTGGTCGCGCCCCATGCAACCCCTCTTGCGACATCCCACTTGGACCATGCCGAGTTGGAGCGTCGATCTGCTCGAGCCTTGTCCATGTTTCATGCCAGCCTCCACTTGGGGCCTCGCCGTCGTCGTACTCAAACCGTGTCGTTGCACCTCCTGTGTGCGTACTCCGTTCACTACAGTGTACGCGATGGCCGGCTCGGTGGAAGACCCCACAGGCCGAGTCTCCCTCTGGGTCCACCAGCATGTGTCAAGTGAACGTGATGGAAGGGAATCCCGTACGCCAAATGTTTTATACTGATTCCTCCCCGTCTTGGGTTGTGATACACCCCTTCAAACCACATTCTTTGCACAGGCCAGGAACACTCTCCTTTCTTCCTTTCCTCTCAACTCCATTCTTTCCCCATCATCGCGTGCTCGTGGGCAGGTCTCCTACTCCCTTCTCTTCGAGCAGTTCCATTCTTTTCTGGCAGTCGCTGGCCGTGCCTACATACCTTTTGAACAAGCAGTGCTTGGTCTGATCAACAGTCTCGACGACTCGTTTTGAACTTCGAACCACCAACTACGCACATATACACTCTGAAAAGCAACAGGAAACAAAACAAGATGCATTTTACAAGCATTGTAGCCTCAGCATTGTTGCTGTTGGCCGAAGCCGACGTTATCTCCGCCAAAGCAATCCTCCACCTACCCAACGCCTTCCGAAGGAGAAATCACCTCGAGGAGGGAATGAAGAGGGATGTCAACAAAATTTTCCGACGAGCGCCCCAGATGTCATCGAACGGAAATCTGTCTGTGACGGCACCCGATGCCGCGATGAACCAGTCAATTGCGGACGCCTGTGTCAGCAGTCTCGGCAAGCTCACCTCCGTGGAGAATGCTGCTGGGATGGCGGCCTGCTACAATATCATCCAGTTCGACATGACGGCTGGCGCCTTTGAGGCGGATCTCCGGCTTTACCAGATGTTCACGCCCAGTGAGGAGTTTGCAGACGTGCCTGTGAATGATATCATGATCAGCTTGACCTATCCCACCAGCACCATATTTCAGTCGCTGACCAAGCGGAGAAAGCGAGACCTGGAGCCGCGACAGAGCAGCATGCAAGAGGTTCAGCAGTACACTCTTTTCGGTACCTTCGAGTCGAACCTCGACCTGACAAAGCTGAACGACACCCAAGTCATGTCGTTGATGCTCCCGGATGTCAAGATCAATGCTGCCATTGACTCGTCGCAGCCTATCATGGCCAACCTCAGTGCCACGGACGGCGCGTGGTTCGTGGTCGGACAGTTCAAGGATGAATTTGTGAATGGGCTTGTGACGCCCACGGCAGCCACCGCCGCCATTGCAGCTGCAGCGCCGTTTGTGCTGCCTGGAACAACATTGGGCATTTTCCCAACTGGATTGATCGTCACGTGCGCTTGGACGGTGCTGTTCTTCCTGGCGTACGGACTTGGCACGATCGGCCGCATTCAATATAGAAGTGCGTTTAGAAAGCGAAAGGCGGCTCAGGCCGGCCGAACTGGAAAGCGGATATAGAGAAAAGCCGTTCGAACGGGACGCAGAATTCTGCCTTTCCAAACCACAATTGAAGGAAGCACCATTTTGGTGGTGACATGTGGACCAATTTTTACATCTTCTGTGAGATACCCTCGTTTATACGGAGTACATGGGGTGTGGGAGTGCGACGTATCGACAGTTGCGCCGAAAACACATTCTACTGTACCCAGGATGCTCGGTAGAAGGTATGTGTGTGGGTGTGTGTATGAGAAATGAATCCCATTTGAGCGAGACTTGACTTTTGGGTATGCACTTTTTTCATCTCCACCTTCGTTTCTGTATTTCCCCGCTTTGCGAGCGACACCTGAGGTGATGCGCGCACAAAGAAAAGACTCACGCCAGCAGCAGTTCGGCAAGTCAATCGACGCAACACACCTTTCTCGCCTCACCCTGATTCGCCACAAGTCCACTGCACGGCTTCACTCACTCTGACACCAGGCGGCGGCTGCCCGGCTTGGCTACTGTAATGTTGTGTCGTGCGCATATATGCAAAGCTGAACTACAACTTGTGAATACAATCATTCCATAGGATCATTTCCTCGCGTCTCGATTGCTCAATTTCCTTGAGGCTAGATCGAGGCAGTCACCTATCAGTCAGCCAGTCACCCAGTCAGTGCCTATTCAAAAATTTTCGGCGACCAATGATTCTTCCGCTACGGGACAAATAGGTGGTACTAGGCCACGATCTTTGCCCCGTGGCTCCAAGCAAGAATATCTGCCACCCCAGGGCCCCGTGAACAGCACGACAATGGAGCACCTCTTCCCGTACCCCAAGATGGGGACGTCGTTCCTCGAAGTCCTCCACGACACCCTGACCCGCAAGCTACTCGGCTTTGATGCCACGCACGCCGAACCCACGCCCTTTATCGGCGGCGTCACCTCGCGGCTGAAGTTCCTGCTCAACGACGCCACGCAGCAGCTCTCGATCCTCAAGCTCGGATACACGGCGCTCGAGGCCTTCTTGCAAGCCAACTGCACGGGCCCGCCCCTCGACTTTGACCCGGAACAAGTCATCTTCCCGAGGACGTATCGTGGAGGGGACGGGGACCTGACGGCGCTCAGGGAGGGCTTGTTCCAGCACCTATCTGTCGACGGGTGTCGGCCTTACCCCTTGACACCGCACATTGAGCTGTTCTGGCTAGCCAAGGTCATCTTGTCGACGACCACGCTGGCCGAAGCGGGCTTCAACGGTCGGAGGGCGCGCATGCGTGTCAACTTCTGGCACCAAAAATTACTCTCAGAGGAGTCCCCCAGTTTGAGGGATGTCATCTACTCGGATGCGGGCGTCCTGGAACAGCAGCTCTCTGCGCGGTTGGCCTTTGGCGGGTCCGCCGCCGAGGAACATTACGTCGAGTTCATGGTCGAGCGGGCCGTCATACGGACGTACTACGGAGATGATGCGCTCGCGAGGACAGATCTCGCCAGGGCGGCATCGACGCGCGATTTCCACTTCGTCCTGACCGGTGCGTTGGGCAAGAGGACGAAGTTCCAGGATAGGGACACCAGTCAGCTGGTCGTGCTGGCGAAGAGTAGAGACCGTGAACCCCAGCCGTACAGCAGTCGGAAAAATAGTAAGGCCGAGGGTCCCGCAGTTGCGGACGCTGAAACGGCATCGTCTTCGACACCCCACCGAACAGTGACACCGATATCGACGGCGACATCGACGGGCCCTCATAACCACAATGAACCTACATCTGCACCAATTCAACCCGAGAATGTCCTACTTAACGATGATACGCTTCTCGAAAGCATCCACTTCAAGTCAGCATCCTCGGCGCACTCCCCCTCCGTGTCGGTAGACACCATGACACGCGTGGCTTCCTCCCCGTCGTCCTTGCCACCAGACCTCGCGGCGCTCGACCCGGCAGACCAACCGCTCCTCTTCCCCATGGACAGCGCCATCCTGTTAGCCACGGCCAGCAGCATCACCAACACCTCGCCCGAGGACGGTCTGGTGCGCGAGGAAACGCTCCCCTACGCCACGAGGGTCCTGGACGGCGGCTCGTCCAATTGGCAGGTCTATACACAAGCCTTGCTCGTCCGCAGCCGGATAGAAGGCTATCGCGCCAGGACGGCCGAGCGGGGCCTTCTACAGCTACAAGCGCTAGTCGACCAAGTCATTGCCGAGACGTCGCACAGCGTTCCGCCATCGAAAGCAGAGTCTGCCAGCACACCCGCGGACACAGGAACCACTACATTCCTACCGAAGCCCAACCCCTCGGAATCCGCCTCGGTGGCCGAACGCCTCAAGTACATCTACCAGCTGTCGCCGCCCCTCCGGTGGGAGCTCGAGGCGGAACTCGCCCAGCGCTGGACATCGATGGGCGGTCTCAAGACCGCGCTGGAGATCTACGAACGCCTGCAAATGCACGCCGAAGTGGCATTGTGTCTCGCGGCGACGGACCAAGAAGCCAAAGCCGTGGAATTGCTCAAGAATCTTCTTTTCGACGACGCCGCTGCACAAAAACCTATCGCCCCGGGCAAAGAGAAGCTCAGATCGCCGCTACCGGCAGACGCGCCGCGCCTGCTCTGCATCCTAGGCGACATTCTCTCCCAACCAGACTACTACGTTCTTTCGTGGACCGTGTCGTCGTCTCGATACGCCCGCGCCCAACGTTCTCTTGGCAGGTACTTCCTCACCAAGCAACGCAACTACCAGCGCGCAGCCGAGGCGTATCGTCTCGCGCTGAACATCTCGCGCCTCGACCGAGCGAGTTGGTTCTCTTTGGGGTGTATCCAGCTTGAACAGGAAGCGTGGACGTCCGCGGTGGAATCCTTCACGCGGTGCGTCCAGCTGGAGGACCAGGACGCCGAGAGTTGGTCCAACCTCGCCGTCGCGCTACTTAGCATGCCGAAGCCGGTGGCGCCGCCGACAGAGGAGGGTCAGAAACTAGACCCAGACCGGGACGGAGACCAAGACCAGGATCAGAGCCAGACCGATGGCATGCCAGAGAGAAAAGTAGACCCCTACCGCCACGTGAGGGACGCTCTCCGTGCCCTCCGCCGCGCCGCAATGCTCAAGCGGGACGACCCGCGCATCTGGGACAATTACCTTACCGTTGCGGCAAGCATCCCACCCAGTGCGGGCACACCGTGGGCGGAAATCATCCAGGCGATGAGCCGGGTGATTGAACTGCGCGGCAAAAGGGAAGGAGAAGGCTGTGTGGACCTAGGGATTCTGAAAGTGTTGACCGAGTATGTGATTGAGCATTGGACGTATCCGGGAGCGGACGAGGCCGAGGCCGAGGCGAAGGACGGGAACGAGGACGGGAACGAGGACGAGGAGCCAAAGGAGGCAGACCAAGCCGGACAGCCGCAAGTAGAAGCGGGTGTGGCGGTTGTTGAGCAAAAGCCGGCTCCCGAAGAGAAACCCGGGGGAGCGGAAGCGGGAGCGCCAGGACGACCAAAAGTGGCATCTGGTTTCAAACTCCCCTACACCCCCCGTTCCTTCCTCGCGCTGATCGACAAACAAATCACACCCCTCGCCACGTCCTCACCAGAATTATACACCACGTTATGCCTCATCTCCGAGTGGCGCCGCCGGCCACACAATGCCCTCACGCAAGCCGAAAAGGCGTGGCTCAACACCCTCACCACCGCCTCTGCAAGCGCTTCTGCAACGGGTACCGCAGAAGACTTCACAAACATCTCAGTGACCCAATGGACCGAGATCGTGAACAAGACGCTCTGGATGATGCAGCGGTACGCGGAACTGGGTCCACAACAGAGGGAGCGGACAGGCGGGGAAGTCGAGCCCAAGTGGCGGTTCAAGGCGAGGAGTGCGGCGCGGAGGGTCCTCGGACGGGGGAAGGCGTGGGAGGAGAGTCGGGAGGAGGGGGCGGTGCGGTTGAGGAGGGCGATGGAGGAGTTGTGAATAGGGGGGGCTGGGAGATATGTGTGAGCGGTGAGGTATGTGTGAGTGATGCATGAGCTGCAAGCGAGATTCTGCGCTTCAGTAATAGTATGTACCTTACCTTGCGTGCAGGTACACGGACAGGTTCAGTCAATGGCTCATTGGCTGTGATTCCCGAGAGCACTCGCACTCGCACTCGGGGAGGCAGCGGCCAAGCAGAGTTCAAGGGCACTTGCTTGCCTTGTGGTAAGTAGCTTGGTTTGGATAAAAGTGCATAGGTGGGAAGGACTCTGTCGGAGAGCCAACAGATGCTACCAGCCTGGGAGAGCAGTTTGGACGAGGCGATGGAGGGGAGTTACCCTTGTCCAAGCAGGGACTTGTTCTCCGTTTGACTTTGAACATCGCGCGCCGTATAAGCGGATTCGACGGGTCGACAGCACAGGAAAGACCTCAGCATTTCAGGGTGAAGACTCAGACCCCTGAAATATGGTGAGAGCAGGGCCTTGGCCCCGATGTCAAAGTACCACTTGCGTTCATCACAGATGCAGACTGCATATCAAAGGCGGAAGAATGGTTGTGACATTTTCTGTATCCTCGGCCAAGCACGTCCACCACTATTGCTATTCCATTGTTCATGACGCCCCTTTATATGTTTCCCAAGGTGGCCTCTCCCCGCCCGGATACGCCGCTCTGCTGAAATAGCACAAAACTCCGACTATGCATACCCTGCCCATCGCTATGCTTGCATTTCCATGAATGTCGTCCCTCATAACCTCTTTCTCGTTATGTCGTCGCTCCTCCAAGCAGAGCACTGTATGCGATGTACCACGTTAGAGATGCTCCGCCGTCGATCCAGCCCCAGTCAAAGTTCGGCTGAGTAAAGAAGTTGTATGCTGCTGACGGGTTAATGTTCGCAAGATTCGCGTATACAATACCTGCAGATCAGTCAGCATTGCGAAACCAACCGCAAGGCAAGTATTCTCACCTTTCCAGCCACCGTCAATATCAATGGCTTGTCGGACGGCACCGTCGGCAAAGTATGTCAGCCATTCCTCGTGCACAAATTGCTCTGTCACCAAATGGTCAGTAATGTGCGGCAGTAACTGAAACATTCGACTTACGCGTTCGGGTCAGTGTCGAGAATGGCATGATCGGGATCATGTGGATTCTAGTCAAAGTCAGTGGAGATCCAAGGGGAAACCAGAGTGGCTGCACGCACCCCTGGACATAGCTCAGATCAGCGCCAAAATAGGTCACGTGGTCGGCTTTGTTTTCGAAAAGGATCCCGGTGACCTTGTTGCCAATGAAATCGGCAGGCTGGTTGGTGTTGTCCGATGTAATCAGGAAGTAGTTCTGGAGGCTGCGTGAAAGTACCGAGAGCATCAGATTGCCTCGAGCTTCCATAGAGGCGTCACCAACGGTCTTGCCCCACATCTTCAGTCCGTATGCAAACATGGCGTCCTCGGAAGACGATTCCTCGTCTTTTCCATCGCCAGACTCGAACAGTCCTTTAGCCCAGGAATGTCCATGATACCAGTCAAAAGATCTGAAGACGGGGAACCACTGGTCCAGAGAGCTTGGGTTTGACACATCACGGACCAGCGCATTGACATAGTCTTTGTTGGCAACAAGCCAGGTTGGATCGAGATATCCAATAACGGCGGCAGCATGGAGGAAGTACCCATAGTGGAAGTGGTGATCGTTATAATACGAGTTGCCAAAGTCGACTCCAGGGTCTCCCGTCACATAGCTGGCAGAAGACACCAGCCCTTTCCAGTCCGTGTCGTAGAGCAGAGGGAATTGCTGGCGATTAGTCGAGAAGACTTCGAAGCAGCTTTCCAGCTCTAGCAAGGCGGCTTTGGCCAACTCTTGCTGATCGAGGAGATCATGCATTGTGTAAACGAGCTGTGCGAACTTGCTGAGAGCCTTCCCACTGTAGTACATGCTGTTGAGGTTCGACTGGGCTGACATGTTCTGGGAGGCCTCGATTGCAGAGATGTTTTGGATGAGGGAGAGTGCAGCCTGAGAAAGCGTTAGCGACCCTTGAGCATCCGTGGCATCCTCTGGCCGCCATGGTGCAAACCCCATCGATACGGGGAGGCTGGTCTCTTCCAACACCCAGAAGTCGCCGACGACTGCCGTGGCGTTGCCTTTGGTCGTCGTAGCCAGTGTCAGGTTGGTCATGTTGCTTCTTGTACTCGATTCAAAAGAGTCACAGTGGTGAGGTAAAGCAAACATGAGAAGCGTGGTGTTGGCCGAATAAGCCCCTCCTTTGGACCAAGACAAGCTGTACTGAGCCGTCGTATTGTGAGCAGAACCAGCAATGTGGCCAGCTGTTGGATAAGCGCCGGCAGCGTTGTCATATATTGACTCCGAGGAGTCATCCGGAAGCTTCGCAATTTGGATATCACCGTACCAGTTTGGCAATCCCCGAAGCAGAGTACTGGATACAAGCTGGAAGTTTGGCGTCAACCCATTGACTGGTATGGCATAGATCAGCCAGATCTTTCCGTCTTCCAAAGTAACTCTGTACTTGTAAATGCCCGGCGCCGGCTGTCCAGCAGCGGCAATGCTTCTGAAGAAGACACTGCTTTGTATGGCCGGTTGAAGATTGACGTACTGTCCAGTCACAAAGGACATTCCTTGCACCACGGGCATAGTGAGTACCGAACCTGAACCAAATGAGGGCTGAAGATGTACATTGACGGAAAACGGCAACAAGGAGTCAGTGGTCAGGGCAGTATTTTGGCCAAATTCTGCTGCTGACAGGATAAGTGACTGGATGCCGAGGGCGTTGATATAGTACCCTGCAGGTGCATTTGGTATGTCAGCGTTGCTGGGCCCAAAGACTTTCTGCGACTCATCAAGATGAGAGATAGCCATTCCCCAGCTCAGAGCATTGCCGCTGCCCTTGGCCCATGTCAATGTATACGGCATCACAAAGCTGGGAGAACCCTGTGACCCCAAAACGAAGTTTTGGTAGAATTTGTTGGTCTCCAGTGGCCCGCCCGGATCTGAGATTCCCAAACGCGGAACTGGGTGGCCGTCACGCAAGCCGATGCTGTTCGGAGGTTCCCCGAGCGCGACAGGTTGGAAAATGTCCTGCCCGTAGCAGCCCATGCTCAACAAGCAGGTCGAGGTTGCCGTGGGGAGACTTGAGATCGAGCCTAGTTCCGTTGTAAGAGTGGTTGCCACCGTTTCAATAACAGTCGAGAATGCAGCCAGTATAGTCTCGACAAGGACTGTCCCAGTCGTGTTCACAACCGTTGTGCCTGCGACCGAAGTGGCTACAACAGACCCGTCGGCAGTTATTGTTGTGGGAAGGACTGTGACTGCAGTGATCACCGCTGTTGTTTCAACCGGCACACTGGTGGCTATTTGTGTCGTGACGACATTCTCGAAAGTCGATACTGGGAGAGTAATAGTCCCTGTTACCGGACTCAGCGTACTCGCGGCCGTTGCATTGCCGAAAAGAACGCTGCTGCCTAGAGGCTGCAAGGTAGCTGAGGTGACGCTCGGCACGCTTGTGGGGAAAGGCTGCACAGGGGGGTTGCCTTCTGTCTCGAGGGTGGTTATGAGCGACTGGCCCGATTAGCTATTGCATAGTAGAATCGCTCCAAGAGGCTCACTCCTGTCGTGTCCGGAAACTTCTGATTTGCCGAGGTCACTGTAGGCACCTGTGAAGCAGGTAGATTGGTGATATTGACGGTTTGAATGTTAAGGTGGGGATCGGTAAAGGTGACGGCAGACGTGTAGCTCGGCGAAGCTGCGTTACTCGAGTCTTGATATATGTGTCAATGCGAGTTCTTGTGTCTGCGGACGAAGGACAAACAAACCTGACTGTATCGCCGTTACATCGGGAGAGAATGAACTCGATGGAGCGGGTGCGGGAGGACCGTCATTGGAAGACGAGGCCGAGTCGACCGAGCTGTCAACGGGTGAAGCTGCTGCAGTGCCTGGTATGAACGAAGAAGATGTTAGTAGCGCATTCTGGTCTGGTCCTGGGACTTCAGGGTCGCAGTCGGGATCTCGATGTCTTGACGGACCGGAAAACAAAGGGGCAGGTAACGCTGCGGCGAGGAATGCCTGTGACACTGTTAGTATAGCTAGACTCGATGTGTAATGCATGAGATCGAGGGTTGAAAGGGAGTTGTATCTTGCTCAGCGGGCAAGGATAGTCTGGAAGGCTTCAGCTGTTCTCCAAGTTCTTGATGCGGCAGAGCTCTGAAGTCTTGTTGACGAGCAGTTTTCCACGACTGTCCTCAGGCGCTCTGATCCTTGGTTCGAAGAGCTGGAGAGACATCCAGAAAACAGCACAGTGATAGAGCTTTGTCCTTTGGATGGGCAGTGGGGCAATCCAAGCCACGTAATCTTTCAACGGCGGCTTATTGAAGTATGCTCCTTTGGGCCTGACATATGACAACAAACTTCCATATTGGGGGGGGGGGGGGGGGGGGGTGGATAGATAGAGGAGTACTGAAGGAGAGAGTCCACGCATACCAGAGAGAGACCTGACGGCTTTGGCGCGTACATGCACGGCGACTGTGGCGGTCCGTGTGGCCAGCGAGGACGGCTCGAGCTCGACGCGTAACGGCGGCGAGACCTAGGGATGAATAGATATACAACAGGGATTTCTAATAGTCAGAAATGACAAGGAAAGACGGATAGATGGATTCTAGGGTATGAGGGTATGAGAGTGGGTGGATGCAGGAATGCAACTCGGGAACGGTTCGTGTAGAAAAGACCGTCCCTGCATGGGAGTGGTCGGCGTACTGCCAGCGGACCATCGTTGCTTCCTGCATAAGACCTGCCTGCGGTGAACTTCTTTCGTCGCGTGTCAGCTCGAGAAGAGAAAGGAAGGCGAGCACGGAGTACGGAGTGTTCTCTTGCGCGAAGGCGCGAGTGGTAGCACGCTCAGCAGGGAAACGGCTCGATTGGGCAATCGACGTTGCCAAAATGACGACCTAATCCTCATAGCGAGTCGCAAACATATTCGAGCCCACGATCACGGCAGTCAGCGCGCTGTAAAAAGATTGATGACGTGCGTGGTTCGACTTCACAGCGCAATGTCAAATTGGTGTCGCGTGGTGAGAAGGAATATCGAGAAATGTTGTTTATGGTTAGCGCAGGCTTTGTTATGGCGGCGGGCTACCCAACACCGAGTGGAGTTTAGTCTGCCCTCCTGGTGACTCGGCCGATTATTATCACTCCGTACGAATACGAGCTGTACGCAAACCGGATATAGTGCGATAGCGGTAGGGAGGCGATGTGCCGCCGTGATCAGAGGTAGGAAGGGGACAGGGATCAACTGACACCCACTGACGAGGGAAGTGCTACGGCCAGGGCCAGCCAGCAACGACCTCCGCTGAGGACGCACAGAAATTCGGTCTCTTCTCCAAAACCCTGCACAAGGTAAGAAATAGTGATGAAAAGAAGTATTGCTCGGTCTACACAGAAGCATGAAGCCGAAGACACGAGCGTGGAGAACAAAGATTGATGTTCAGGCGAGAATGTAGGCCTGGTGACGACTTGCCAGTTGTCTGGTTTGTGAACAAACATTGGCGAAGCCGGCGGAGTGTAAAGCCATGCGACGCGTGAGGACAGATACAGAGCTGTCGTGGATAAGAATAGCGAGGATAATAATATCCGAGGTAAGGATATGAGAGGTAAGGATATGAGAGGTAAGGATATGAGAGGTAAGGATATGAGAGGTAAG